>NW_020837948.1:46696079-46862308 GCF_003676395.1 Aethalodelphis obliquidens | reverse complement strand
CCCCCCCCCCCCGTCCGCCACGTATTACCATATGGAGGCCGAGTCCCTGCGAATCACAGCAGCAGCGGGCGGTATTTGAATAAGGCCCGCAACCCGCACAGACCCCTACTCTCCCGCAGGCAGCGTGCCCAGCACCAAGGGCCAACACTCCGGCCGGTAACCTGTCAGCGGCTGACACCTCCCCAAAGTGCACTGGGAGCGCGGGAGGGAAGGTGTTGGGCCTCCCACTTGCTACTTTTATGTAAACTTGGCTGATAGGATCTGACAATAAATAGGGGAGGGGGAAACAGAGAGAGATACACACGGAGAGATGGGGGGGCGGAGGGGAAGAGGAGAAGGGAGAGGAAAGAGGAGAGGCGTTTGAGGGGGGGAAGGGGAGAGAAGCTGAGAAAAGGGGCAAAATCGGGGAGAGGAGCCCAAAGAGTTGAGTGAAAGAGGGAGCAAAATGGGGAGGGAGTGGGGAAACGATGGGAGGGGGAGAGTTGCCCAAATATCTGAATTTGGACTCTCCAAGCTAAAAATACCACCTCACTGAACTTCACAACCTCCAATTAGACACGTGTTTCTCCCCTCCTCCCACGTCACCGAATGATTAATTTGCCATCTCAATCAGAAATAATTATTTAGAATTGTATAACAGATATAAGACTTAACGAAAGGAGCCAATTTTGGGAAACAGCGAAAGGCATGACATTTAAAGATGATGTTGGCCACCTCACATTAAAAATTTAAGGCTTGCCTTGAAGACTCAGGCACTTGCCCAGCCTTGTCTTCTGAGATAGCGAGACCGAGGCCCAGAGTCAGAAACAAGAGGTTTTCCGAAATATTTTGGACTTTAAGTAAGAATTTTTCTTTCCTCCTCTTTGGCATTTGATTGTTACATTTTTCTCCTACACGAACTGATTACGTTTACCAAAAGAAAATGTAGATAAAGTGTGGGTCTTTTAACATTTTTACTGCAAAGTATCCCCACATCTTAACTGAGGATATGATTTTAAACGTTGGTTTAAATACATAGCCAGTTCCATTTTGCATACTAATTCTTTCAATAACTTGAGATTCCGAACTTAGCGTTTTCAATACGGTCCCCCCCCCCCATCTTCAAGTCGGAGCAGGGATTTCCCAGTACAAAATAATCGGAATCATAATAAAATCTCCAGTCACCTAGAGGATGTACCCATTGTAAATATCCTCTCGGTATTCAGAAGCTAAACTCCCCTCCTTTTGAGACACACACAAAAAGAACGCTTCTGATTAATAATCTCTCACGCGGCACACCGAGGCTGAAGGCCGGGAGCCGCAGGACGCCAAAGAAGGGGGCAGAGCTCTCAATACCTAGAATTTCAATACAGATTCCAAAGACGTGCTAACTGCTAGGTTTCGGAAGGGGAATAATACTTGGCAAGCAGTGCTTTCGGTGAAGACAACCGCCTCCAAATACTGACTCCTTCCTGGGTCGGGGGAGGGGGGCGGTCGCGGTTACCCGGCATTTCTGCGTACAGACGTGCGTACAACATGGTATGTAGCTCATGCATGTGGCCAGGCCCAGGTTTCTTTCTTTTCTTTCTCTTCTTCCTTTTTTTTTTTTCCTTTCTCTTTTCTTTTTCTTTTTTTTTTAAGGCAAGAAATCGAAACCAATCCACTGTTTCTGTGGCTAGCTCCCACGAAGCTGGGATTTCAACCTCTTGTTTATTTTTAAAGCCAGTGTGGCGCCCCGGTTGAATGTCCGGCTCGGGATTTTACCAGGATGGCCCCAGTGCCCAGTCGCTGCCCACAGCACGTGAAAAGAAGAGAAAGGAGGGAGAGTTGGTGGCTTCGAGCCGCTTCCGTCGGGGCCCCGCGTTTCGCCCCAACAGACTCCTCTTCCTTCTTTCCCCGAAGGCGCTCTCTTAGGCCGGCCAGTGTCGCTGCGGTCTTGGCCAGGTGAGAGAGGGGACGGTCCCCGGGGGCAGCGGCCCTCTCTTGGGAGCTCTGGTGGGTCTGTGAACCCGCCGGGCGCGGAAGGCTGAGTGGCTCGGGGGTCCAGCGCTGGGCTCCCGGCTCCGGCCAGCAGGGGAACAGCGACACCTACTGGCCGCGCGGGCACCGAGTCGGGGCCGTCGGGGCGGCCCTGGGCTGGGGGTACCCGGCTGCTTGGACTCTGGAGGCCGCAGGAATCTGCTCCCAAGGCTCGGCCCCGCCCTCTAGGCCTTGCTTACCCCGGGAAAGGCAAAGCCTCCCTTTCTAGAGACCCCTAGGGGGACTGCAGGACGGGCCTGCACACTCGCACGGGCACATACGCCCTCCAGCCCGAGGCTCTTTCTTCTGGGGAACCGAGGGACCCGCAGACACAGTTGGCTACCGTCTCCCGGTTGTAGGAGAGACCCAGCCAGAGGTTGGAGCCCTGGCCTCTCCGGGTTCATGACCCAGGCCTCTTCTCCACCACCCCCATTTCAGTGCTGACTAAAGACGGTATCTTTACAAATTAGGAACCGAGGAGAGTTCATTATCCTCCCTTAAGAAGGGAAATGTACGAGTCAAGGACACAACACGCGCAGTGGCTGGCGCCAGGCGGCCGGCCGAGCCCTCCTGCTAGCTAACCTCGGGCACGTTGAGCGCACCCTCACCGCCGCCGGCGATTGAGATTTGGTCGCTTTTCTTTCAGAATTATGATCTTCTTAATTACACAGGAAGTAAAGGCAAATTTAGGGTGATAGTGATATTTTGAGACCTAAGGGCAGATGACTAGATAGATGATAGATAGATGATAGATAGGGAGAGAGAGATATCCTGCTAAATGTAAATGTGAATGTTTCGATTGTTAGCTTCGGTTGGGAAGGGTGGGAGAGAGTGCCAAGGGAAGGCGAGGCCCGAGGAAAACCTAGCAAGGATGGGGATGAAAAGAAACCAAATCGTGTATTCCAGACTTCCTTTCTCTGCTCAGTCTTTTCTATCAAGGAAATAACTATTTCCTATGCAAAGGAGAAGTAGGTGGTCCCACACTGTGTGGAGGAGGGAGGGCTCTTCTTCCCCAGATGCCTCCGTTTCCAGTGTTGGGTTCTGAGGCTCACCTGAGCCTGAGAAGCCTGAGTGTGATTCAGGTGTTAACTTGCTTAAACATTAAAATATATTCCTTCGCCTAGAAAGATTGCGCTATTTGAACTAATTTGAATCCTTGAGATTTTCCATTTAAATTACTACTCATTTAAAATTCCAGAATTAAAAAAACAAACACTTTTCATTTAAAGTTTGAGTTCATCTTGGAAGTTATTTTCCTTATCTTTAGATACTGGTTGGGACTAGGGTCTAAAGTGTTTTGAGGAAAAGGGGAGGAAGGTCTTGTTAGGGCTAAATTTTTGTCTGCCTTCTCTACAATTACAAAATTTTGCTAATTCTGTTTTGTTTAAATACAATTGGAATCCCTTAGGGACCCTAAAGTCAAGAGTTTTAGATCAAGATTTCTGCTTTAAAAAAAAAATCTCTTAAATGCTTATGAAGGCTGCTCTTCAACTCAGTTTTGCAAGTATTTTTTCTTTTTTATAAAATTTTTCTTCAAGTGTATCTGAATGTGTTCTGATAATATATGAATTCACATCCCAGAGCAGGCCCTTAGCAGTATGTATGATGTATGAATAAATCCATATTACTAATAATGAATAAAACAGAGCTATATTCTAATGACATTCTCTGTCAATGAATCCTGTACCCCACTGAATATCAAAGTCAGCTTTTTCCTGGTACAATGGAAATCTTCATAAAACAGAAAATGATTAAAGAAAAATTAAATTACACTGGGCACACAACAAGCAAGTGTTAATCAAACCCAGTTCAGAGGTGTCTTTGGGTATTGAAAGCACCTTGAAAAATGGAGGGGTTGAAATGTTTTCCTTTCTTAAGAAGCATTCAGTTTCTAGAATGTAGTTTTATTTGTGACTTGAAGATCTTATCTAGAATGGGTTCTTATTGTTGATATTCTTTGGTTTAATTTACTCTAAATATTGTTGATTTAACATTAAAGAAACTAGAAAATAGAATTTAAGTGTCAAAATAGTGGAATTTCTGTATATACCTAATCAACCCCAAAGCATAAGCATGTTAAACCCTAATTAAAGGACTATTTCTCTATTTTGAACAGAAAATTAGGCCAGTGAAATTGTTTCTATTCACAAGAAATATGAATGTATGCATATTATTATATCACATGTAGCATTTTATATAAAGTGGATATATATATAAATATATAAACCATGGATATCCATGAATGTTACAGCGGATTGTTACAGTGTGTGTGTGAAGTAAGGGTGGAGACAAGGCTTCTGATTCTTTTCAGGTCTTCTTTAATATATTTCTCTTTAAATTCCTCTTATTTAGCAAGTAAATTAAGGAATGAAGACAGGCTAAACTGTCATTAGACTGTGTCTATGTTTCTTTGTCACACCTGCCCTCCCTCTGGGCTCACCTTGGAGGGTGTGTGTGTGTGTGTGTGTGTGTGTGTGTGTACTTCCTTTCCTGCTTATTGAGAAGCATGAAGGAAGGAAGGGATGCAAGGATGGGATTATTGATCAGAAAGGCACATCATTGAATGTAAAATGAGATGGAAATATTTGAAACCCTGCTAGATCCCAGCTAGATGGTTATCTGGGGTGGGGGGACTTGTGTGTGGTAGCTAGCAGGCTGATCGCATAAATCACTTGGGAAGCAGGGAGAGGCTCCCAGCGCCTGGAGTGGCCTCCCTTTCAGCTGCGTTGAAACACGCAGAGGCTCAATGACGTTTGGCTTCAGGAAGTAGAGCTCCAAGGACACATGTGTGCATTTGGTTGGAGACAGGTGTGTGTGCGTACGTCTGTGTGAGTGTGTGCGTGTGTGCGCGTAGTGAGGAGTAGGTACTTCATCAAAAATTCATTGAAAAAATATTGACCCTAAAATTCTGCCATATCATCAATTGGAGTCAGGCACCAAGGTCACCAACATGTCCAGGTTCACTCATGGACCGCGGAACATTATTGCTTTTGATGGTACGAATATGGCTTCTTTCATGTCTTTGGTTCTCTATGGTACTTCCTTAGAGTGGGGCGAGGCTCTAGCCTCCCCCTCCTCTCTTTTGGATCCCCGCAAACAAAACCATTCTACCACTTGAGCCGTCTGCCGCAGGTGTAATGGATGGCAGGGGGCCGACCTAACCACACTTCAGTCTCTTCTAGGTCGTCCCCGCTCTGCACCAAACAAATGAGTCCTGTTTCGCCACTAGGGTGCCGAGGTGGATGGTGGATGCCGGCCCCCGCCCCTGGCAGCGTTCAGCGCTTAGAAACCAGAGCCAGCTGACAACACACGAAACACACAGGCACAGAGAAAACGCCGAGCCAACGCGCGCTCCCTCTGCCCCCTCCCTCTGCTCTCTGTACACATGGAGGACACGTACACAGCCTTTACACATTTAAAAGCCCTCGCGACTTCCTCTGAATTCTTGGTTACTTATGACGGCCTTTCCCACTGCATATTGCCCCTGGTGTGTGTGTGTGTGTGTGTGTGTGTGCGCGCGCGCGCGCGCGCGAATGTGCGTGTGTGTTTAAAACGCTTATTGGTAGGTCATCAGCAGCTGATCAGACATAGTAATCCAATAATCTTTTTGAATGCATACAATTTTTCGTTCAAGGTAATTTTTTAAAAACATAAAAAAGGAAATCTGTCTATTTCCTGTGCAAGTCTTGGGTTCCCAGTTTAGGTTCCAGGGAACCGCAGAGCTGCGCAGCACCCTCCTTGCGAAACTTTCCCTTTCCAAGATTTGAGCGAGGCGCAAATTTCCACTTAATGACAGAGCAGGGGCTGATTTGCACGCTAGTGTGTGAAAGAAGGGAGCTTGGGGACGCTCAGCATAGGGAAAGAAATCGGGTAGCGGGAACCCCCTGTCCTGTAGTAGCTTGGAACCCTGGCGGGACGCACAGGGTGCCCCAGGACAGGAGCCGGAAGTCCAACCTTCCCAGGCGCAAAGCACCCTTTTGACCCTGGCCCTCTGATCGGATCCCTGCCGGCCGCACCTCACCCCGCCCGCCTGCTGGCACCCCACCCCCATTTTATCCTCATTTGAGTAGCCCCAGGTAATGGTGTCCATCTCCCGGGCCTGGGCTATGGCCAGAGGCTGGACCACGCCAGGAATCGAACTCCGCGGTCCCCAGAGTACTTACCTCGAGTAAGGCCCTGGCAAATGGTGGCCCTGAAGCGTCAAGTTTCCTCTCCCAGCCGTTGTGCCAGATTCTCCTTCTGCCTGCTGCTCGTCTCGGCGGACTCTCTCTCTCTCTCTCTCTCTCTCTCTCTCTCTCGCTCTCTCCCTCTCTCTCCCCTCTGTCACACACGAGGATTACTTGTGACTTTTAGAGGCAAAAGCTTGCTTATTCAGAGACGCGAGGGAGGGGAGACGGAAGGGAGGCGGGAGGGAGGAGAGAGAGGGGGAGACAGAAGTAGAAGGGGGATGGAGGATGTAGAGGAGGTGGAGAATCAGAGGTAGTGAAGGCGTAGGTAGAGGAGGAGGAGGGAGGGGAGGGGTAGGGTGGAGTAACCGAAGACGGTCTGGGATGGGACGGCGAGGAATACATTGCTCCCCACCCAGCTGCAGTGTGACGCCCCCAGCGTCCCGGGGGAGCAGGTGCGTCAGATCGCGGCTGGCTCAGGCGGGGCGATACAAAAGCGCCGCGGGACCCCCTTCGCGGGCTTCTATCCCGCCAGAGCGAGCGCCGGAGGCCGCTCCACACTCGAGCTCGGACCGCGGAAGGCTCTCCTCCGCCCTGACGGAGGTGGCTGTCTAGGGGCTCCAAGCTCCACGGAACTTAGATTTCATTCCTGGGCTCCTGGCCACCCTCGCCCGCGTCTCAGACAAGAGCTGAAAGTCCGCGTAGCCCTCGTGCGTCCTCGCCCTAACTGCCGGCGCCCACCTTAGCCACAGCCCCTGGGCCGGGCGCCGCTCACCCGGGCGGCTGCCACTCTGCCCGGGCTCAGTCAGCCTCAGCCCTGTGTCTCTGTTCACATTTGGGGCTCCCCCTCAGCTTGTTATTACGGAGGTGTGTGTGTGTGTGCGTGTGCGTGTGCGTGTGTATCTGTGTGTGTGTGCGCGCGCGCACAGCGCGCAAGCTCCAGGCTAGAAAGAAGGTGAAATCCCGGCACGAAAAAGTAGCTTCGGTCTCCCGCAGCTTGGAGCCCGCGACCTAGTCCGATTATATCCAGTATATGAGATTACAGTCTGCAGCAAGGACCAAGGCGGGAGCTCACCGGATCATTTCAACTGAGTTTCTATACAGCAAGGATTGCTTATAATTATTATTATTAAATAAGAAAATAGGTTTTAAAATATAAAGAATAGTTGCAGAGACAGAAGGGGGTCATTTCTGGTCATGAATGAACCAAAAGTGGTTGAAAAAAATTTTTTTTGGACAGGACCATCCATGATGCATAAAGGTGGAAGCCAATTCATTACGTGATGGGATTAAAAATTAGGAGCGTGCTTTTCGACATAGATGACCCATTAGTTCTCTGTTAACTGCATTAAGCCAGCCCCATGGAACGATTACATGGCCGCCTTCTATGTGCAAACACGGGGATACTACAGAGGGTGCGCACAAGCGTTTATAGAACTCTGTGTACACACACACATACACACATACACATTTATAAAGAGAAAAACTTCGAACATCAGCACCTAAACTCATAAATACGTATATTTTCTCAAACAACTATCCCTTAAATACGGTAATTTTCCTGTCTTTCCTTGCTGACCTATAGATGCAATATTATAGTTATACTGTAGGCTACTCGGATCGACATAATTCTGCTTACATTTATCGTGGGTGACACGTCATAAAATGCCAGAGGGGGAGAGGAAACCATGAGGGGAGGGGAGATGGCTTTTATTAACAATTATATTCTCCCCTAGCTGTTTAAATAATAGCAATGATGTCACGGTAACCATCCTCCTTCTCCCACTCCAGTGAAACTACTGGATGGTTTGGTGAACAATGCATTGTATATTTTGGTTAAGGGATTATTATTGCTATAGAGTTATATAGAGCCATCCTGTGGCATAAAAAAAAATCTCTGAACATTAAATTATTGGAACATTTGGCGTGTTTTAGAACCCGTTTACCTGTCACATCTTGTTCCAGAATAAGGATTATAAAACGTTGTGCCCACCATAGTTTTGAAGGAAAATGAAACAAACGAAGTTGTTCTTTAAAAATTGTTAGTCATGGGCAAATAAAAATATTTCCCGTCATCAAAACGAGCTGGTGGGCAATCTGTTAGACAAGGATCATATTTTACTAATCCGAAATGGAGTTTAAAAAATTCTTTAGGAAAGCGGCGATAGGAGGGGAAGTAAGAAACACGCAGCCCCTAGCCCAGCCTGCACTCAGGGGTCGCTGGGCCAGGAACGCACGCTCGCGCACAGCGGTATCCCAGCCCTCGCGCACCCGCGCGGTTTGGGGCTCGGTTTCTGAGAATGAGTGCAATCTCCGTGGATCAGCCACCCGTTTAGAAATGGGTATTTGTATAAGGGCAACGTTCAGGCTATAGTACAATGGCATGATAGAGATAGAACTCATTTTTTAAAAATCATTTAACAATTGCTTAATAATTAAACTGCTCTGCTATTGAATACCATTTTGGCTCTTTCTTTGAAATTATCAGCCACAGTTTGCTTCTGAGACCTTAGGATTGAGTTTCTGGCAGAGGGGGTGAGGCTCAACAAGGCACAGCTTTGAGGTACAGAACAATTAATGTGAAAGAAAGTAATTGATTATCTAATAGATAAAGGAGGAAAAAAGAAACTTTGGGTCACATTTAAATGGGTTTACCAGTTTGCAAAAACTTTTCTTTTTGTAGTTTAAACAGCGAACTTTATAAATTCCATTCCATTTCTTATTCTTTTAAATCATCTACAACCTCGGAGATTTTATCTTTCTTGCTAGCAAAATGCCCCCAAAGGCTTGAATTAGATGCCAAGCAGCCCCAACGATGTCTGGCCTGCCCCTTTTGAAGGTTTGGGACCCTTTATGAGGACTCAAGAAAAACCCCAAATCTGAAACTGGTTCGGCGATGACTGCACTGAGTTTAATTTATCAGTCTTTTAAGCACCGCGTGATCAGACTGGAAACGTAACTTGAAAACACAACCTGATTCTGGGCAAAATCATTTTGCCCTTTTGGCATGAAAACATTGTTTTATCTCCAAGTTCCGCCCAGAAGCAGACGGCTGCATGTCAGGGCTGGTCCCCACCCGGATCAGGACAGGACCTTCAGCTGGCAGATGTGATCCAGCAAATGGGATTCATGAAAAAATTCTTGTGCATTAAAAAAAAGGGGGGGGGTTTAAGGAGGTGCTGCTTCCTGATTCTTTTTGCTGAGAGCTCCTGTGATAACAATCAGTGGTGATCACAGCATCAAAGAAAGCAAGCATTCACTACTAAACAGTTTTGAACATGATGTATTTAATGGGGCTAGTTTAAACTTTGTTTTTAAAATTCTCCTGCAGATATTACTCTTCTCCCTGATTATCTTTTAATAGATTTTCTAAAATCTCATTTATAGGTAGTCACTGCTGGGGTCCTGCTACAATTAACAACACAGAGATACAGGGGCACTTTGGGGCCATGTAAATATCAGTGTAAAGGGTCTGTCCGCTTTACCTGGTAGCTTTATCTAATAAATGGGAGCTACTCCAGAGAAAGAGACATATCTTCATTTCTGGAGTTGCAACTCGAGTCTTTATGAATGTGAGTTTCTGGCTGAACGCATCAGTCAGGAATTAAGGAGTTGGGACACTTATCCCAACTCCCCTGTAAATCTCCTGTAAATAACCACTTGGACGCCCAGCCTCTTCACATTTGCTGTCACAACTCTCCAAGCCTTTGTTTTTAACCTTCTTATCACTTTTAATATGAATCAGTGCTGTCGGGACTAAACACACAGATTCAAGTTTAGCCTTAGAGTTGGTCACTTAAACATTCCTCATTTTATCATCCAAAATTAAGCCCACTCCCCAAAATTGAGCATTTGGCTTTTAAGTCTCAAACCTTTCCTTAGGTCTCTAAGGGTTCAGACCAGCCCTTAGCATCGAATTCCATGAAGGCAACTACTTGGTGTCCACAAGTAAACTTAAGGCTTGGGGAGGGAGATGCCACCCATCCTAAATTTTCTTTCGTTTCTGTCTAATAAAATGGAGGCGGACTGTACTAAACTCCCTCTACAGCTTACCAAAATTGGTAAAATGTTTTTTAAAACTCTGAGCAAGAGTCCCATGGTCTTGTATCTTAGAAAGGGTCCCGAACTGGCTCTTTCTGGATGATTTTTAGAGACCTGTGCCGGCGGAAGCGGCTCTCAGGCAAAACTACCCAGATAAAGGCGGAGCTCCCTGTTGCCTGCCAAGGTATTTTACCTAGAATCTTCTGATTTTGCGTCCTAATTCACACTCAGCCACACTTGCAAGGGGATTGGTAGGCTAATAAAAGTCGAATAGTCGTGGGGTGGAACCCCACTGTTTCTACACGAAGGACTTTGGCCACAAAACAGAGAGCGAGCGGGAGCAACCAGCCCCACGCCCCTTGCGCCTGGACTTCAGGCCACGCGAAGCTGCGGCGGGCGACTTCAGGTGAGCGCCTAGGGAAGGGGGCGCTGGAGGCTCGTCCCAGCCCCCAGGCCGGCCTCGGGTCCCTCTCCGGGAGCGCCTTGACCTGGACCGCCATTCCTTTTGGTCTTTTCCTGCAAAAAAAACACCTGCTGCCGCGGATCAAGTACACCTGATACCAGCCGTAGTCAACAGAAAAAGGAAAAGAGAAAACTCCACCCTCCTTAATTCCGTTTGGTTAGAGTCCGGGCTGCCAAATCCATTACATAATGCCAGCTCAAGCTGACACCTGTGCGGTGCTGGAGCTAGATCCAGTGCTGGCAGCCTCGGGCCTGGAACTGGGGTTCGGCAGCGCCCCGGCCAGAGGCCAAGGGGAAGAGGAACGAATTTCAGGCTGGAGGGCGGCGCCTCGGTCTGGGGGAAAGGTGGGGGCCGGATCCTGGAGGGGAGCCTTCAAGGGTGGCTCCCCAGTACATCCGGGGCGCGAAAAAGGCAAAGCCGCGGTTTTGAGGATCCCGAGTCCTCAGAGGACATCCGACGCCCCTTGCTGCTCCAGGCTAGGGTGGGCTCCCTGGGGCGCCCCCTCCAGCCTCATTAGACGCGGGCTACTCACCTGCTGTGGGGCCCTCACTCGCGGCCCGCTCTCGCCTCCTGGGTACTATTCATGCCCATCTTGGAGGTACTCAAGGCGGGGCCTGATGGGATACCAGTTTACCCTGAAGACGGACGGTGGCTTCATTAATCGGCCATCACTAAACCAACCCAAGAGAAACCCTATCCGGCAATGAGGGCGCGTCGGTATCTTTTACCTATAGATGAGCAGTTGGGGCAAACGGTGGTTAAAGCACTGAATCCTGGCTCCCAAAGACCTGACTGTCCAGATCTTTGGGGTCTGCACCAATGCCTCCGTGAAAAAAGATGAGTCCCCAAACTGCTAGGATATCCACAATCCTCCTCCCCAAACCTCCTGCTCCCCAGCTAAGGCAAAAGACCTCGGACCGTGTAAACTCCTCTGTCAGAACTTGTATTAATGTTTCCGAGAGTTTTCTACAAAAGAATTACAAGCTCCTCAGGTGACGCTTCCACCCACCAGGACACAGTGTCAAAGGAATTTGTCGTGGCGGTTTATAAATATCAAGAACTTGGATACTGCTATTGGAATAAACCCGGGCTTCCTTTCATACCGTTCTTAGGGATTTAGTTGAGCCCCTGGGGACATGACTCAAGTCTCCCTAGTTCATAGTGGAAAATGCTTTTTGGGCTTTGGTTGGGGTGGGGGGGAAGCTAGACCTCAAGTTCCGTGTGGATCTTTCAAAAACAAAAACAAAACCACGCTCACTCAGCAAAAAGCAGGGACCTTCCCTGGACATCGGCAGGCTCCCCCTCCCTAGCGGGTTAAAATCACCAGGATCGACTGATTTCCTTGCGTCCTTCTCAATGTCCCCCATCCCCACTTCCCCAGACAGAATCAATAGGCATGAGAAACGTCGTCGTTTCTGTTTCTTTCCTCTACCGATTTCAAAGACATCTGGACATTTTTTTTTTTGGTACTCTACACCCTAAATAAATATTCCTTTACATTCGTGTGCCCCTAAGACGGTGTAGACATGGGCCCCTCCCCCCGGTGGCTACCGAGTTGGAGAAATCTGCCCAGAGGATCAGTGGGCTGGAGGGGCAAGAACAGGCGCTGCCCAGCCTCCAATAGCTGGCGCGCAGAGCCGGTCCCGCCGAGCCTGCGCTTGCGGAGAACGCTATCTTCACAGTAATTTAGCAATTCCCACCGAACAAAAGTTAAAGCGTGATGGCACTATACCTTGGCCCGGGTTACTCAGGCGCCTGTCTCCCATTTTGGACATGCTGGAAGTGTTGGGTTTGGGGAGGTTTGCTTTGGCTGGGTTTGGATTGCCTATATAAGCCCTGCTGGAGTACCGTACCGAGGAACTCGCCTTGATGGACTCGGGTGTTAATTAACGCGCGGCTAATTTGAGCTGGAGGAGCGGGAGGCGGCCGGCCGCGCTGCGAGCCGCGAGGGGCCAGTGCCCTCTAGTGGACACGAGGGGATATGCAGCTCGGGCGAGTCTGCCCGTGGGGCTCGGTAGCCGAGAAAACTTCTGCCTGCGTGGATGCCTGGTGTCTCCTCGGAATCCAGCGACGAGAAGTGACATTAGTCCCCATATTAAGGGAGAAAAGTCCCTCAGCAAGTGATGTCGAGCGAGGGCCTTAGCTCTTCTGGTGTATCTGAAATCTAAACCAAACGCGGTTAAAAACGCGCGCGCGCGCGCGCGCGCACACACACACACACACACACACACACAGAGTTATTTACCGTTCTTTTCGGCAGCGGAGGGAGAGCCTATGGAAGGGGTTTGAGAAATGGGCTCCAAGAACTTTGGTGAGGAAAGCAGGGCTTTCAAAGCTTCGGGGGTCTTCAGCCAGTCAGGGAAAGGAGTCAGAATGTGCTTCTGTAAACAAAGTTCATCAGTACTCCTATCACCTATTTCTGCTTTCAAGAATAAAAATAAATAACGAAGACGCTTAGTTGGCTCAACAAGAGGAAAGCAAGAGAACAAATGATGTGTTGAACAGCCCATATGCCTCTGAGTTTACACCCTTCAGGCAAATAAGACAACACCACAGAAAAACTAATAACAATAACACATAAGAGCCTTTTCGCATAATAAAAACAAAGAAAAAGGCCAGGAGGATAAAATGACCTGTAACCCCCCCACCCCCTTCATTTATTTTATCAGTTACTAAACTAGTGCAGAAGTTGTTTTGGAAAAGATGGTCCCCGCGCTGCGTGCGTCAAAAGCAAAACGTGGGCCTTGGTAATTCAGACCGAACGTCCCTTTTCTGAATAAATGGAAGTCTGTATTTTCTCTTTCCCCATTCCGAGCACACCTCAGCAGAACACAGGAGCTGGAGAGGCCCCAATAAAATCCCACCGCCTCTGAGCTCGGAGTCCCGCCGTCTGGCAGTGGCTAAGCTAACCTTGCCCACCGCTGTGGCTGCCCGGGCCCTTCCTCCGGGGTCCCGCCCTTAAGGCATCTGAGCATTTTTTTAGTCTCCTTTCTCTCCGCCCCCCACCCCCGGGGCACTCTTTCCCTGAGAGCTGAAGCCAGAGTTACGAGTCGCTCGGAGCGGGAAAGTGGGGATGATCCCCTCCCCCGAGGGTAGCCTCCAGCAGGTCGCGGGTCCTGCCTCCCTCTGTGCCAAGCTGTTAATCGGGTACCCGAATCTGTCCTTATGGACCAGGAGGCGGATCTGGGGAACCCGAGGCATTTCCTCTTCCCAAACCGTGTGCACAGTCCGCCTGGGGCTGGTTTCACACCGCCAGTGACAGAATCCGTGCCTGGAGCGCGGTAGTCGGATGGCGCCGGCACGTACGGCAGGAAGCGCGTCTGGGGCCCTCTGTCAGGGGACAGCAGTCCTAGGGAGGGACAGCAGGGCCAGAGAGACAGTCACTCCTGAATAAAGCTTGGACCACGGGGGAAGGAAGAGCAGAACTGGGCACTGGGCGGGGGAGGAGAACAGTGTTATTTCTCCGAACTTTCCCCTCTCCCCTCTGTGTCTTCGGAAGTGTCCTGGAAGTAAGTCGCAGAGGCCCTGAGGCTGAGGAAGGAGTAAGGCCTCTCTCCGCAGGGCTGTGTCCGGCTTTCCCAGTGGACTCTGGCCGTGGGGGGCTCAGCTCCGCCCATCCCCTCCTTTCTCGGCCAGAGAGGTTGAGGGTCCCCTGTGAATTTGCCCCTGTGAGTGGGACTGTACAGAGTCGGATGTCAGCCACAGGGTACAGCAGTAGCTACCTTCCGAGCAAGGATGTCAAACTGCAGTGCTAGGGAGCAGGGTGGTGGTGGTACTGAACCCCAGCAGGGAGAGAAATGCGCGGTGAAAGGGACCCCATGGGGGCCGAAGAAGATTTCACTTCAGGCCAGAGAGGAAGGCTTGAGAGCGGGTTGAGCGAAATACAAGCATTTTAAGTCTCCAAAATAAAATATAACTTATAACAAAAATACAACAATAAAATAATAGATTTTGATAGATAAAAGCGAATGGTAATAGTTTAAGAAATGATCTCTTCAGTAAAGTAACCAGGAAACAGAACAATTCTCAACTTTAAAACTCCCAGACGTGACCCGCACAGCAGAGGTGCTTCGGTCGGTAGGCGTTTTCCTCGATCTCTCCGCCACCGCGCCCCAGGAGCTCCCTGTAACTCCGGGGTGAGAAAAACCCATCAACTTGGGAATCAAATAAGAAGAAAACTTGGAGCGCCCCAAGCAAGGACCGACTCGCGTTCCTGCCCCCTTCGCTTAACCTCTGTGCCCCCGGGAAGTGGCGCGAGTAACCCTCAGCACCACTTGGGGCGCTCAGAGCGGAGCTCCCGCCCGCTGGCCAGGCGACCGCACAACTGAGGCCAAAGTTGGGGACATATACCTGGCTTCGAGCAGTCTCCAGAACGGAGTCCTGCCAGGCTTGGGCCCTTGTCAATGTGGGGACTTACCTTTGGCCACGTAGCAGCCCTTTTCGCCCTGCCAGTAGAGGCCAAGCCAGGGATCTCCTCACCGTAAGCTGGCACTTACCAAGGGCGCACCTGAGCCCACCAGGCCCCCAGGGACCCCGTCTCAGGCCCAGATTCACCTTTGCTGGTGGCGCTCACAGAAGCCCTCCTCAGCCAACATCTAAGTGGGCGCCGATGAGGAACAGCCTCGGGCTTGTCTTGGAGAGTCAAAATAGCGAGCTTCGGGCGCTCGGCGTCGCCCTGGACCCTCTCCACCAGGGTAGAGGCGACAGGGCTTACTTCCCGGTTTTCAGTATCCTAGCAGCCCGTTCCTGCTGTTGAAGGGGTCGCCCTCTTCTCAAACGGTTCGTGTTCTGGATCTTTTCCCAGTAAGATTTAGAAAAGGATGAACTTGAATAGTTGGCCCCTAGAACCTCCGAGAACTTGGCCAGCGAGTGGCCACCTCTTATTGCTCGTCATCCCCCGGGTTCCCGACCGCTAGTGGGGATGGAAAGACCCAAACGCAGGGCAAACCCCCCTCCTCCCCAACTCCCGCGCGCTCTTCCGCCGCCCCGCTGGGAATCGGAGCGACTGTCTCTCCCCAACAGTTTATTTGGGAAATGTGTGCGTGTGGGACAAATCTAGAGTCTGGGATGTTAGATGGAGAGGGGGTCGCAGGCTCAGAGCGCCCAAGGCCTGGTGAGCCCTGAGGCCAAAGAGCAGGTGGGCTCCCGGAACCGGGGCCCCGAGCCGGCAGCCACGCCGGGGCTCCGCGCAAGGGTGGTGCTGAATCCTTCTCTCCCGGATCCCGGCTATTAACGTTTCTTTCTTGGCTAGAATTATAGATTTTACGTGTGGAGTTATTTAAAAAATAAAATTGAACTATTTAAGCGATTCTCTATACTAAAAAGAACCCGAAAAGCCTCGCGGTCTTTTTTTCTCTGATCTTTTCCCTATCTTTCTTTCCCTGAAATTGCAAAATTTGAGCACCTGGGCGGAGGGTAGGGAGGATGAACCGCCGGGAGACTGAGGCGTGGGACCCGAGGTCTGAAAGTGAATTTTTCACTACCTATTTTACCCTCAACGTCTCATTCCATCTTAAATGACGAAGACGACGACGATAATTTGAGCGGTGACACGAGTCTATTTTGCTGATCCTCCTTTCAGTTTGGGAAAATCTTGGGAATCAAACGGCAGGAACTTCGATTCCTGTCCTGGAACTTTTGAATGAGAGAGGATGCCGACTGCCCCGCTCGGACTTGGGAGACAGCACCTTCGGAACCCCTGGCAGCCGCCTCCGAAACTCCCTGTGCGCATTTAACCCCCATCCTGACGTTGCCACACCACTGACCCTCCAATCTCATCCTATTCCATTTCCTCTACGTGCTTTTGTCAGCCCGTCCCTCGAGATGCTCCAGGCAGAACCTCCCTCGTGGAACTCCACGGTGCGGTTCAAAGACGCTTAGGACAGCCCGGGGGAGGCTGAGCTTTGGGCTGAGCCTCGGGGCGGACCTGACTTTGGAGCTTAGGCGGGGTGCTCAGGACTCTGTGCTCTTCTGAACTAGTCACCTGGGTGGGGAGAAAGGTGGGGCGGGTCTCCAGCAAAGGTTAGGTAGAGGCCCTGAAGAGCGCAGTTCTACCGCTCCTGTGACCGCGGGCGAGTGATAATCTCCGTTTGGCCTCAGTCTCCCTATCTGCTTTAGATGAACTTTAAGGATATTTATTCTTACTAAAGTGATTCCCCCACCCCATATATCACTTGTCCCCTCGCGCCCCCAATCATAAATCTTTTTTTTTTTTTTAGGGTTAATTTAAAAGAACTACAAAACTGCATGTCAGGATTTACCTGCCCATATACTTCTGTTGATGGAATTTTATTTTTACTTAATTTTTATTTCTGTGGATTAAAAAAATATATCTGGAAAGCATTTGGCTTATGAGCTAAAATAGTTACCGTTTATTTAATAATTTTAAAACTCTAGGGATTGAGCTAAATGCTTTATCTATTTTACTCTTGTGAAGTCTCACAACAACCATGTAAGACAGTTTTTTCTTCTCTCTTCTTCCCTTCCTCCCGATTTGAAAACTGCAGTGCAGAGACACTGACTGACTTTCAGGAAGGTACAGGAGTTAGTGAGTGGCAGAGGCAGAGTTTGAACACACCAGAGGTCAGCAGGGTTTTCAGGTGAGGCCGTATTCCTCCAGTATTCTCCAGTACCTTCCAACCAATGGTTCTTGGTGCCCACTAAAAGGGAAAGCTGTGGTTTAGAAGTAGAAACTGTGGGTAGCTAAGTGGAGCTGACTTCCAGTACAGAAAGCCTGAAACAGGCTTGTGTTCCCACCCCATTCAGTGCTCTTCACAGGGGCAGAGTCAAATCCTGTGAGATGTTAATTCTGGTCCTATCCTTTGCCAGTCCCTCAGACCTCTGTCAGGAACGCAAAAAATATTTTGCTACTCTCCTTGATGGTGTATTTTTAAAATGTGAGGTTAGAATTGTGAACGATGTAATTGAATGACATAAAGGGGGAAATCAAGTACCAGAAATAAAGATTATAAAGGTGTTAGTCCCTCAAAGGTTGTTGGTAATAACACCAACACAGAGAGGAAATTAAGTAATAGTTTAATGAAATGTCATGTTTTTTAAAAAATTACTTTTAAGTTTATTAGTTCTGATATGGAGAATCTTTGTATTCAAAGTGTTTTTAAAATTTAGTGTATCTTTGTATTTTATGTATCTCATTTAAGACAAATGAGATAAAATTATAAAGAGATTCATCCTATACATTATGATGTGAATAATAAAGTAAAATTTGAAATAAAGGCATCAAAATATGCATGCAAAGCATTCATCTGGGGAGATTATGTACTTCTTTGAATAAAGTCACTTCCCACAATATATCTGGATTCTTTTCCTTCTCTTCCTTTTCTTCTTCTCTTTCTCTTACTTTTTTCCTTCTCCTTCTCCTTTTCCCCCTCCACTTCCTCCTATCCTTTTGCCTTTAGAATCTATTTCTGAGACACAAGAAAATAAGCCTCATTAGTTTATTTTTACTTCCAGTGGTATTTTTGAAAACATATAAAAGAAATATCATCTTCTGATATGCCAGTTTGAATACCTTTTCCAACTGCTGCAGATACTCAGAACAATATGTGCAATCTCAGAGAAAGTCTGCAATGGCATTTATTTTTTAAGATGTTGCTTCACAGTTACAATCGATTTACTATTAGGTTAACATTAAAATAGATGATACTATAATATTAAAAAATAACATTTTAAAGCTACCATCGTGATGTATTTAGTACTGCAAGCGCTTTTAAAATTAAGGAAAGCACAAAGACTTATAAGACACAATCAGCAGTGGACAGAATCACAACACACAGACAAGGACGTTGCACTTCATCATAGCTCTAGGGAAAAACATTCATTTGCTTTGTAGTCGTACATATTCTATTGTAGCAAGGAAACATTTATGCTTTCTTTCAAAAATACTCTAGAATCGCTATTTAGAATGGCTGAAATTTTGAGTGTAAATAACTTTGTCTTCATGTATTTAGCTTTCCTTTCTTTTCTCCTTCATCAGCCAAACTTAGTTTTCCTTTCTTCTAGTCTTTTAGGTTCCCATTCTTTGCCTTCCAAGACAATGATTAGATCACATGATAAAATGAATCCATGCTATCGTGTTGATGATTATAAGTGTGTCAATGTCCAAATCCTAGGCCACAGTCCCTTCAAGCTTCCCAGTTCAGAGTTAATTCTAATGAATGTATTTGGAGGGAATACTCTTGCTTTTGCCATCTAACTTCAAGTGACGGCTGCATAGTCATACAACACAGGCTCACTTTTCTAAGGCTGGCCTGTCTTCACGCTTAAACTCATCAGTGCAATTACAGAGAAAACCCATTAGAGAAAGAACTGGGACAGACATCGCTGGAACATAAGACTGCTGAGTCAAAAAATGGCAAAGACAGGATTTGAATTTAGACAGCTTGGAAGACCAGTTTCTAACTCTCAGACAATTTTAAAAGAGCATTCAATGGCACTTTAAATTATTGAGCTTGTGTGAGAAAGAAGACTGCTCTCCTCCTATGTTAAAACTACGTTCACTGGGCTTCCCTGGTGGCGCAGTGGTTGAGAGTCCGCCTGCCCATGCAGGGGACACGGGTTCATGCCCCAATCCAGGAGGATCCCACATGCTGCGGAGCGGCTGGGCCCGTGAGCCATGGCTGTTGAGCCTGCGCGTCCGGAGCCTGTGCTCCGCAACGGGAGAGGCCACAACAGTGAGAGGCCCGCGTACTGAAAAAAAAAACAAAAAACAAAAAACATTCACCTTTCTGTCCCCAGAAAACTTTACTCTTAGTCTTCGAAGTTGCTGTTCCCTAAGTCTGGAACTCTTCCCCCAGAAATCCAGATAGCTGCATCCTTCTCATTGCTTTGTCAGGAAGCATTCCCAGGCCAAATCTACCCCATCAGTCTTTCTCTGCCACATTCATATTTATTTTTCACATTCATATTTTTAAAAAAATCTATAACAATCTGAAAGAACTTTGTTTCTGTATTTATTTGCACTTCTTTTCTTTGTCTACTTCCTTTTGCTAGATTATACACCCCCAAGAAGTCAGAGAATTTGCCTTCTTTACTTGCCACATGACATGTAACTCCCTAAATATTGAATAAATTATTAAATATGTTTTTCTGTATTTTAAATATGTTTTTTGGATGTCTCTATCATTCGCCATTCTTCACTATAATATCCACAAAAAAGTGCCTTTTCTGGTTTGCTTTTCGAATAACACAATAAACTTCCTCACCAGAAACTAAAATGCTGTGGGGGAAGGCAGAACCTTGTTTAGAAATTAATGCAGAGAAGTAGCTAGTTGGAAAGAATACTTGCTATATATGCCATGTCTCTAGAAGTCAGTTTCATGTTGCATGTAGATTATACAAAGTATCAAGAATATATTAATTGTTAGTTACTTGCATTCATTTATTCATTAATTCAACAAACACCCATAGAATGGCTATTCTAAGGTTGATTCCTTCCCTGGCAGGTTAGAGCACTACCTTGACAGGCACTATCCTTTTAGGCAAAATGACAGAACTGCAGGGAAAACGAATTGCAGTGCATCTAGTCCTTTCTCCATTCACTTTCACTCCCCCCTTCTTTAGATACTCTTTATATCAGGCTCTCCCTGTTCCTCAAGCATTTGTAGAAAAAATATCTGATAAAGTTTCATACTGAAGTGTAAAAGATTTACATTGGCTGTCTCCTAGATATACTTACATTGTATCCAATTAGAAAGTAAAGGACAAGCCGTTTAATTATGGACTTTCCAAACCAGAAAGGAAAAAATAGTTATTTTTAAAGCCAGTGTCCTCGAAATCACACTACCTAGGATACTGCTTACTTTGCTTATTTGTAAACTTTGAGAACTTAACACTGAACAGCAAAAGGAGTTTTCTGTAAGATCTAACAGGTAAGACTCCATGGATTTTTTTTTTTTTTTTTTTTTTTTTGTGGTACGTGGGCCTCTCACTGTTGTGGCCTCTCCCGTTGCGGAGCACAGGCTCCGGACGCGCAGGCTCAGCGCGTGGCCATGGCTCAAGGGCCCAGCCGCTCCGCGTCCCCTGCATCGGCAGGCGAACTCTCAACCACTGCGCCACCAGGGAAGCCCCATCCTCTTCTTGATGCTCCTCCTCCTCTTTCTTTTTTATTTTTGCTGTCTTTCTTCTGGAAATCCAGAAGATACAGGAAATACTGTTAAAAAAAAAAGTTGCTTCTCCTAAAACAAACAACAGACAAATAAAAAAAGGAAAATGCTATCTATTTCTATAACTTACCTGTAGCAAAGATATATTATGGAGAATAGCTGACTTTTACTAAGTTGATTTGTGATCATTTAATTCAAAATGTCATATAAACCCTTCATCAAGGGCAATAAGAGGTGTGGAAACTTACCACTCAAGTATATATATATTTTGTAAATTTATTTATTTTTGGCTATGTTGGGTCTTCGTTGCTGCATGCGGGCTTTCTCTAGTTGCGGCGAGCGGGGACTACTCTTCATGGAGATGTGTGGGCTTCTCATTGCGGTGGCTTCTCTTGCTGCGGAGCACGGGCTCTAGGCGTGTGGGCTTCAGTAGTTGTGGTACGTGGGCTTAGTAGTTGTGGCTCGCGGGGTCTAGAGCTCAGGCTCAGTAGCTGTCGCGCACGTACTTAGTTGCTCCGCGGCATGCGGGATCTTCCTGGACCAGGACTTGAACCCATGTCCACTGCATTGGCAGGCAGATTCTTAACCACTGCGCTGCCAGGGAAGCCCACTCAAGTATATTTAAAATTATAACTTTGAGCCTTGTCTTGCACCCTTCGGGCGGTTATAACAAAATACCATAGACTGGGTGGCTTCTAAACAACAGAAATTTATTTCTCACTGTTCTGGAGGCTGGAAAGTCCAAGTTCAAGGCAGATCCAGTGTCAGGTGAAGACTCACTTCCTGGTTCATAGACAGTGGTCTTTTCAATATAACCTCACAAAACGGAAGGAGGGGTCTCTCTGGGATCTCTTTTATAAGGGTGCTAATCTCATTCATGAGAGTTCTGCCCTCATGACTTAATCACCTCCTGAAGGCACCATCCCCAAAGGATTAGGTTTCGACCTATGAATTTTTGGTGGATACAAACAGTCTACAGCAGGCCTATTCCCCTTTCTTTAGTAATAATAGCTCTTTTCCTTTGAGGATGATATCGTGACACCTCTCATTTGGGAAGACTGGTGATAGTAACTTCTCTGTTCCATTAATGCCTTTTTCAACCTTAAAATAGTATTTCTAACAGCTCTCCTGATGCATTTTATTTTTCAGAACATGAGTTTGCAGAGAAACAGAGCGAAACATTTTTTTGAGCACTCTGGTCAATCTTCAGACAATTTCTCCCTCTAGTTCGCCAAGCAGATTATTCCTTCGTATGTTTTCTTTCAAAGTCTCACATGTTATATACACTAAACCTTTTAAGTGTCTAGAAATTTGGAGGTTATAAGCTATTTGTTTTATTCAGGTTTTGAAGGTGAACCAGATGAATAAACTGGGGTGGGGGGAGGGTTGAAGGGAGAGAGAGAGAGAGATGTTCAGCCCTCAGTCATCATGACCAGGCAGTCAGTGGCAGTGGAGGAATTGCTTGGGAGGGATGGTCAGTTCTGGGGATCTCTTCAGTTGCGGCCCTCCCTCCTTGGTCCCACTAGGATACTAGTTAGTAACAACAGCAGTCTCTCCTAAGCCTAGGGACTTGAATTATTCATTAGTCAAACGTAAATTATCATTTAGAGGCAGGTGACACACATGTTTTCTCGAACAATTATTATCACTAATCATCATTTTCCACAGTAATTTGTATGCTCTCATTATTAGCCCTTGATTTCTATGTAAATCCTTTTCATAAGACTGCCACATGATGCAAGTTTTTTTTTATTGGCTCTCTTTACCTCTTGATGTGTTTCTTGGCATTTTTGCACCTTCATCTGGCATTTGATGGTTGGGTTTTCGGATTAGGCTGACTGTTGACATGCCCAGATAAAACATTCTTTCATTGAGCATATTGCATTTGTAGGGGAAGCCACCTTCTTTCACCTTCTGCCATATTGTACCCATATTTTTTTTTACATCAATTGTCCAAACATTGACTCTCACATTTTCCCCTTTTTGATTTTCATTGTGCACCATATTTGACACTTTAACTACTTTTACTAGTTGTCCATGCCTTGTCACAAAGACCGAAGCTGACACAGGCTTTGCCTAAACAGTTGCCTTGAATAAGTACATTTGCCATACGGATTTCCCTTTCAAATCCTGTAGAGTATCTTGGAGAGTTTCCTGTTTCTCTTTTATTACAGTTATATGGGTTCTGGGACTTTACTTGAAAAGAGCTATCTTTCTTTGTAACATTTATTTCATATCTCCTAGATTCAATCTTTAAATGAACTTCAGAAAGAGTTCTTGAAATCACCTAGTTTACGGCAGCATGGGTCCCTATCCAGTTCATAAGGAAATGATGGAGATTTGCTTATAATTCCACTGGCTTGTGGAGTTACATCCTGATCTACTATAATACCTACAAGTCTTACTTTTAGAATAAACCTCATTACACTGGTCAGGGGAGGGACAGACACTCTAGAAAGTGTCAGTGCCTTAATTCCCAGAATTTATAGGTTAAGGCTCATAGACTCAGATCATCTCATTCAAGTCCTGGTTTCCTGATTTATCAACTGGGTGACGTTGGGGCAAGTTACTTGATCCCTCTGTGCCTCAATTTTTTCTCACCTGTGAAGAAGGTTTAATGATTATGCCTCCCTCCCAAGGTCATTGTGAGGATCCCCTGAGTTAATGCATGTAAAGCACTTAGTGTCTGGCATATAGTAAGCACTTGAGTAGTGTCAGCTCTTAGTATTATAATTATTATTATTATGGTGGCATGAATTTGTTTCTTGGAACAAGAGAGGGTAGAGTCTTGGTGAAATGGATACAGATGTATAGGTTTTTAATCCCCAAAAGTCAGGTAAGAACGGCCTGAAGCAGAGGCATTTCCTGTAGAGAGCAGGCCTAGGTGGCGGTCTCCAAGAGAAAGTGCTGGGTGGCCCCAACATCGTGACATCACCCCCGCTGAGGACATCATGACTGGCCGTTCACAAGTGTTCAGACTAAGCCCTCTCACGAAGCATTGCCTGTTAAAGACTCAGAGGAGATGGAGATTTAATGAAGGGTTTAGTGTCTTTTCCTAAAGAAATTGTGTGGCCTTAACAAAGCTATGCTTTTCAGTACTCCTTTCTGGGACCAATGCTGTGATGACACATCGTTTATGGACATCTCCAATTGGTTTCCCACATTAAAAAAATACTATCTCAGTTTTCAGATTACCAGGCTCTTGCCTGCCACATTTTTAATTCATTAAGCCCGTATTCTGGCTCATTGTTGAGTCTTGTCATTTTGGTCAGAGGTGTAACTGCAGTGTTGCTACATGAGCTCGATGGTGTCTTTAGATAAGATACAATTTTCTTAAACAAGGAAGAGAAGCAGCTGCAAGATTAGTGATACAAAGACTGTAAAGTGAGGGTTTTCACTCCAAGACCTATCCAAACAGTTATCTGTGTCACCACACACATGCATGTGTGCATATACAGACAGAAATACAGGCAGAGGAAAACACAGGATGACGTTCCACATTGTTATGGAGCTTTCAGAAACACGAAGCCTCGGGACTCAATATTACATCAACGCAGAATAGTGTCACAATGCCCAGCCTGCCCCTCATCCTTCTGACATTTCTGAAGAAGAAAAGAACCTCCGGCTGTTCACCCAGGCGCTGAATGAGAGAAACATACACTAGGTATACCCAAAGGGATTCACATTCTAAGCTGGGTTAAAATAACTTCTATGCCTCCACATGGCAAATTAATTTTTCTACGTGAAGTAGAAACAACAGAAAAATTTGTCATCCTAGAAATGCAGTGTTTCACAAACTCTTAAATCATTGCCATCACAATTTAAAACTCAATTCCAGCATGCTGAATTGAAAAAGGAAAACTGGAAATAACCAGATAGAAAAGATATATAAACACAAATCTAAACATAAGAGACAACAATACAGTCATTAATATACAGCAGGTATCTTTTCCTTAATCTGATGCCCTTGTTTTGGGAAAAAAATGTTATTTAATTGAAGTAAAAGAAAATAACTTGTAGTATTTTGGACACTAAAAAGTCTTGACTTTGGGGACTTCCCTGGTGGTGCAATGGTTGGGAATCCGCCTGCCAGTGCAGGGGTTTGATTCTTGGTCTGGGAAGATCCCACATGCCATGGGATCCCAGCTAAGCCCGTGTACCACAACTACTGAGCCTGCGCTCTAGATCCCGCATGCCCCAACTACTGAAGCCTGCACAATCTAGGGCCCGCGTGCTGCAACTACTAAGTCCTCCTGCTGCAACTACTGAAGCCTGCACACCTAGAGCCCGAGCTCCACAACAAGAGAAGCCCCTGCTTGCCACATCTAGAGAAAGCCCTCACGCAGCAATGAAGACCCAACACAGCCAAAAAAAAAAAAAAAGTCTTGACTTTGTAGTTATGTTTCCTTTCTTACTTTGTAGTATATATCTTGTCTTTACCTAGAGATCCGCTTTGATGATATTGCTTATGGTATAACCCATGCGTTAGTATTACTGCCATCATATAAACAACTTGGTTAAGTTGGCGGAGGATGGGAGTAAACCAGCCAGGATGTTCAAACTGCCTTGACAACAAGGGCTATACTTTAGAAAAATTATTTTATTTGCCAAAGCACCTCTGCTACCGGTGTTCTGTACCCAGGATTTAAAATCTATTTGTTTAGCGAAGAGAAAAACAAAGAGAGCATCCCAGCCATCTCTCAGTCATGTCCTTTGATCCCAAATGACTGAAAAGACTATGATTTCTTGTTCGAGTCATCATCTTCCTCAATAAAGAAAAAAATTCATGGTCAAAGTCTGAATGAAATTACATACTCAGTTACCTGAGAACTTTGTAAAACTCTTCATTATGTTGGCTCTATTTCATGAATAGATGTATTTTGTAATGCAAGAATATGAAATTCATCAGTCCACTATTGCAAAATCCATAAAATTTGCCATTAGAGAATACTGACCTGTAGGAAAAAATGCAAATGAGCACATGATGACATGCAATTGCTTCTTTCTCCTATTCCTACTTAAACTTCATGTTGATGTGTCATAATAGTGAACAAATTATAAGTTATCTAGATAATATCTGGTTTTTCAACTTAAGATTATTGAATATTCTAACTTGCTTTGACTACTTTTTTTAGCCACCTTAAAGAGCTCTGGCTTCTTTCTGCTTATAGATATGACTTATTGCTAGTATGGCAGACATACATTATTAAATTAGCTAGAATTCTCTCAGAAAATCCCCCAAGGGGTCTGCGTAAAATAAGATGCAACATACAGGAGACTGGACCTGTAAGTAAAATACAACTCCTGATAATTAAATGATTTGGATTATGTGTAAAGTGTTAGAAAGGAAGAACGTGTTTCCATGGAATTATTCATTATTATGAATGGAGTGACCATCTCTTGCAAAGCTATGTAATCCTTAAATAGCTGTGTATGATTAAGTTTATTTGGAAATTCTGCATAAATTAACCAGGAATGAGACATTACTAGCTACTCAAATAATGGATGTGAGAAATGACACTAACATATCTGTAAGATTATAGGACTACAAATAAAATGGGAAATGTGATAATATTTCTCCTCAAAAATTTCAATTTAATTTTATTTTCACACAGATAAAAATAAGCACTGTTGTACTAGAAATCATTTGTTTTGAGCGTAAATGAAAATATTATGTTAGTGTACTCTTCTTTGATTGAGCTTATGTCCTTATGTTTCAAACAGCTTGTTAAAGTCAGAAGATATCATCATATTTTTAAAATTATGTATTTAAAAATTTTTGAGAATAAAATATTTCAAATGTTAAAAAATGCAAACAGGGGGGCTTCCCTGGTGGCACAGTGGTTAAGACTCCACCTCCCAATGCAGGGGTTCGATCCCTGGTCAGGGAAGATCCCACATGCCGCGGAGCAACTAAGCCGTGTGTCACAACTACTGAGCCTGCGCTCTAGAGCCAGCGAGTCACAACTACTGAGCCCACGTGCCTAGAGCCCGCACTCTGCACAAGAGAAGCCACTGCAGTGAAAAGCCCACGCACGGCAAGGAAGAGTAGTCCCGCTCATCACAACTAGAGAATGCCTGAGCGCAGCAACGAAGACCCAATGCGACCAAAAAAAAAAAAAAACAAACGAAATAACAGAAATCTTTATTACCACCAACCACATTTGAAAGATTTTTTTTTTTTTAAAGAAGATGTTGGGGGTAGGAGCTTATTAATTAATTAATTTATTTTTGCTGTGTTGGGTCTTCGTTTCTGTGCGAGGGCTTTCTCTAGTTGTGGCAAGTGGGGGCCACTCTTCATCGCGGTGCATGGGCCTCTCACTATTGCGGCCTCTCTTGTTGTGGAGCACAGGCTCCAGACGCGCAGGCTCAGTAGTTGTGGTTCACGGGCCTAGTCGCTCCGCGGCATGTGGGGTCCTCCCCGACCAGGGCTTGAACCCGTATCCCCTGCATTAGCAGGCAGACTCTCAACCACTGCGCCACCAGGGAAGCCCTGAAAGATTTTTTAAATATATAAATTTATTTTTATTTTATTTATTTTTCTCTTGTAGCGGAGCACGGGCTCTAGGCGTGCAGGCTTCAGTAGTTGTGGCACACTGGCTCTAGAGAGCAGGCTCAGTAGTTGTAGAGCATGGGCTTAGCTGCTCCGCGGCATGTGGGATCTGTCTCCTGCATTGGCAGGCAGTTTCTTAACCACTGTGCCACCAGGGAAGTCCCTGAAAAATCTTATTTTTTGCTTAGTCTCTCTTTTTTAAGAAAAGAAATAGGGCTTCCCTGGTGGTGCCATGGTTGAGAATCTGCCTGCCAATGCAGGGGACATGTGTTCGATCCCTGGTCTGGGAAGATCCCACATGCTGCAGAGCGACTAGGCCCGTGAGCCACAACTACTGAGCCTGCGCGTCTGGAGCCTGTGCTCCGCAACAAGAGAGGCCGTGACAGTGAGAGGCCCGCGCACCGCGATGAAGAGTGGCCCCCGCTAGCCGCAACTAGAGAAAGCCCGCGCACAGAAACGAAGATCCAACACACCCAAAAATAAATAAATAAATTATAAAAAAAGAAAAGAAATAAAACATTATAAATTAGCTATCCCTCAACCTTCTAATCCCTTTTCTATTCTTTCTTTCCAGAGATAACCACTATCCAGAAGTTAGTATGTGTTTCTCCTGTGCATTAAAAAAATTCTTCTACTACATATTTATATCTAAAAATTTGCTTTTTTTCAAAAAATTATGTTTAGATTTTTTCCATGTTATTACATGCAAACTATCTGTCCATCAATAGAAGAAATGAAAAACTATGGTTTATTCTCACTAGGAATATAGTATTAGAAATAAAAATGAATAAACTAGATCCGAATGTATCAGCATATTAGGCTATTTTTAACCAACTGAAAGAACTCAAAAGTTATGTAATACTTTATATTACTCATACCATATATTTCTTAATTCAATAAATATTTGTTGAAAGCTAATTCTACGCCAGGTACCATTCTAGCTGCTTAGGATGCCACAGTGAACAGAACTGATGAAGCCCTGTTTTGGCTAGCTTGCCACCTGGAATACGTATTGGTTAGGTCGGCTTACGGTCACTGTCAGGAAAAAGAAAGAAGTATCATACCCGGGAATGGTCAGAGTAGAATCCTAAATTTTCAAAATGTTTCAAATCCTTACAATATCTCTAAATGTAAATCTTATTATTTCTATTTACAGATGAGGCAACAACCCAGATACGTTAAACAAATTTCCCCGCAGCTCATAGTTGACCAAGAGGGTATTCAGATTCACTTGCTTCAACGTTTGTAATCTTTTGACACTATCATGCTGCTGCTTTACCAATGTCCACAACGCCGTAAGTGAGACCATAAGGATTTAAGACGTTTCTTAATCCATAATAAATTATATTTTATTCCTAAGGACTTAAGATATTACTTATTACATAATAAACTAGCACTAGACCAAGACTGGAGACTATTTAAATCTATATGATAGTTTATAATAAAATGAGTGTTGGTGGTTTTGTATTTCTGTGGGACACTTCCTTGCCTGCTCACCTTTTTAACACATGTGTATCTTTACATCCTTTTCTTCAGTGTGAAGAAACACTGGGAGGTAATACGAGAATCACTCTTTGATGTTACCCAGGAAAAATAGAGGAGTTAGTGACCTTATACTTTAGGCCCAAATACCTACTTTGTAGAATGAGGATTTCCTTCCTTTCTTTTCTTTCTTTCTTTTTTTAATTTTTATTGGAGTATAGTTGGTTTACAATGTTGTTAGTTTGTTGGGGTTTTTTGGTTTTTTTTTGCGGTACGCGGGACTCTCACTGTTGTGGCATCTCCCGTTGCGGAGCACACGCTCCGGACGCGCAGGCTCAGCGGCCATGGCTCACGGGCCCAGCCGCTCCGCGGCATGTGGGATCTTCCCGGACCGGGGCACGAACCTGCGTCCCCTGCATCGGCAGGTGGACTCTCAACCA
This sequence comes from Aethalodelphis obliquidens, assembly GCF_003676395.1. Taxonomy (NCBI): domain Eukaryota; kingdom Metazoa; phylum Chordata; class Mammalia; order Artiodactyla; family Delphinidae; genus Aethalodelphis; species Aethalodelphis obliquidens. The sequence continues at coordinate 46,833,041 of NW_020837948.1, read as the reverse complement.
CTGCACCACCAGGGAAGCCCATCTGCTGTTTTATTGTATCAATCTGGTTCGTGTTCATGAACTATATACACATTATTTATGTATGTGCATATGTGTGTGTATGTGCAGGCATGTGTGTGTGTAAGTACCAAATGTTAATCGGTTATATACATGTATTTGATTAAATGCACAAAAACAAAGTCCCAATACTTCTTAAAAAATATTTTATGTTTTTATGGTTTGGGATCTTTTTTTCTTACTAATTAAGAGAAGAACGCAATGTCCTCCCACTGGTAGCTCCAGAGTACTTAAGCAGATAGGCTTTGCACTTAATTTCACTAAGGGCACCTCAAAATGCACCTGGGCCTTTTACTTTCATTTGTGTTTTCCTGTATTTAACCCTCAAGGGATGGGTAGATGCATGGTCAATTTTATAGGAAAGTGGTTTAATATTACTGGTTGCACTGACTATCACTTTGGGTTCTACACATATTGCAGCTTCAAATAGTTTCCCCAGGAGAAAAACAAATGAAGTCTCTTTTTTGATGGTTTAGAGACAGAAGATTAAACATTCTAGCTTTCTTTTTTTTTTACTTTTTTTTTTAAACATCTTTATTGGAGTATAATTGCTTTACAATTGTGTGTTAGTTTCTGCTTTATAACAAAGTGAATCAGCTATACATACACATACATCCCCATATCCCCTCCCTCTTGCATCTCCCTCCCACCCTCCCTATCCCACCCCTCTAGGTGGTCACAAAGCACAGAGCCGATCTCCCTGTGCTATGCGGCTGGTTCCCACTAGCTATCTATTTTACGTTTGGTAGTGTATATATGTCCATGCCACTCTCTCACTTTGTCACAGCTTACCCTTCCCCCTCCCTATATCCTCAAGTCCATTCTCTAGTAGGTCTGTGTCTTTATTCTAGCTTTCTTATTCTTTTATTTTCTGAGGTTCAACGTTATATTTAGCAAAACTTGGTAAGAGTATGGTATAGGAACCCTCGATAGCAAAACAGTCATTTAATATTCTGGATTACATAATGCCTCCATCCTTGAAGCAGTCAATTTATTTGATGTGCATTGTTATATTACATCAGTCTCAATATAATCATATTAATTTATCTCTTCAATTTTAGCATTTGTGATCATTTGATCATGACCGAGTTGAAGTTTACCTCCCTTTATCTATGAACATTGTTAATATTTGTCAACGAATATTGTGGGAAAGTAGGTTCAAGGTATGCAAGAGAAAGAATAATTTTGGGCAGCTTACCTTGATTTGAATCGAGGCTGGATGAAGTATGATTTTCTATATTGACGGAGGCCTTACTACACCTCAACAGGAAGCACCATGGAGTGAGAGCTCCCACTACTATCAATACTTCGTGTATAAAATCTGAATATGAGATTTCTTTTCACATAATCATTTTTTAAATTGAGGTAAAATTTACATGGAGTGAAAACACAGACTTTAAATGTGCAATTAAGTGAATTTTGACAGTGTCCCAATCACCCCAGAAAGTCCCTTTGTGCCCCCCTTCCAGTCAGTCCCCCTACCCACAGTCAACCACTGCTCTGATTTCTATTACCATAGATGAGTTCTGTCTGTTCTTGGTCTGCATATAAATAGAATTATACAGTATGACCTCTTTTGTGCTCAATGTCTTTCATTCAATATAATCCTTGCTTACATTTTAATGAGTGATGTTTAAATAATTATTATCACAATTAGCACCAACTTCGGTTACATTCTGGTTTATATAATAACTAGTTGTGTATAATTTTCTAAATACAGAAGTTCAATGCATCCTGTCTCATATTTCTTGATTCTATATTTCACAGTAGCTTTCTCTTCTATTCTCAGATTTTACAAAATGCATTATTAAAGGCAGGAAGAAAACTGGCCTTTAGCAAAGTAGTTGAGCTCTCAAGGGCTGTTGTATATGCTCTCATATTGTTGTCAGTACCTTTAAAAAGGATCCTGGAGAGGATGCCCGACTGAGGAAAAATAAACCATTTTTCTGAGTTTTTTTCTTATAAATGAACTCAAAGGAAAAATACAAGCACTAACGGAGAGCTTAGGAGGAGAGGTGCTGAAAAGTATTATCCTTTTATCTTAGTAGAACTCTGTGGTAGAGAATACGTTTTTTGATTTGGCCAAATAATTTCTTTAACATGTTTTAAAGGTAAAACTTTGTGCATGCGAAGAACGTAAACCAAGATATTTAATTTGGAGGACAGGAAAGTGGGGTGGAAAAGTTAGATTATTTTTAGCCTTCCAACTTGTACTTGGTAGCTTAGCTGATGAATTAGGAAGTACCAGAAAGTGGTATACTCTCCATGTCATTTCAGCTGATGGTATGGACAGAGAGGTTAGCAAGGGTGACATGTTTTCTGTGTTCTAATACTGTTGAGTTGTGTTGGTCACTTGTGGGAGCAGCTTGCAATGACCATGAGCCAGGCAGCTGTAAGTTCAACAGAAATCCAGTCAGGATCCCTCGACTTTGCAGTCTTAAAATTAGATGGCTCAATCGGATAAACAGATCCTTGATTAGGCAGAAAAAATTAAATCTTATGGGATGAATTCTGAAGTCCGTCAAAAAGAAATGCAGGTAAGCGGCTGGGAAAATGGCAAAGAAAACCCAAATATTCTTAGGAAATAACATTTGTGATTTAATTATGGGAAGCTTGTTGCTTTAGTAAGGCTTTTGGTTCGGCTAGTGTAGTCAACAGAGAAGCAAACTCCTAATCTTAAGGCTTCCTCCCGGTCAGCTGAAGGTGACAGTTGAAAGCTTCTGCACCTGGAGAAGCCTCAAGGCAACCTCACCTGTCCTGAGGTTTTGAAAATTGAAATTGAAAATGCACTGGAGTTTTCCAAGGGCCTCTTCAGTCAGCAGAGAGCTTTCTGTAAATCCACTGTGTGACACTTATTTTTGTTTGGAAAGAGTTTTTTTCTAAACTAAAACCTTTCTCTTTTTGAATATAAGTAACACATCCTACAGTTCAAACATGAAAACAATATTAAAAAGTCTGTGTTGTCAAGTCTGGCTTCCACCCTGCTCACCCCTTCCCCCAAACCGCCGTCACTTTGAAACTACTTTGTTGTTTTCCTTGTATATACTTCCAGTATTTCTTTTTGCAAATATAAGAGCATTGATTGTTTACGTCTCCCATTTTTCTCTGGAATCAGCATACCATATACTGTTCTATGATTGCTTTTTTGAATCTAACAATATATTCTGGAAAATTTCCATATCAGTACATAGAAGTTTTTTTTGTTTTATGTTTCTTTTGAACTACTGCTGTTGGGCTGGACCACGCAGGCCTGCAAGCTCTGTAGTTGCCCAGCCACAAGACCTAGGAAAGAGCCCAGAGTCAGCGAAGAGCAATCAGTGGTTTAACGATGGGGGACCTTACATGTCTGAAGCAAGGTCCTGGAGCAACACCCCACCGTGCGTGCGGCACACAGGCGGGCAGGACATGGGGCAGTCTTCGCTCTGGAAGGGAGGGAGGAGGTTACCAGTTATAGGGGGAATTGATGTCAGGTGGACTCATCGGTTACCAGGGAAACTAGCAGAGGGGTAGGCCCCTCACCACCCCTTTGATAAGCTCTCAAGGTGAAGATGTTTGGATCTAAAGATTAGAACGATCACTGGCTGGGGCCAGGAGCAAGTGCGTAGGCATTTACTGATTAGGCTCTATGGTTAAGAGGGAATGATCTTCCTTCTTGACTCACTGATGTCAGGTGAGCCGGGTGTAGGTGAAGCAGGGACTGCTTCAGCAGGAGATGTACAGAGCAAGAGAACAGCCATCTTGGGTGGCCTGATCATATAACTGTATTCAATGTGTTGATGTACCACAATTTATTTAAACACTCCTTTAGGGATGGGCACCTTCCCAATATTTTAATCATAAATGCTACACATACAAACTTTTGCATACAAACAGGTTTGCGTTTCCAAGCAGACGCTCTTGTAAAGAGAAACAAGTGTACCATATGGAATATTCATGGAATAAATGCTTGAAGTAGGTAATTCTCTTTCTGTAACAATTACTTGTAGAAAAGTCTCTGTGTGTTGATATATTTGGCACCACTAGTGGGAAGTTTGGGGATGAATACCTGCAAAGCACTGCTTTCTCCATAGGTAGAGTGTGTGCTTTGGCCCTCAGCAAAGGGGCGTACCAAATCGTCTTTGGGGAGAGGATGTGATATTCCCAAGAAACAAAAGAGCACATTGTCATCATCACAGGAGAAATCTGAATTTTGTTGACTTCTTCTTACTGTTATTTTACAGAGTATGGTAGCATGTATTTTGAGTAACTTTTCGGGCGAGTAAGGATCTATTCACTGATTAGCACCTATGAAGGTCTTAACTGGGCCTCAGAGCAACCCCGTGAGTTAGTCATAAATGAGAAAATTGGTGCTTAGAGAGAATAAATAACTTGACAAATGAAATGCTACTTAGCTTGTGAGGAGCAAAGCTGGTCTGATTCTCAACCAGGAGACTAGATGACCTCTGGAAAAACTGCATCCAGGGTCACTGAGCAGGCAAAATTAGAAAATGAAAGTCAACCCCATCACAGAGAAGCTACTCAACGTCCATTACAATGGGTCTCGCCCTCACTCAGGCACCAGCTGCCATTTCTTTTTCCTCAGGTTGCCTGGCCATCGCAACCTCCAGGCCCTGGTGCTGTCTTTGTGGAGAGGACGGTGGGGCAAGGGAACCGACTTGGACCTCGCATTTCTGGCTGTGGAGAGTTCGGGGAAAGTGCTTTCTTGACAACTTTCAGTTTAGTGCGGAATTGCCCCACTGGTAGTTCATGTTTCCTCCCTTTCAGCCTGGCCCTTGTGCCAGTTACCAGATTCAAAGGGGATTATCATGTCTATTTGGCCTAGAGCAGAGGTTGGCTGCTAGAGATGGGTGCTTTGGGGCTGGAGGCTCTTCCTCAAGTGGGAGCTGGTCAAGATTGGGGGTGTGATGGAGCCGATGATCTGGCAAGGTTGCTGCTAAACCCAGAAACCACTTTAGGGCCAGAAACTATGAACATTTTCCTACCTGTTTTCCTAACTATAACTCTCAGGCAAAAGTCCCCCAGGAAAGAGGCTGTACCTAGAAGAGGAGAGGTTAAAGGAATAGCTTCATTTTGGCTGATGGAGACATTTGCTCTCTGGAAATAGAGAGAGTGGGAATTCAAGGGAGACACACAGCGGGGAAGTGAACTTGACTTTCCACTTTCATCACTGGATCTTGCTTAGAAGTCTGTCTGTAAGGAGAATGTGTAGGAAAAATGCCGTAAAATATGCAAACAAAATGGAAAAAGGACTTGGTTCACAAAATGAAAACTGAAGATGCCCTGTTCTGGGTGGTTTGCCTTTATCAAATTCAATAACTCTATTTAATCCAGACTCCCAAACATCATTGAAATAAAATAACCACATCCAAATTGGACTTAGGGAGCACAAAGTGTAATCCTCTAGGCTTTGGTTAGGATGGTTCATGTCTGTGTTCTGCCCCCTTAGGTCTCCCCTAGCCCATAAACACGTTCAAATTCTACCCGGCCTTTTAACAACCTTTCCCTTCGTGGCCGCTTTCTTCTTTTTTTTTTTTTTTATTCGGTACGCGGGCCTCTCACTGTTGTGGCCTCTCCCGTTGTGGAGCACAGGCTCCGGACGCGCAGGCTCAACAGCCATGGCTCACGGGCCCAGCCGCTCCGCGGCATCTGGGATCTTCCCAGACCGGGGCATGAACCCGTGTCGCCTGCATCGGCAGGCAGGCTCTCAACCACTGCACCACCAGGGAAGCCCCCCACCCCCACCTCGCTCTCTTCTTTTAATCACAAACTTTGTAAAAGATTAGTTCATACTCGCTGCCTGAAATTTCACAACATCTCTTAGACGGACTTCTGTGGTCTCTCCTCTCTCCCACACCATTTTGTTGAACTAGTTCTCAGATATCACCCTTCTTTGATCTTCGTCCTCTGGAACCCCAATAGAGCACTGCACACTGTTGAACGCTTCTTTTTTCTCTTCCTTGAAACCTCTCCATGCCTTGACCGCACTTTTCGGTTTTCCTCCTCACTGCTCCCTCCTGACTTTGTCCTTTTCCCCCTGTAGGTCTCCCCTCTGCAACATTCCCTTCCAAGCCTTCTTCTCCCTTCTCCCTCTGCCCTTTCTTCCCCTTGACATGCTTTTCAAAGGCACGGCTCCTCCCTGTTAGTAACTTCCAAAACATCCAAAACCTTCAGATTGACTGGTATCCTGAGCTCGTCTCTCCTTACAAAATTCTCACATTCTTCTTGGATATCACTCAACCTCCACAGGCTGAAAACTGAATTAATTACCTTCCTGACAAAGCAGTGACCTCTCCATATCCAATTTGAACATTACTATGATCCTAACCATTTAAGCTTGAAACTATAAACAATTCCTCATCTATCATCACTCCTACCATAAACCTCATCATTTGCTGTACTTTAACAATTCCATCTCTTGTAATCTTTCACTTAATTCCTTAAACCCCAGACTTCTTAAATTGCAGTTATATGATCAGACCCCAACCAACTCTTGCAGGCTTGTGCCTTGGGAGCTTCCCGGCCTCTGTACACGGAGGGTAAGGAGAGACCAAAGAAAGAGGCAGACCACTCCAGATTGGTGGGTGGCAGGTTTAATAAGCAAGGAAACTTACGCAGAAGACTTATCTTGAGTGGCTGCAATATAAGTGAATCTCTGCACCCGCTCACCAGAAACTTAAAAGTTTTGTTTCTCGGCTGAGCAGACCGCGGAGCGGCTGGGCCCGTGAGCCAAGGCCGCTGAGCCTGCGCGTCCAGAGCCTGTGCTCCGCAATGGGAGAGGCCACAACAGTGAGAGGCCCGCGTACCGCAAAAACAAACAAACAAAAACCACAGGCTCAAAGATTAGATTTTCAAGATGGTGACAACGGAACGTGAAGCTAAGTGGAGGGCCACGTGTGACTGCAGAGGTCTTGTGCCCACAAATCAGCCCTGTCCTTATCCCTCTGGGCCTTTCTCCATCCTACCCACCTCCAAAGACAAGTCAAAGACTGCTTCTGCTGGGCAGATTACGAAGTGCCTATTCTTGGGGCTTCAGCTCTGTTCCAAAGAGGGCCAAAGTGGTTCCCTTCTAGCACTTTGCAGATGTCTCTGAAAACACTTCCTATTTCCTATTAGCCTTTTAATCTCCTATTAGGTTATACATTTATTAATAGCAAGAGCTACATCTTGATTCATCCTAGAATCTACCACGAGATACGCATAATAATTGCTTAATAAATGCTTGCTGAAAATGGATAAAGAGAACAAAGAGAAAAGCACTGCTATTCTGAAGCCACATGCAGCGTTTCTGCAGGAGGCATTCTTTTTTTCATCAGAGGAGGAGTCACTGCTAATGCAAAAGTCCAGTTCTCCAGTCGGCTGGCCAGGGCCTCCTTATTTTCCTTTTCAGTTCCTAAATTAGTCTCTATGTTGATCTTTCTAAGGACATTTCCTTTAGAAATTATATCAGTAATTAAATTTTGGTAATGGATATATTTTATAGTTTCTAAAAATGGATGAATTCACTAATTTCCCCAAATATTTAGATAGAAGCCTATGTTTTCAACCTCTTTTGGTTAAGTAGACTATTCTGATAAAGAAAAAAGTCTGGAAGTGCTTTTTACACACTTTAGTTTAAAAAATATTAAACATGGGGATATCTTGCACAATGAGTTTTGGAAAAGTCTGTGTAATTAAGCAAGTTATCAAAGATCTTCACGGAACTGTTTTGATAGCAAAGTTGAGCCACTTGATAAGAACCTTGAACTTCCCACACTGGCTGGATACATATATCACCCCAAGAGCAGGGAAACAATTCACACTCTCCCTTCCCCCCAAAACACAAATACCCCTCTTTTTGAGTATTTTGAGTTGAAAACCGAGAAAGCTCACTTGTGCTTGTGGGAGAAGCTGCTTTAAAAAAACACGATAAAGTGGAATAAATTTGAACAGCAAAACGTTAATTAAAAAAATGCACCACAGACACTGCATCACTAAGAAAGCCAGTAACTTTACTGAATTGTCTGCAAAATACAAATTATACCTTATTTCCAGCAGGAGAAACTTTTGAAAATTCCCCACTTTTATTCACTACAGACAGCTGAATTAAGTCCCTTGAGATACACAGATGTGGTTTAACTTAGTTATAACATCTTGTCATCTAGTGGCGACAAAGTCCAGCTTATGCCGCTGTGAGCCTCTATTTGAATATTTGTTGCAAATGCTTGTATGCCCTCATTTACAAGCTATTTTAATTACTGTCATTTAATGGAAACAAGTCCCCAGAAAAAGAAAAAGAAGAAAAATGATACAGCAAACCATCTGAAGCAATCCAAGTCCTATGCCTACAGTGACCCAGGGCTGCTTCGCTCCAAGAGAACACTGGTAATGCATTCAAACCACAACAGAATCCGTCTCTTAGCTGACCTCTCTGAATTAAACTGAGGTATGGATCAATTTGAGGTATGAACAGGGAAGGCAAAATGCAATACCCGATTATGAAAATAACCAAAATGGACAAATTTAATGTAGAAGATATGTGGCTTGGATTGCTCCACATCTTTGGTTAAAACGTATTAAGAAAAGCCTTTAATTACATCTTGTAGTCTGAAGCATTCTAACAGACACCAGTATTCCATCCATCTTCAAAAGATCTGTAGTGGCAGGAAATTAACGCCATATAAGTGATGACATCACAGCAGACGGCACAAACGGGAACAGATGAAGTACGCCATGCTTAGGCAACAGCATTTATTGGGGGTTCAAGTGGCGGCTTCTTCTTTAAAAAAAAAAAAAAATCTTTTTTTTTTCTAAAGAAAGAAATACAAAGCATTTACTCTCTGGAGTAAAAAACAAAAACAAGGATATAGGGGGCAAAAAATGCTATCTCTAAGTTAGAAGATGGGTATGTAAGAAAAATAAATACATAAAAGTGTGAGAGGGCAGACATTTTTTTTAAAAAGTGTATTGGAACTTTTTAAAATTTTCACCTTAGTTAACCTTAAAGTGATCTGAGGATGATAGGTATTTTTATATTCATCATTACAAAATGCTAAATTCCACCTTTGGGAAAAAATAAGCCATTTTACTAAAAAACACAATTTTAAAAAAGGTTGAAATGAACAGCCTTCCACGCACCAATGCATACAGGTTGTGCAGCTTGCGTATATTGCATCAGTTTTACCAGTATTTAAGCTTAATATTACCAAAAAATCTTCTAAAATAGGATTAGATATAACAATACTTGTAAGCTGTGTAAAATGCCACTTATGGTTCTTTTACTCGCAATGAAGAATGTTGCCTAAAATGTTACTCTAGGATGGGTTATGTAAAATAACACTCCCTCAGGGCTCTGCCCTAAACTCCTGAATACAAAGGATTTACCATGATAAAAACCCAAAACCGTACTAGCTTTGCAAATACAATAAATGGTAAATTACAGATAAGGTATAAGGGTAAAGATAGACAGCGATTGTTTACAGAAAGTGACTCATCACAATCAAAATTGTGCTTCTTCTCATTAAATCATCTTCAAAAAATTCTCAGATTATCCCTTTGCTATCTTGCCACCACTTTATATGAATTCAGTAGTGGGAACAAGAGATGACTGGCATCCATGTTCAAGTGATTCTGTTCTTTTCATGTTCTTATAAAACTATTGTCAGAACTGCTATAAATAGCCAGGGCTTCTGCTGGTACTTTAGCTTACTTTATCTTCAGCATTAGAAAATCACTTTTTCTTTCTTGCTGAGGCAAATTGCAGGTAAAGAATTAATATGGCTATTTTTTCATATTTTCACATAATGACCCTTTCCCACCCACTGGTAAGTTATTGATAAAGAGTTTTGAAATGACAAAGAACATTTGTGACATTTGCATATTTTGTACATATCAACTTATAGGGATGGGTTGTAAGAATGGGATCAAATTTATGGCGAGGAAAATAATTTTCTGTTTTTCCCCCTATGTGTGAATGTGTACGTGTGTGTGTGTGTTCAGGGATGATTTTCTGTTTTTCCTCTGCATAAATGTTTTTCTTTCATGTTCCATGGATACCTGGAGTAGTGGGATATATGAAATGATTGATTTTTTTTGTTTGATTTAGTATATAAAACGTTAGTACAAGGCAGGCTAGCATCCTATATGGATAGAAACAAAGGTGCATTGTGGTCTAATTGTGGATTTCAGATCAAGTTAAGAAAAATATAGCCTAGTTAGTAAGGTCTCTTGGCTTTTGCCACCCAGCGGCAGCCTTTTGCAATGAGAAACACATAGCAACTATGCAAGAAAAAGAAAAAACTGGATAAGAAATGTCCTACACCTGATATAGCAGTGTCAATCTTACTGTCTATCTTCTTTGCTGTGTATGTCAATGTGTATGACTGGAGATGAATCGACAGATCTTCACATTCCAAGAGAAAATCATTCCTAGACTGAAATCTCTTTTAAACAATATATATCAACTTTCTTTTATGGCACTCACTTTTCAAAGGGTCTGAAAATTAATCCCTTATAGACGAATATTAGACAAGAGTCATCATTATTTTTTGAAAATTAAAAAAAAGGGACATAGAGAGGTTCTTTAATGGGATTTCTTGAAATGGCTATTAAATCTCTTTATTGAAGAAAAAATAGATGACATACATGCTTTATGCAGAAGTGACATTTGGGGGTCCTGACACACCGGGATTGTTCAACAGTCCTATATTGCTGACAAGATTGTTAAGGGTCAGGTAAAATAATTAAAAACGGATGACGAAGCAACTATCCCTTTACCTGCTTCCTTCTTATCTAGCACCCAGTCTTTCACATTTTTCTTCTGTGGGAATTTATAACTCATGCATAGAGTAAACTCCATATCACTTGTTTCTAGGGCTATATTGGCAGGACATGTGCCCCAACACAGCTCTCTCTTCTGGGCATATTTCTTAAAAGCGTTATCAAATTCTAGGCTGAAAACCAACCATATCATTTAGGATATGGGCAAGTTTAGGGTATGCACTTACTGAATTCCAAGATGCTTGGTGAAATGGTGAGATCAGAAAGGGGCCCTGCATTTGATAAAAATGCAAAAACAAAAACAAAAAAAATAGCATGAAAGAAACTAATTAGTATATACAATGGATGTCAGTTGACCCAATTGATTGCTAATGGGTTAAAAACAATTTAGGGTGTTGCAATGTGATATGTTCCAATCCCACAGGTTATCCTTTTGACAGCTGACCTTGAACTTATAAAATGTATGCAGAGTAAAAGAAAACAGAAAGAAAATAGTTACTCAAATGTGCAACTGCACAAATATACCCCCCTCCCGCTATTAAGATAACAAAACTTCTGCTATTACCATAATATTATATATATTAGAAAGCTATACACAAGCATGTTAATTTCACAGATTTTTTAAAAGATTCTTAATATTTTATATAATTAGAAATACACATTTCAAAAACAAAACTTCTACAAAGAGAAAACAGTTATCTTGGTTAGCAAAGCATGGAGTTCTTCATGGCTTAGGGTAGTGCTTTCTATACAAAAAGTCCTTTTTGGTTTTTTTACAGGACTGTTTAAAATATTAGCGAAGCTATCAAGGGGGAAAAAAACACATTTTGGCTTAGGTAAACTACAAAAAGCCACAAATGCTTTGCAAACTCTGTCTTACCTTTTATATGAAAATAAGCAAAATGTAATGTACATATTTTTATATTTTTATTTAATAAGAGATGCAGACCCAGATTTATTTATTTATTTAATTAAATACGTTAGCCCTCAAACTCCACATTTTTAAAAATAGGTATGGTCCTCTTTTAATGGTCGTCGATCCTTTCTCATGAGTGCCATACACCAAGGATGTGCCTGCAGGTTTGTGAGCGATCTCGGGGTGGGTGTTAGGTGACCTGATGTGTTCCTAACATTTAACCGTGGCCACCCTTTGCCGGGTCTGTCCAAGACATCTATACACTTTTCTATATGTTGCATAACAGCTGCTCTCTCTTTCAGTAAAGATCTGCCGCTTTTGGCAAATGTTTCCTTTTGTCTATTTACATGTAAATAACGTTGAACCTGCAACATGACACTATCTATTGTAACATACATTTTGCAAAGGAGCACAACAGTGAAAAGAAGTTAGCCTTAAAATCTATTTTGTACAAGTGTTCTGTTGTACAACTCAAGTGCTAAGCTTATCTCAGCATTTCTGTTTATCTTTATACTGTATCACTGAGGCAATTTAAAAGTACTTTTACAAAACAGAGTACCTGACTTTTTTTTTCCACACACAGCACATATAATGCATATCGACCCCCCTTCCCCATTAAGGTATAGCACACACACACACTGCAAGAAAAAAAAAAAACTATTAAGTAATAATCTGATCATGTTGCCCATCCTTCAGAGAGTCGCATGCGCTTGACTGAGGGACTTTCCCTTTCGTCCGGCGAAGGTCTGGTGAGTCCAATGGGGGAGTGGAATTCGTTCCGGTGATCCTCTCGGTCGCTGCCATCGTACGAACTGCTACAGCTGCTCAAGCTGTCAACAGGAGATCTCCCCGCCTCGTGGCGCGTGTGTTGTGGGTATCTCGAAGGGGTGGTGGTACGGTCTCTAGGAGGAGAAACAGGTTCTGACTTGATGTTGAGGCTTTGAGTAGAAGGCAGGGAGAGATTTGAACTCTGAGATAAATGAGTGCTAGTGCAAGCTCTGTAGGAGGAAAGGAAACCCAGTTACAGATGGAGGAGGCCTGGAGCCCCCAGGAACTCACAATTACATTAAAACATCAGCTTAAAGATTTGCATCGACAACAGAGCATGCCCAGAGGAGAGCGTGTTTGAAAGCACCTGGGGGGCGTCGCCTTCTTAGAGCAATTGGGATGCTTTTGTTGATTTGCCCCGTAATAATTCCAGCATTTAACTAGTCCAGGCCTCATGAATCATACCTCTAGTCTCTCACAGCCTCCCTAAATGTACAGGTTACCGGTTCAGGAAGATTTTTAACAAGACACGCTGGAAAAAGCATTTTCTATGGCCATGGAATTTCTCCCTAGGCTAGTTCCAAAATGTAATCCAAGACTTAACAATAGGGCTTAACAATACAGGGTTTAGGTTCTGAATTAGACTTCTTTGATTTACTAATGCCTGTGTTTGAAAATTATTGTAGAGGGCTTATTATGGATATAAATGTTTCCCTGAATTTAATACGCATATTAAGTTGCACAGTCTTCAGAGAAAGTGAAGAGAGTTCAAATTTCAAATAAAGAGAATCCATAAAATGCTACCTATAACCGTTTCTGGTGAAAAGCTTAGGATGGGGAAAGATGGGGAAGGAAATTTTAAGTATTGGCTTAAAAACACTTAAGACTTCCTATCCCACTAAAACTGAGAAAGAATTTGACTTTCTTCATCCTTTCTCAGTTACATGGGATGAAAATACTGTTTTTTTCCCCCCATAATTACCTCAATATTATTATAGCTAGTCTCTCCCTGCTGGGATACTAAGACCACTCCTCTAATTTATCATTGTCATTAGTTGATGAATCTGGATTTGCCTAAGGAAAGGTTGTTGTAAAAAAGGATCTAGTGTGATTTTACTGGGTTTATAACCCTTAATCCTCATTTAATTCCAGGATAGCATAACTTGCCCTTCTTCCAAGGTGTGGGAGAATTTAGATACTTGGAAGTTCTGGAGGGAAAAGCATTAAGCTCTTAGGTGTAGCTAGCCATCACAATGACTTTGATCAGGATAAACCATAGTAATATTGCTGACATCAATTTTAAGATGCTCATACTGTTCTTACATTCTGAGTGCACTGACATCCACGGTTAGAGTCAGTGTTACTTGTCCATATTGTCAAGAGGGAACAGATATCTCTTTTACTGAGGAGAGTCACAGTAAAGAATCATCCATACAGACACACCCACTTTAAACAGGAAAGCAAACCCACCTACTCATGTATGTGATTACGTTACTTTCCAATGGAGAGAATTAGATAGTATTAAAAATGTCACTGTAAGCAGTGAGAAAATGGGCATGTATTTCAGAGGAAAAAGTGGAGTAATTTGGGGCTGGGCTTTTGGAAGATGCAATTCAAGTTCAAGATACATAGAGATAACAAAATTAGAAATGAGTTTATCTCTGAGTGATGTTTTATACAAAAGCACCACCTACTGGCAAAGAATTACTTTCCTTCTCTTATTAATAGATGAGTTAATGTAGAGAATAACAGAAGGGAGAATTGTTTGTTTCCCTAATAAGGCTTTCTTTCTCTCTCTTTTATGATCTTACAGAATCAACGCAGTCTTAGCATTTATATCAAGATACTACACATTGAGTGTATATAATTTTCAATCACCTGTTTATACTTTTATTTATTTGTTTTTATTTTACATTGTTTATTAGTACACTAATTTTCTAAGACTTTTAATTAAATACTCTTTAAATCAAAAAGGTATTGAAATGAGGAGGGGAACACCTGTATTTCAAAAGGATCCATAATGGTGGACTATTTTGTCTTGGTTCAGAGTTACTTAATGATTCATTTTGATGTCACAGGAAATCATCTTTTGATTTCCGGAAGAAAGAATTTTCCTGGCTCTGGCTAAGAAAGACTATTTCACTAAAATTTAATTAAATGCTTCTACTGTGAATCACACAACTGCTTAATAATGAATGTCAATTAGGGGTCTGCAAATAAAGTGGCATATCAATAAATACCTTTGCCTGCCCTTTGACATTTAGATTCAGAGGCAGGGTGACATGGAAAATTAGACAAAAAAATTTGGTGAGTTGAACCAGTATAAGCAGTTAATCTGCATAAACTGAGCAAAAAATAATATAATCAAAATGCTGTTTCTTTAATACAGCTTTTGGAAGCTGCTTTTTCTACTTATTCACTCCATTTCCCAAAGTCAGCTGGCTTGTATAGATTTTGCTCTCTCTCTTCCCCACAAAAGATACAACACTAACTTGTTTATCCTTTCCTACAAACAAATAGGCTAGTCCCTAAGATAAGATACACTTAGTTGGTGGCATTTCATTTGACAGTGAA
This sequence comes from Aethalodelphis obliquidens, assembly GCF_003676395.1. Classification (NCBI taxonomy): domain Eukaryota; kingdom Metazoa; phylum Chordata; class Mammalia; order Artiodactyla; family Delphinidae; genus Aethalodelphis; species Aethalodelphis obliquidens. The sequence goes on along the minus strand of NW_020837948.1, from coordinate 46,817,971 downwards.
AGCGTTCATGAAGCATTTTGAGTAGTTCTGGGGACACTAAATCCACAGTAATGCATTGTAAGTGATATCTTAGATTCAGCTTCATTATACTGTGCTATGGGATTCAAAAGAGAATGAAGTTTAATTGGCTAGTCTCCATTATCAAAGATGTATGTTCTTGAAAAAGGAGCATTGACAGCACTTCGCTGTATATATACTAGATTCAGATATAAGCATGTTGGTCTACTTGTTCTTGAGAACAAAATTTTTACAGACACAGATAATTGTGAGATACTTCCTATGTGAGGAGGTGCATGGGGAGACAGAAGCCAGATATGCATGTTCCCATATCCAGTCCTGCTGCAAGCTCCCAGCTACTACAGATGCCTTCCTTCCAGGTGGGGAAACACCGACCTTCCCCATATTGCTGAGAAATGAAACATGACTGGGTAGCTTTATTCAAATTTCTTCCTGCCCCCGCCTGGAAATTAGACTATCAAACTATATGTAACCTAACCTTTTAAAAATCATCTTTACTTAAAGTCATCTCTCAGTATGTACTGAATACCCACATCAACAAGGATGATGATGGAAATGCTTCTAGAAAATAGGTTGTCTTTGTTTTAGGTGGTAGGAGAAAAATACCAAAAAATTTGAGGGTCATTTTCTCAAATATTAGTATTCGAATGACTTTTGCTAACCCTTGATGGCAAGTTTCTTCTGCCAGTCTGCTCTGCCCCCTACATAGGTCAGTTTATGCTGGTTATCTAACTTGCTTAGATAAAATCAGATACTAGATAGTGCTAACAGTATAGCTTTAAGGACTTAAAGGTATTTCTATGAACAAAATATGAAGAGCTCTTTCATACTTCTTTAATTTTGAGAAAGAATTGTGGCAACCTCTTGGGCTGCGAGGAATTTCTACCTAGGTGGGCTGAAAGGTATTTTACTCTGCTTTGAATACTGTATCTATCCGAAAGAATGTGAGTCCACCACACAAGCATTTGGGACTACTTTGGCCTGCAAAAATATCAGTTTTTAAAAACTGATTTACATTGTAAGGAATAAAGGCAGCTCATGTAATTTATTTTACAAAAATATTACAACTTGGGTTTTTCTTTTTAATATTTAATCGTGTGAGCATAGGCTAGCTCATTTGAAGGAATCTCCTTTTGAAAACTACTGTGTGTGTGTGTGTGTGTGTGTGTGTGTGTGTGAGAGAGAGAGAGAGAGAGAGAGACAGAGAGAGAGAGAGGGAAAGAGGGAGGAAGGAAGGAAGGAAGGAAGGAAGGAAGGAAGGGAGGAAGGAGGGAAAGAAGGAAAGCAGGCAGGCGGGCTAAAATTAGAAGGCCTGGAAGGGGTATCTATTTGAGGGATAAGGGAAGTGATTAAGTGCAATAAAAACACATAACTCAGAGTCAACTCATGCACCATGAGAATTGGTGTTGAAAGAAACTGGAATTAAACAAAATGCTTCATCCTTGGCTGTTGTAATTCAGTTCCTCTCTAGTCCAGGGCTGTCACTTCTTTCTCATTTACTGAAGCCTCTATTAAAGGCAGCAGAGAATTTTGTTCTTCCCATGTAAAAGAAGAGAATTTAAAAATTGTAGTGTAGTTAAAATACGTAAATACATGTGTTTTCTATGTAAAAATGCAAATTATTGGGTGTTACTGAAAAGAAAGCCATAGTCGGAGAAAATAATATGGCTTTTGACATTAATAATTTCTAGGGAAAGTCAGTCCTATAATGGATGAATTTTGTGAAAAATGAGAAGTAAACAGCTACCTTTATTTTTGACAAGAAGCACGAACAGTGGATTCACTGCCGAACCACAGAAGTACAATGCCACGTGTATGTATTTTAAGATTGCCTGGTTGATACGATGTAGTTAGTGATAACTGCCTGAAAAAGTTACTGCCATAAATGTCTACTTGGATAGTTAACATTTCTGGTTAAATTTAAATGTTATTCTAAATAGAGACATTCTGTTGCTGTTCAACATATAACATATCTTCAAAGTTAATCTTTGAAAGCAGAGCAACAGTGTCAAGTGAATTTCTTGTATTTTTTTACATGAGAGGTTAGAGTTTCAACAATAGTGATTAGTGAGTAAAATGCATATAAGCAAATAGTAAATGGGTGAAGACTCCACAACCAGAGCAGTAATCTATGTGAAATCAATTCCACGTGAAAGCTAGTGGGGCTGGAGCGGAGTAAGAGAGAAGTTGTGATGGTAATCAGTGATTTTTATTCTAATCAGAGTTTTATTCTCATTATCTCCTTAGAATATGAACATAGAATTAGCTAACGATTTTAACCAACATCTCAGCAGAAAAGTAAAAGTGGGGTAGGCATACCCCACTTTTCTAAAATATAAGTATAAAAATATAAAAATGGTTTGTCTTTAATATTTTATATCCTCCTAGTAATTTCTTTTGAAGATTAATTGAAGTTTTGGAGTTATTAAACTGAAAGTCATGTCTTTGGTTCATGTTTTAAACTTAAAAATGGTTTTACAAGTAGTATTATTTGTGAATTCCGGGCCTTTTAAGATTTGAACTTTCCTATTGATAAATGACAGGAGTTATTTCTATAATAAAGACATATCTCAAAAGTACCACAAGGGGGCAGAAATAGACATCTTCTGACTTCAGAAAACAACAAAAATTATTTTTATACCCAAATTTAGATAATTAGTGTATGTATGCACATATACATATATTTAAATTCATACATCTATGAATATACAACTATATTATGAGTACATTATAAATATATGAAGTTTGTATATCAGTGGAATAGCTGACCCTCTGAGTATTAGGCTAACTATGTTCATTACATTAGGCATGAACTATGTGGTTTATGCTAAGTGAAAAGGATTCTCAAATATCTCAAAAATTTAAAAAACTAATAACTATAAATGTTTTCTTATGTCCCACATGAACTATGTGAAAACTTAACTGAAGAAAAACTTATCACTGACAGAAGTAGAAACAAATATAGCCTAAAACAACTGGGAAATAACATACCCTATCATCACAGAGCTCTCCCTCCTCATAAAGAAGAAGGAAAGTAATATTTAAGCTACCTGAAAGGTATTAAACTTCCAGATTTTGATAAAGTAGAATTTTACATCCTCTAGAGGGACATTAGAGCACACAGTTAGAGACTGCCATTTGTCATTTAACAATGCATTCTAAAAGTGTATTATGAAAGAAGTAATATTGCTTACCCCAGTTGACTGAGGGCGGATGGCGGCATATTATGTAGGTGTTGTTGTTGCCAGCCAGTTACTGAGCCAAGATGAAGAGCGCTGGCGGTGTTAAACCCAGACAGAGACGACAGGTCTGCGCTACTCAGAGAGTACTCTAGAGAAGAGAATAAGAGAGTTAGGGAACATATTCAATTTGGAAATTATCAAGTGGTGAATAATCATTTTCAATTTTTAAAATATTCTATTAGTATTATTTAATGATTGTTATGCTTTTTTTTTATTTGCAGAAGGGAGGGAGATAAAACATTAGGGACAATTTTAATTTAAAAGAGATATACTATATACCAAAAATTAAGTATTCTGTGAAAACTTCAATGTAATACTGCCTGCAATTCTAGTTTATTAGAACTACAATCTGGTATCACAAGTAGGTACATAGTATTTGATGACCTAGAAATGTTTTTTAAACAACCTTGAGAAAGTGAGCTTTCTATTACATCAAAAAAACAATAGCTCATTTTCTTGAAATTGTTCTTATATATTGAATTCAGGTTGGGTTAATAAAACTTTTGCTCACTAAGAAAGAAACATGTGGATATTCACTTTGTCTTAGTAATGAATAGGTAATGGTATAGTGCTCTGGACTCCACAGGTATTAAATAAAGCTTCCTAGCAGACTAAAGAGTAATCTCTTTTTCATCTTGCTTTTTTAATAAAAAGTATTTAATGTATTATTTGAACATGGCAAACTACTCACCGTTACCATATGTTGTTGAAATGGCTGATGGATATCCTCCCATCCCTTGTCCTGGTAAAGTAGGAGTTGCTACGGAAACCACTGGGGTAGCCAATGACTGAGCGGACTGGGAGTTATTTATCCTTTGATTCTTTTAAAGTAAATAAAAAGATATTACTTATAGAATTTTTTAAGAGTTAAAAATACTAGATTTCAGTATTAGTGTTGCACATAAAGAGAACTTGGTACAAATCTCATGAAATTAATCATTTAACATGTGTCTCTATGAACTCTGCCAACCCTATCATTTACAATCCTTCAAGAGACCAGTTGTTGCCATAGTAACCCATTACATCAGTATCTCCTAGGCAACTGAACTAGTAACAAGTACCATAGCTTTATTATGGGTAAAAACAGACTATGTTGAAAACTGATGAAATATGTATACTGTACTTCTATTGTTTCAGTTTTTATTCAAATGCAAATTAAAAAAAATTAAAATCAACCATGGTGGTTTTTATGCTCAGTTCTATACACACCAGAGCAGATGGGTAGAGGGTTCATGCTATATTTTGACCAGCAGGTGGTGCTCTGACCACTTTTTTTCAGATTCTTCTAACCTTCCCTCAAACTAGATGGCAAAGCAGCTAACATATATTTGATTCCTTAGAGCAAGGAGATTAAAAATTCATATAAATTTAAATATCTTGAGAATTTAATTCTTAGAAAAATAAGCATATTCATGGTTTTAAATAACTAAGGATATTTTTGTTTGTTACAATTTTACTATAAATTAAATCCTAAAATAAACTGAAAACATGGCCTTTACTTACAGAGGTTGACACAGAAAAATAGATAACCTGATATCTCACCTATGAGTGATACTTGAAATGAATGGCATTTAAATATAATCAATATTGACACACACTAACTCCTGAAATCTTTCCATTTTACTACTGCTTCCTCTCCACCTAACAGTCACTTTGGATTTCTCCTTGCACGTGCCATTGAAGAGAAGCACCCTCACCACTTACCAAAAGCAGGTCGACATCCTCAGACTGAGAGCATGCGGAAGGAGTTTTATTAATTAGTGTCTGTAAATATTTATAATTGGGCAAAATCTTTTCAACAAAAGGAGAAGCATCTTCTGATAGACACAACAGTTTAAACAGTTTTAAAACTCAAGACTCTAAAGATAACTCCTTACAAAGACATTCTTTGTTTTCTTTAATGAGCTGTTTGTCTCAAACATGAAGACAATCTATCCAGTTTTCAGCACAGGTCAGTGTCTCAACGTTCATTATTTCACCACCACATTTTGAGGAAAAAAAAAAAAGATTGTACTTTGAAACCCCACTTGCTGGAGGAGGGGGGAAACCGCACCTGGCTGCCAGTGAGAGACCTGACGGATGGCTCGCAAGAAACCCTGGGAAAGCCTCAGTTTTAAGGGACTGGGAATAAATCTGCTGATAGAGACAGCCTGCCATGCATGGCCCACACTGCTTGGCTGTGGCCCTGTGGGAGGTTTTATTTATCCAGCCTTTTCCGAAGGGAATGTTGCACATTATGTGAATTTTTGGGGGCTGATATTCAAAATTAATCTGCACCGTGCCATAATAAACTAATCAGCTTGCAGGACTGTTTTACCCTGAAGCTTGCCACAGAGCAGAGAAAGAAAAAAAAATGTGTTTGCAGAATGATCTAAATCTGTCTGCTGAATCTTGGTTTTAAATGTTCTCGCTCTTAAGCAAAGCTAATTTGGAGAACACGGATGTAAGTCTCTTTGTTGCTGAATGTGGTCCCACAATATTATCTTCACCTTCGTCCTGCGGACCCAGGAGAAAGAAAAATGATAGCTTCCAGGGATATTATTTATATTTCATATTTATTTATTCTTATAAGTGCCACAACTGTTTTTTGATGTAAAATAAAAATATAACCTTTGTTCTCAAAATGCCTAGAATTTTAAGACAATTTGTTTTTGAGAGGTAACTACTGTCATAAAATGCATATTTGGAAAGATGAATTGAGGCAGTGCATAGGCACGTGATACATTAAACATTATCATTGCAATACACCTAAGAAAAGAATTGCTAATTAACGGGAGAAAGTTCATTTAGGAATTTTGAGAAAGATTTTTCATTGTCAGTACCTTAAGGACATACTTATTTAGTTCAATACTGTAAAAATCTGTTATGAAATACCTCATGCTGTGAGTGTGGTTCTACCATTGGTCAAATCAAATCATATGTGTCATAAGCAGAGTACTAGGTAATGATTTTTTTCTAATTATAAATTGGAGGCCTTAAAAGGAAATGTTTTCTTTGCCCCAGAACACCAGCCCTATAGTGGAGTTTTTTTGGATGTTGGTTCTTTTTTTTTCCACGGAAAAGGGAAAATGCACACTAGTTACCAGAAATAATAGCTAAATCCAACAGGGCCCCCGCAACAGCACTGACGTGTTAATTTTCTGGGAGCATGTGAGTAATTCATAAAGTTAGACAAATACACAAATAGCAAAACATATACAAAACAGCAACATTTATTTAAAATGTAATTTCACATTACCACTGATGGCATCGTATTCTTGCTGCCTGGTGGAATAAGAACTCGGAGATCTGGTTTACGGTTATTCATCCCTAAATTCATGGGGGGAGGAGATTTTGCTTGCATATTCTTGTTCAAGTTACCAGGTGAGACCAGCAGACCTGGTGAGTTTCGGGGATTGCCATACCCGTTCCCTGTTAACACAAAACAATGAGAGCACTGAGGAAAAAAAAAAATCTAGACTCAAAAATGTTTCTAGAGAATACACTACATGAGATTAAGAATAAAGGATTAACAGGGTGAGACAATAACGTACACTGAAAGTTCACAGGATGACTGACAGCCTCCACATCAGGAACCCAATCAGTTATTTAACATTCCTCTGAAGGAAGATTAAAAACTCTTAATGAGAAGAGACCTAATAGATAGCAACTTGCCCAGAAACCAGCATATACTTTTATTCTATTAAAAAAATTTCGGGGGCTTCCCTGGTGGTGCAGTGGTTGAGAATCTGCCTGCCGATGCAGGAGACACGGGTTCGAGCCCTGGTCTGGGAAGATCCCACATGCCGCGGACCAACTAGAGCCTGTGCGCCACAACTACTGAGCCTGCGCGTCTGGAGCCTGTGCTCCACGACAAGAGAGGCCGCGATAGTGAGAGGCCCGCGCACCGCGATGAAGAGTGGTCCCCGCTCGCCGCAACTAGAGAAAGCCCTCACACAGAAACGAAGACTCAACACAGCCAAAAATAAATAAATTCATTAATTAAAAAAAAAAATTTGGGAAGAAAGTCAGACAGTCGTTCAGGGTCTAAGAAAAGCACTGAATTGGTCCTGCACTTTAATTGACTAGCTCGGCGGAGGCCTGGCCAGCATGACTCACCCTTTTGGTTCAGCGATTTGGGTTTTATTTTGTGTATCTGTGTGTCCTTAAGTGAAGAAAGGGCATACCAGCAAGACTATAATTTCTAGGACACGCAGGAGGTGTAGTAGCCTATCACACGCTTTGCTATTCAGTTCCCCTTGTCTTTAAGCGATTTCTCCCTATGGCTTTCTTCCATCTGGTTTGCTCTCCTCACTAAGCTCAGTGTACGAACCTGAAGCCCTGCTTTCTTGCTCACACAGAACTTCAAAAAGCAGGACTCCTTCTCAGGAGCCGAAATGAGGGGACGATGCCTCCACTAAAGTGCTGATGCACAGGGCACAGGAGTAGCCACTGAGTGGCAACCGTCCTGAAAGGGTTTTCTTTGGTCTCTGATGCTTAGCCCTCCACTGACAGACAAATGGCTATCTGAAGGTGTCCATTTGTCATAATTCAAAATATACTGTCCCGTGACAGGCAGAGCTGTGGAGGGAGTCGATGCAACCTGAGCTGAACCGGAAAGTCCCCTGCTGGCTTCCTCTACCATCTCTGATTGGAGAATAAGAGAAACCACCTAGGTGATTCAACAACCCGTGCTAAGAGAAACCACCTAGGTGATTCAACAACCTGTGCTGGAAACCTATCTAGACAGTTGTTTTCTAAAGCTCTCTAAAGGAGACAGTCAAACCTCGTTGTTACTGTCATCATTATCATTATCGTAAAACACTAGTATCTGTTACCCCAGGAGGAATGGTACTGTGTGCTACCCAGTGGGGATGCAGAGACAAGCCCCCGGTCCTCAAAGGCCCTGCAGTCCCTTTGTGGCAATCCAATACAGGCACGCGTGAAACATACGCACTGAGACAAGGCAGCCTGGGGTGATGTGCCACAGAGCAATACAGATTAAGTGCTTTTGGGTTCCCAAGGGGAAGAGATTATCCAAACAAGATTCACGGAAGAGGCAAGAACTAATGTGAGTCTTGAAAAAAGAGAGGAGGTAGTAAGATCTCTGGGCTTGTGACCAGGCACTGGGAAAGGTTCAAGGTGGCATGTGAACATCCTGGTGAGAAGGCAACCCATGGAAAGAGGGGAGTGTCAGAGACCCTGAAGGAACGTGGAGGGCTGGGCTGTGGAACCCACAGAAGTTTAGCCTGTGAATTCCAGGCTAACATGTCTTGGGTTTAAATGGTGGAAATGCAGACCCCTGAAGGGTGCAGAGCAGAGGTAACACAGGCCTTTAAGTGGACAGAGAGATCTACTGGTATTGGGATATTCTGTCATTAGGAAGGCCTGATAGTGTGATCCAGTCTGGAAACTTCCATGATGACCTGAGCTATGATGAGGAATTGGGAAGGCAAAGCCCAGGTATATTTCAGGAGAGATTTATGGGTACATCTTTTGAATTAGAATCTATTTGAGGCACACTGTGCAGAGCACACTGGTTCTTCATACCCCATTCATTTACTTGTCTCATTTTATGCATGAATAAACGGGCTGAATATATAACAAATAACTACAAGATTAAATCTGTCAATTGGATTATGCATAAAATTCTCCACTTTACTGGAAGAAAAACCCCACAAAATAAAACAAACAACTCCTCCCCCAAAGCGTGTCAAGTATAAAGTAGTTGCTTAAGAAGCGCTGGTTGAATTTGTATGTAAATTACTCTTCTATAATAAAACTTCGAGAAAATTAGCTAAATTCTCTAAAGCCAGCTAAATATGTCAAAAGCCCAAAACATTTTTTTTTACAGTTAATTTGGATTGTTTTCTGTGGCAAAAGTTGTTTTATGAAACAAATGCAATTTACCTTTTTCCACTAGGAGAAATACAAAGGATATGTTCACTTAGAAAAACGCTCGATCACATGGAATGCTCACAGGAGTCTTATATTTAAGGTGTCTTACTGAATCATTATCGTGACTATGCTAGGGCTTTCGTTTTAATTAATAGATTCCACTGGATAAAAAGGGAGTGAGAAAACCAAGACAAAGTTTGCTCTCTACTTTCCTGTCAGCTGAAGCTCAGACTGACAGACACACTGAATGCCTATGTCACTTATCTATTAAGCCTGCGTGAGATCTGGTTTAAATAAACAATCAAATGGAAAATTAGCTGGGTAATTTCAAAAGAAAGGGGGAAAAAGAAGTCAGTTAAGTAGTGCAATGAAGCTTGAACAGATCTGAAGAAACTAAAACCCCGGCGTCGTAGATGCCGATACTGGTTTGCATGGAGGAGTTATTTTGCTAAAAGGAAGTAAAACCACTTTATGAAATGTGTTGTCCTGTGATATGACGAGCACTGGGCCAGTGTGTGAAAATGGAAATGCTGCACGAAGGCTCTGAGAAAAGCTCCTTTTTTTTTAAATTAAAAAAAACCAAACATCTTCTACAGTAAACTCTGAGAAATTCCAACAAAGCCTACCCCTTTCTGCCCACATTTTAAACAATGATTTGGGGCAGCAGTCGGGGGAAAAAAAAGCAAACATATATTATAGTTTTTCACCCAATAAATGCCTCAAAACTTAAAAAATTGATTGGAAAAGCATTCTATTTTTCCCCTTGGAATATTTCCTGTTGTTTGGAAATTATGTCATTTTAGAAGATTAGTCACATATTTTAAGGTGTTTACATATTGAAGGTAAAATATTTTGAACCACGATGACACTTCTTAGATTCATATTTTTAGAGCATAAAGTTATTTTTGAGAACAAATAAATTCTGCCTTTTACCGGTGAGTTTCTGCTGTTTTTAGCATATTGTGCCAGCTAGCATTTTGGAGCCGTATAATAACCATTTCTGTTTCCAGCCACCAAGTTGTTATTCTTTTGGCATAATATAGATTCAGGAATGTGAGGCTGTGGATCCTAAACCAGTGATATAGAAACCTATCATTTGAAAATCAGTGATGAATACATTCGTGTGGTTTACTGCTAAGAAGAGCCTGCATTTAAACTGGCTCGGAAGCCGCAGCCGCCTCCCCACTCAGGACGCTTTGGCCTTGGTTGAGGCTGCTGTCCTACCTTAAGATAAATTCGCCCAAAAGAACAGTCTCTTTCAAAGTCAGGGGTCGGGAGGTGGGAACCGCCACCCTTCAATAACCTTCTGAGATACAGATTCCACCTTCCTTCATGTTTTAAAATTACCCTCCGCCTGGGACAATTATCAATTTGGATGTGACTGCATGCAGATGTCACATTCCCCTGACCACTTAAAAGCCCCAAAATTATAAAGCATGAGTGAATGGATTTCCTGATTATAGATTATAAGAAAACGAAGAACAGACCAACTTTAGAGTTCGTTTGTTTTATCGTTTCGTTTGATTAAAAATATTGTTTCACAGAAAACAATTTAAGCATTCACGATATAATTTGCATAAAGGATAATAGAATCTACGTCTCTTGGTTACAAGTTTCTAAACACTCATACTAAAACTACTGTAAATACACAAAACTTCAAATGTGGTGTTAGGAGAAAAAATTTTTTTCTTTCCAGTTAACTTGAAAACACTTGCTGCTTTCTCTTTTCTTTTTTTTAAAAATTGACTCCTATTTTAAGAAGTTGTAAATTCAAAGAACATATTCCTGGCTTAAGATGTTGTGAGGAGGACATTTTGCCTTGTCTCACAGAGCTCAATTGAGTATGTAGCTCTCTTTGAGCCCGAACTTCTGAAACTTTCTCTTATTGGGATGTTTAGACGTTATGAGTCTTTTCACGTCATTTTTTTTTTTCCTCTCCTGGACTTTCAATTATAAATACAAGAATATAAATCTAATAAGCACAAAACAGAAACTAGTCCTCATGGAGCAAGGTTAATTTTTTCGTTGGCACGATCTGTTTTTGGAGTCTCTCAAGTCGCCATCTTTGACTATTCATTCATTCCCGCTTCCTCTTCCAACTCCATATCCAATTAGTTTCCAAACCTTGCTAACTTTTCTTCAAAAATGTCTCCCTCCATTTCCATTGCCACCATCCTAATTTAGGCTTTTGCTGCCATTTGACTAGGTCTTTCCATAACCCCCTGTTTGGGTTCCTGGTCTCTAGCTGAAGGGTTCTTCACCAAGACTTAAGATGGGCTGCCGGAAGACTGTGAGCTCCTTGAAGCTGTATGCAAATTTTTGTGCATACGTGTTATAATAAACCTAATGTACACTCCCAAGGTTTTCTTTAAAAATCTTTCTCAAGTGTTGCTTCTCTCATGTTCCTTTTTCAGATCATACTTAACACTAGTGGGTCAGTGCCCTGGCTTGGCTCTCCAAACTGTGCGTAGTTTGACCCACTCTGTCTATCTAACCTAATTTCCAGTGGCCACAGCCAAGCTCACCATCCTCTGAATAAGCCTGAGTCTTTGCTCTAGCAGTTCAATAACTGGCAGTGTTTGATTTCCTGTTTAATTCAAATTCATTTTTAAGGATCGGCAAAGGCCCAGTGCTTTCATGATACCTTTCAGTCAACCTCGGCCCACCTTGAACTCACTCTCCTCCAAAATCGTGCATAATTAGAGGCTAATACTACACAGAGCACTAGTCTGTTAAGCGTTTCAAATGCTCACAAAACACATATGCAAATCATGCTGGAAAAATTAGAATGATTCAGGAATGGGACTAAAAGTCAAGTTACGGAGGGAATGTGGGATGAGAACGGAAAACATAATGTGTAACTTGCTAATTTCAAACATCAAGGGTCTCTCCTCTTTATGCTACTTGAGAACATTTTCTATTTTAGATAATGATTACACACTGATGACCAAGTACACCACTGAGACAAACTGTTTATCAACCATATAATATAAAAGTCAGAAAATCATGCAAGTGCCCACCTACTAAATTTGTTAATAGAGAGTTAATTAAAGCTTCTTGTTCACCTATTGCACCTGTTAATCATTTCAAAGCACATTACCTTAGCTAACTGCAAGCAGTAGACTCAAAGTAGAAATTTTCCCTAATGAAAAAAAACTCTGAGATGCTGGATCTTTTCTTCTACACTGTCAAGTGTTTACTGCCATAGGTTGTCTCTATATCAAGATGAATTTCAATAATAATTTATTCATACAGACCTTTCTACCAAAAGACGGGCTGCATGATATCCTAGGAAAAAGAATGGTAAAAGGGTGGCAATTAAGAGTGCACAGGATTTCATTAGGCGGTTCAGAGAGAGACTTCCTGGAGAGAGGGAATTCATGACAGATCTCAGAGTCACGACTGTGTTTGAGAAGGATAAGTATTCCTATGAAGGTGAAATATAGATCATTTCAGAGGATGCAGTTTTCAGAAGTTGAAAAAGTAGGCTAGGCTAACACAAGCCTGTCAGATCATGTTAACTTTCTACTGTAGACTTTATAATAAACTTTTACTAAACTTTATACCATACGAAATGAACAGCCAAAGTTGTTTGTGAGTAGGAAGGGGCGTCGTTAGCTGTGTACTGGGAAAACAGCAATAGTGGCAGTGGAAAGGATACGTTACAGAGTTAGACGGTTATAAGGAAGCTAGTTAGGACACATCTGCCAGGGAACACATGAGGAATGAGGTCTGAATGAGGCATCAGAGTCGGGAAGATTTACAAGGCAGATGGGCATCGAGGACAAAGGAGGATTAAGTAGATAAATCCAGTTCCTAGTCATGAGGTCTCCATTAGAGTTCCTTCAACTATACTGAGCCTTGGTTTTCACACGCTAAGTAATGATTTCATCAGTGTGAGAGAAGCATAAAAGTCATCTGAATCAGAGACTCCCACCTACTCTCCCAAGGCAGCTGACCAACACGACAATGCAATATTAACAACAGCAAGCATTTTATGTACTAATTACCAATAGTATTAACAACATCAAGCATGCATCTTAAGTACCCAGAACAGTACAGGCACCTATGCAATGTGTTTTGTTATTATACCTGGATATAAAACACCTTTAATCCTCAAAACAACCCTGTGAGGTGCTAAGAGTATCCCTGCGTTACATAAAGAGAAAACTGAAGAACAGAGAGGTCCAGTAACTTGCCCAGCGTTAAACAGCTATCAGCTGGCTGAGCCATGGTTTGAACCCAGCAGTGCGTCCAGAGTCCATGCTCTGAAGCACAACATGGCCCTGCTCCTGGGAATTGGTCATACTCTGAGATTTTGGAAACCCTTCTCTGTCAAACCTCATCCTAAAATTACAGGAACACAAAGGAAGAGAGGAAACAAAGGGTGAGACCAGGGACATGAGACTCAAAGGGCCTCCTAAGTCAGCAGTGATGTGGAACATGGTCAACCTGGGCATCAAAAATAGCAATTCTGGTCCAAAAGACACTGGACTTACATAAGGGGCACAGAATGGTGATGTTCCAAACCATATTTCTAGCCTCCTTCTGGGTAAATAAATATTTACAAATAGGAAATATTGGGTTTAGCTACAGTAAATGCCAGAGCAGCTGTTTAACTTTCAGCGTGCTATTTTGAGTGGATGATTAAGTATGCTTTTAAAGGTAGATTTTGTAATACTTTAGTCAATAATCTTCTCCCCTGTAATAGAGGGTAAAGATGTTTACCCACCTACTGTCTATTTAAGAGACCAGCTTCATCAGAACCACTCAACATGATAGGGAAGCGCCCAGTATTTTATAGTACCCACTATTAGATATCTGGAAAATAATTTCTCATACACAGGTTATAAAAATTACTTTCTTTAGTAGTTTGTTAATGGTATCTTATTTTTGGGAATTTGGAGCAAACTGCCACAGGAAAACATTAAAGTGAACAAACAGCTGAACCTCTGATGTATTGATTTTCGGGTTTTACTTCAGCAAAATGCTTTGCCCACTTAAGATTTTTTTTTTCTTTCAACAGAACAATTTTGAAAATATTTACAGCATACAGTCTTGTTAAACTAGAGATGTTACATATATGATAACGTTCACTACTATCAATTAATTTTACATTTGACTTTTTAAAAGTTTTAAGGTAAGTTAGTTTCCAATATCAGGACATTGTTTTGTGTCTCAAATAAACCTACGGCTTTTCATGTAATTTTATTTGTACATAGTAAAACTGCTCATACAACCCACTCCTCTACCGGAAGCAACACACCTAAAATAGTTTTTAGTGGGAAAAAATTATGACCTTCTAGACTTCAGTCTTATATTCACTTCGCCCTGAATGCCTGAAACGCTGTTGAAAGCACTACCAACTATAAGTTATTCAGCTGTTGTAAATCACAATCAGTTTTTTGTTTTTTTGTTTTTTTTTTTTGAGGGGAAAGGAGATCTTTTTCATGGGATGGCTCTAAGGGAAAAGGCAACCACAAAACATTTGGAGGTCAGAAATCTGGGAATGATGAAAATTTCAATATGCCTACTGCAGAATGGGGGCAAATCAGATTTCTGATTCTTATCCAGCTAAAGACTCCTGATTACAGATTCTTAAAAGTAAAATCAAGTCTCCAATCTATCGGGGGTTTCTCAGGGAAATAATATAATAACGTATAATGTTAGACTAAGAAGAAACTCCTGTGAAACCTCAGTGCCTTTTGTGGTGTATTCTTAGAAAATACCCCAAGAATACACTCGAGCCAAGACTATTCTTGGCTACACCAGTTAGAGGGCAGCAGACCTTCTAAAAAGAGACTTGTCTCTTCTGCTTGACCATGTCACCCTGATGCTGAACCATGCCTTCACGGATTTCCTACTTACCCCACTTGTCCTTGATGTTTCTTAGATGTGTTTTGTTTAGTATCTTTTGTGAAATTAAGTCTATCTGCCAACTAGAACTTTAAACATTCAGCACATACAATGGGCTTTGGATTGTGAGGCAGACGTAAAGAATTTTTACTTATTACTGAGTTGTTTTCCTAAAGATTGGAGTCTGTGTTATAAAGCAGGTTTGTGTTGGCAGACCACTTTCATTTTTCCTGAAAGTCATGTGGGTCAGGCATTATCATCCCAATTTTTGACAGATGAGGAAACTGAGGTTCCGGGAGTTTCTGAGACTTGTCAGTAAGTGGGAGAGCTCTGATCTGAATCCAAAGCACAAACTGCTTCCACTACATTATTACAAAAGCCACATGTTTCAGATTTAGAATGCATCCTTGAATTGTTCCTTCTCTTGGAATAAAGGCTCCGCTTGCAAATAAGAAAGAAATCGACAATTTGATGTTTCCCATGCACAAAGGCACTCTATCGGTCTGTTCTTAGTACTGACTTACTGAAGGGATAGTTTTTCATCGTACCACAAAAATGATATGGAATCTTGCTATCTTAAAAAAAGTTCCACTTAACAATGAATGATAGATTTATGACTCACTTAATTGTTCACTTCTTGCGATTTGGGGGCTGTCTCTTTACTAAAAAATGAGGGGGTGTCTTCATTATTGACACAATTGTTCATTCTTTCAGTCATTTTTATAAACAAAAATATTGAGACAGTTCAAATTAGAGAGAACATGACAGAAGAGAAAGAATAATTACTTGTGGTTTTAACATTTACACAACTGCTGCAAACACATCAGAAGATGATAATGTTCAAATGAAATGTGTTGCACTGCATCGCACTGCGCTCCCTTTCTGCCTCAGAATTATTAATATCTCCTCTCTACTCCCACCCTTGAGGGTAGGGGCCGCGGCAGGCATCTCTGTGAGGCCTGCTAGTGCACTACTCACACCCTGCACATTTAATAAATATTACTGGGACTAGATTAAACTAAGCTTTATTTTTTGCTTAGGAAGTCAAGAATATAGATAATTATAATACTAACAAGAGCCAACATTTATTACTCTAGGGCAGAAACTGTGCTAGGTGCTGCCTTGTATTGATGATCTCATTTAATTTTCACCACCAATCCTGCAAAATGGGAATTCACAGACTTTCCAAGGGTGATGTCATCTCTAAAGTAACTGGTATATCATGTATTTTTCTTGGTGATTTTATTATTCTGAACATCTGCCTCCAGAATATTTTCCCCAATTACTGCTTGAGCAAAAATTTTGCTCCATGATTTCATAGTTTTCTCTGAGTTGCTTAATACTAAAGGTTTCTTTTCCATGATTGTTATGTAAATTAATGTTATCATGTTTGAATATGTAAATTAACCACAGCTTTAGATTTGCTATTATTACTATATTAAAATAACCTAATTTGGCAGGGATTTTTTTCCCCTGCTCACACTACAAACACGACAAATCCGTTCTTTGCCATAACTAGAGGTTGTAAGTGGAGTCTAAGGTCAAAAAATCGTGAAAGGAGGGAACAGTGTTTAGTAAGACAGTTACTAAGTAGATATTAAGTTCAGTTAAAATAACTGAAATGGAGCAATAATAAATAAACCTAGTGAATACTTAGCACCCTATGGACACATCTATAGATGATAAATTGAAACTGTTTAGCCAGGGTTTTGGTACAATATAGTTTCCTTTAGTAGAAAGTTAACTAAAGGAATGTATCTGATTTGATCTTTCAAATATGAGACTGTTTCATGACTATACACTCTTAGAATTGAAATTCAAGTGAAAGATTCTATATAAGTCTAACTAAAATTTAAGACTGGCAAAGGTTTGTCTAAAAACAGCAAATTATACTCTTGGCTGACAGCCTTGAAGCCCCGAAAAGTCCCTGGTAGGTAAAACATTGATTTCCAAGAGGGGTTTTTTTAACCACATCCCTCCGTCAGGATCTACTGTCTATTGATGTACAGTTTCATATCACTAATGATTTTGAAAAGAGCTTTTCCTTCTGTATTATCTGCAAATAAAATCTTATGGCGATGTCAAAAACAGGAAAAAGAGAAACCAACACTGTGCGAGGACAAAGAAAAATGCTAAGAGAAAAAAGACAAACGTTGAGTAAAACTAATATTTTAGGAGGAAATGTTAACTTCTTGAATTAATATTAAAAAGACCAAAGTTTTATTATCAATCACACTCTTAGGTTAAATCAATAGGATATGAGTGAAGAGACCAATGTTCACATTGCTTTGCTGAATATAACAGAAAGACAGGTGATAAAAAGGAATACAACTTGTGAGGTCAGACATCATGGATATGCAAAAGGCTCTAAAATCTCCTGAAACCCTCTCTAGGGAAGTTATAATTGGAAATTTTGTTTTTCCCTCTGGAAATCAAACTCCTTAAGAATTAAGCCAAACCAAAAGGGTTGAAAGCAGATGGTGCCCTGACTTAGCCTGTAACATTCACCTGTCTCCTCTTTGACCTGCCTCTCCCACTTCAACGCTGACCCCTAGAGAATGGTGTCAAGATACTGCTTCACCTATCCTCTTCCAGGCCTTGTACACGGGAAGTTGACACTGATTTTCTTGGCAGTGTCTGATTATCACGTGCTGTAGATTCTCCAACTAGAGGACAGTATTTTTTTTCCTTTTAATAAATCTAGATAACCTTGGTTTGGGTTAAAAATATCACTGTTACTTAATTGCATAGATAATAATAAAACAATGCTGTTGGATCTTTATTTATGTTTTGGGTGAACTCTCAAGGTAAAATGGCAAATGAGTTCAGAATTTTTATTCAGGACAATTTAAACTGACATAATACTTTAAAAGAATCCAACTATTAATTCAGATTTTTTTCATTGGCTGCTTAACAATTTTTTTAAAAGTAATATAAAATTATATTTTGATACTAACAAAAAAGTTTTCTTATTTGAGAGTAACTAAATGGTATCAATCTCCTTTTCTTGAATATTGCATTCTGAATTTGTGTTTTGTTAGAAAACAAAAATATAAACTTGTTAAAGCCAATACTTTTAAACCGAATTTTTAACCGCTTCACTGATAGTTTAAATTATTGAGCAAGAATTGCAGAAGTCTGTTTGGTTGATAAGAAAGTCAGCCAAGAAATTTTTGATAAGTATTCTCAAAAACAAATACTTGCAAAGCAATAGTACTAGTATAGAATAATTAAACATTGTATGACCTTTTCCTCTTCTCATTTAGTTCTATTTTATAATATGCTAAATTTTTCTTTTCCAATGCTAAATGAATTACAAAAAACTCATGTTAGGAAAGTTTTGGGATTATATGATCATAAAACACTGCATGTAAATGGACTTTAAAGACTTTCGTGTCTTATCGTTCATGTGAGTACTAAGTTCAGAGGCTCAAAGTTATGACCCAAAGTCTTAACTGGATGGAGTCTTTTTGGAGTCTGGAAGCCAGGTCTCCTTACTCAGCCACCGCTCAGTGGTTTGTCCACGGCAGTACACTGCCACCACCAAGTCTCCATGTATTTAGCTGATATAAATTAAGCATTCCAGAAGTGACAGTGCTTGACAACCAAATGTATAAAATAGTAAACAATAAACATCAAAATAAGGAAACAGCTGTTAGTTTCTTTTTATATAAAATTATATCTAATTTACAATAAATGCCACTTAAACTTATTAATCAATATACATAAATATCCTTCGCCTTATTGTCAAATAGCTACGTAGACTGTAGAATTCTCCTAAATGTTCAAAGAGGTTCCTAAAGGGTTTTTTCTGCTCCCCTACCTCCCTTTTTTGGTCTCAATCAGGAAACAGTATATCCTAGAGCATACTGGTACTTTTGACTCAATAAAAAAGCAACTATGTTATCCAAGTGAAAACAAAGGGTACCAAGAGGGAAGTGAATAATCCAACACAAGGCATGGCTGTGCTAACGATTATTTCTATTAAATCTAACAAAAATTCAGTTGAACCTGATCTTAAAATCATCTGTAACCACTAAGATTAGCATGTTAAAAGCTTTAATGTACGGAGATATGACAAAATGTAATTTTAAAAGCAGTGACTTTTCATTTTGTCTCTTGAAAGGAAAGGATTAAATAGTGGATGAATAACTGTCAACTGAAACCTACAAGTGTCACTATTACTAATGTATTATAATGACTTGCTGTATGTTTCCCTTACATCAAGAGCACAACCCCATCCTGTTTCTTCTTTCTCGCCACTTGCCTTCATCTCTGAAATGACTTCAACTTAAGCAATAAGAGGGTCACTATTTTAAGAGGGAATTTGTGACGGTCTGAGGTACCAACCTCCATTTCATTTACTGCTGTATATCAGCTCTTTAGGTTTTCCATTAAGTAAGTTAAAGTTAGTAAAACTTCATTGGTCAATAGTGCTCAGCCATTTAATTAAATAATTAATGCACTATTCGTTATACACAGTATCAGAAGAATACATTATTTTTGTGAATTACAGATCAAGGGTGTATCTTTTTGTATTTAAAATTACATTCTTTCTTTTTTTTCACATAAACAGTATTACAAATTTATGTCTAGAAGATCAACTTTTCCTTTATTCAGCTAACAAAAATTTACTGAATGTCTGCCATGTCCTCTCACTTATTTCTTGAGCTGGGAATACAAACTGAATAGGACACAGTTTGCCCCTAGAGGGATGAATGTCCAGGAGAGAGATGTGTGCCTAGATATTGCAATTACAATGCAAGGAAATAAATAACGTAGGCACAGGCTGCCAAGAGAGAATCAAGGAGAGGTGCATAATTCCTTTTGGAAGAGTGAGGAAAGGATTTCCTGAATGGTTGAACTGAATTCTGAGGGATGACAAACGGTGCTCAGCAGCATGAAGCAGGAGAGCTCTAGGAATGCATACACAAAGGCAAGAAGCCTTGACACTGTTTGGAAAGTGGCAGCACAATGCAGTTAAGAGCATGGACTCTGGAGACAGACTGCCTGGGTTCCACCTCGGGCCATTACTTAACCTCTCTGTGCGTCAGTTCCCCCAACTATAGAAAGGGTATTCATATGAATACATACATTAAAGGTATACTTTAATGAAAAAAGATGAGTTAATTTTTGTAAGTCACATAGTAAGAGCAATTTAAATGTTTGCCATTATTAGAGTTGGAGTGCAGGGTTTTTGATGGCAGTGGAAGAAGGTAAGAAGGTTGAAGACTGGAGAGTAGGGATGGGCCAGAGATAAGAGGCTCATGGTTAATTCTGAAAGAGCTGGGAAACCATGGCTGGATTTTGAGTATCTGAAGGATGACCTACAATTAGTTTAAGGTTTTGATAAAGACTAATGAGTCACGAGGAGACTGGAGTGGGATGCAGTGTGAAGCTGGGAGATGAATTAGGGATCTCTGGAAATAGTTCTGGAGTGTTGCTATAACCCTGAACCAGGGCAGTGGGATAGTAATGGAGAGAAAGGATTAGCTTTAGGAAATACCTTCGAGGCAAAGTTGGTAAGATTTGATGACTCACTGGATGGTGGCATGAGGAAGAGGTACAGTGCAGGGAGTGGATGGGAAAGATGCTATACTTTATGATTGAGCTGAGAGCTCTTTGGTCTCTTGGTATTTATAAGAAAACAATAAATGCCAAATTTATTTCCTTCCGAGGACTTCCCTGGTGGCACAGTGGTTAAGAATCTGCCTGCCAATGCAGGGGACATAGGTTCGATCCCTGGTCCGGGAAGATCCCACATGCCACGGAGCAACTAAGCCTGTGCACCACAACTACGGAGCCTGCACTCTAGAGTCCGAGAGCCACAACTACTGAGCCCTCGTGCCACAACTACTGAAGCCCACGCGCCTAGAGCCCGTGCTCTGCAACAAGAGAAGCCACCGCAGTGAGAAGCACGTACAATGCAACGAAGAGAGGCCCCCGCTCGCTGAAACTAGAGAAAGCCTGTGTGCAGCAACGAAGACCCAACACAGCCAAATATAAATAAAATAAATTTATTAAAAAAATGTATTTCCTTCCCTCATGAGACTATACCCTTTTTACAAGCTGAGATGACTAGATTTTGAAAAAAAATTACAGGCGAAAAAATATTTAACTTAATTGCAGAGTCTTGCCACTTGACCTCAGAGTTTCTAACTTTATCTGAGACTTTGAATTTCAATGACAACATTCAAAATTTGGAAGATATCTTCTGGCCATTTTGCTTTAGTTGTCTTTTCTGAAAATGTAGAGACATTCTGGCTGGACTTCTTTCCCTCAGTATTATGTGATTGTCTGACATCAGCACCGATATATTCATCTCTGACACATGATACTGGCTGGCATGAGAAAGAAGGGGCAGACGGCTGAGTCTGTGAGCAGGACATAGCAGCTAAGCCCAAGACTCAGTGGCATGTGCAACAGGTGTTCTGTGGAACCAGGGTTAGAAAGGGCTTCTTCCTCTATTTTTAAAAAGTGGGGAAGTAACTCTTTCATAACTATACAGAAACTGTGACAATTATATGCTCATGGCTACAAGATACAATTATCAAAATACAAGGTTTATTATCATCAAGTTGGAGCAACTGAGTGCTTCTTTTATTCCCTTCCATTTTTGAAGTAGAAGATTCTTGTGCTACAGCAGAGGTCCTGAAGCAGGGGGATGAATTTGCTAAGCCTGTAAGATTTTTTTTTTAGTTCAGTGACGCTATAGGCTGTATGTGGCTAACTTGTATGCTTACAAGATTGAGTGTCTTCTTTGTCCCCGGAGGGCCATGTGCCTTAGTGGACTGTCAGGGAATTGACAATGACAGCATAATTGAACAACAACACTTATTTTCAACATAGAATTCTAAAGCATTCTAGCTATTAAGCAGTAACAAGAGGCCACGTTCATCAAAGATGAGTGACCCATCCCCTCAACCCCATGCGTTTTTGTTTTCTTTTTACTACTTCTAATAACTTTCATCACCACTACTGGCTGTTCCCACATGAGCAAGCAAACTGATGCATCGAGATACTGGATAAAATACCATAACATCGAAGCCATTTTTCTTATTTATCTTTTTCTTGGTCTTTGAGACAATCCAGTTTTCAGCCCCCATCACGCTCTCTAGCCAGTGTTTGACAGAGACTTGAATCCAAGCTACAATGGTCTAGCTTTGATCTGGTCCTGTAACTTTCGGGCTACAAACCATACAGTATTTTTTGAGGGAAAAAAAATGAGCACTTTGCTTCAATGTCCAGCAAAATAGTATATTCAGTCTACTCATTAATTTGAATCTACCTAATTTTTTTTTTTTTTTTGCGGTACGCGGGCCTCTCACTGTTGTGGCCTCTCCCGTTGCGGAGCACAGGCTCCGGACGCGCAGGCTCAGCGGCCATGGCTCACGGGCCCAGCCGCTCCGCGGCATGTGGGATCTTCCCAGACCGGGGCACGAACCCGTGTCCCCTGCATCGGCAGGCGGATTCTCAACCACTACGCCACCAGGGAAGCCCTATATGCCAATTTGTTAATCTTCTTTCTTATAATTAGCAGGCTATTATAGTTGAACCCGGCAAAATATTTTAATTAGGCTGTCCATAGATATTTCAGTAAACTTGAATTTTTTTGACATTTCAAACATAACCTTATGTTATCATGCCTGCCTCCTACTATTTTAAATGTAGAGCATGTTCCCGCTGCAGGAATTACCATGGTTACTTGTTGTGCCAATAGTGAACTGCAGTTAGCATCAGAAAGTATTGTCCTGTCTTACTGCTGTGTTGAAAATGACATCAATATCTCAATAATCACAATTATATGAATTAATATGGAACCCTGGAGAAGTGTGACCAGGAGACAATTGGCCATAATGGAAGAAGTTCTTAAGAGCTGAACTATATTTAAGGGGCTTTTTCGCGGGGTCCACTGTGTTCATATTCTCTAAGAACTCATTTTAATGCCAAATGTGGTTTTATTTTATTAACAGTATTGTGGAAGGGTTATAATCTCACTCCTTCCTTTTCTTTATGTATTCTCCTTTTGAAGTGTAAAGAAGTTTGGTACTTTGTGTAGAAAGTGATTCACATTTAACGTGAAATGATTAACAAAGAACACGATCGGCAAGGCTTGTTAAAGGTACTTTTGTGGCTACAGATGGTACCTAGGATTAAATTGATTGGATCAGAACCCCCAATTCTGATTATGTTGACTAGCTGAAGTTTTACTAAGGAAAGGTCTAGTTAATAAATAGTCTTCTGAGTTACTATCCAACCACTCCTGCTTCATAAAAGTGCTTTAGAAATTCTTGGGGCCATTTTCCCATGCCTCTCACTGATCTCTCAACTTGACTTTGTTCAAAAGACTTCCTTCTGCAAATCACCAAGTAAAGGAACCCTAAACAATGAAACGTACTCTAGTACTGAAGTCTCCACTCACCTGCACTGGTGCCTGCACCGGATGTGAGGTCTCCACCCATCAGACCACCTATGGATGAAAGAGGAAGATCAAAAGGAGAAAGGCTAAAAGGCCCACAGAGCAACACACTTTACCTTTAGCAACCTTAGCATTTGGTCCTCACCCAAGAGTCCTAAATTTGTCAAGTACTACCTAGGTCAGATGGCTGATATTCGTTTCACTGGACATGCTGTGGTCAAACATTAAAAATACAATCACTGACTGACATTTTGCAGAATCTTTCTTTCTAAGAAAGATTACATTTAAAAAGCTAGCCTTTAGGACTTCCTGGTGGCGCAGTGGTTAAGAATCTGCCTGCCAATGCAGGGGACACGGGTTCGAGCCCTGGTCCAGGAAGATCCCACATGCTGCGGAGCAACTAAGCCCGTGCGCCACAACTACTGAGCCTGTGCTCTGGAGCCCGCGAGCCACAACTACTGAGCCCACGTATCACAACTACTGAAACCTGTGCGCCTAGAGCCCGTGCTCCACAGCAAGAGAAGCCACCGCAATGAGAAGCCCGTGCACCTCAATGAGGAGAAGCCCCCGCTCACCGCAACTAGAGAGAGCCCACACACAGCAACGAAGACCCAACACAGCCAAAAATAAATTTAAAAAAATAAATGAATAAATTAAAAAAAAATCTAGTCTTTGAATGGTCTCTAAATTTTTATCATATTTCCAAGTCTAGTTTTCCCTAAGGTGATATTTTCTAGAGAGTGAAGGAAAAGAGTAAGGTTTACTCTATGCTCAAATAACCATATATTTGATGTTTAATTCTTTGTAAGTGTATTTTATACAATTAATTCTGTGCAATGCTAATTGTCTAGAACTTTGGTCATTTCATGAATCTTCTAACAGTGAATGATCTCATTTACTATCCGGATTTTACTTACTAACACAATAAAACAGGTTTTACTGACTACAAATTTAGAAACATATGTTTATTCACTGTTAGCTTAAGAAAGTAGGTTAAAATTTGGCAGTGTATGTTTATGAGAGTTGGGATGTTTCAAAAAGATACTGAATATAATAATTATTTTTACTTTTTAAGGAACAAAATTTAGCCAAAAGAACAGAATATCAGCTAGATTATTCTCTAATTGCTATAATTATTATTTGGTTCTGGGTTTGGAATTAGAAGAAACTGTTCATTACATTTTAGGAAAATGTTTATTATTTCCAATCAAATAAATATTTTGGAAATAAATGGATTTTTAAAAACAAATGAGCATGAGTTCATCAAATAGAAGATTCAATAGCATTTGAGTATGATCTGAAAGGAATACATATGGTTATTGAAAACGCTTATGAAAAATTTCAGCATATTCAGAAGTAGAAAGAATAGCATAAGTTGTTTATACACATCTCTCAGATTCAAGATTTATCGTTTTTTTTAATGTGGCTGATTTTGATTGTATTCTCCACATGAAGTTTCTGTACTAAAAAAGTAACACATGTTTAATTCTAATTAGAAGGCAGAGAGTCAAATATTCTAAAGGAAAAATTCTGTGAATAAATCGTTTTTAATAAAAAGTGTGTCTAAGACATTAAAACTTTCCTATTAAGTGCTTTTAAAGAAATAAAATGTAAATATATAATGATTTGCTGTATGTGATTTAGAAATACAATGACTTTTTGGTGCTTATTTTAGAAATATGAAGGAATTGTTTAGTTATATTCAACTCACATTTATTTAGTTCTTATGGTGAGTCTGACAAATCAAGAGGACATTCTTCCCTTCAAGGTTCTGTAAGTTCAGTGGGGAAATGGACACATACTCAGTACAGTACATCATATTGTGTATCGTTTGATCTGAGTACTAAAAATGGTCGAACTTTTCCTGAACGATGATTTTTCTCTGGGACACTATGAATTGTATGACGGTAAGCGTCTCCTAGAAGTGCAGACACACATTTGTGGCAGGTGTATACGTCCTTGTGATGTGCTCTTAACTACTGACTTAGTTTTGTTTTTAATTCACTGTTCTTATAAATTATGCTATCCTATCACATTTCTTTCTCTGCCTTAAATCCTTTTGTGCTATGTTACTGTATATAAATAAATAAATATCGACCAAAATAATAAATAACTGAGATAAATGCTATCAGAGGACACAGGGGAAGGTTTCACAGAAGAGGTGATATCTGGCTAGGAGGAAGAGGGAAAAGGGCATTTTAGGCAGGAGAAGAGGAGAAGCAAAAGCATGGAGACAGGATATTTGATGTTCTGTTTGAGAAAGTATGTGGTTAAAATATAGCCAAATGAGGAGATTGGTGACAGATAGGCTCAACGGATAAACTGCAGATTATGAAACATTCTGAAAGATATTCTGAGTTAGGTTGTATCATGTGGAAGACCTAGCTGGGGATGGTTATTAAGCAATGAAGGGACATAAGACATGGAAAACTGGAAAACGCGACATCTTGTAGGTAAGATAGCCTTTTTTTGCCAAGGGTGGCTCCTTCGAATGGTTTGTTACCATTGCGTTCTTATGAGAACATACCTGTGTTACCCGCACTCGGTGGTCGATGTGTTACACCAGGAGACATACTATTCCTCTGCAGAGAAGGGTGGGCCAGTGGCAAAAGGTTGGGGTTCCCCAGTGAGCTGACAGGGTTGCTGTATACCAAACTGTTGTGGCTGGACACTGGGATGGAGACTGGCATCTCAAAGTTGGGAGGTGGAACAGCCTGTAGGAGCAGGAAAAAAACCCACGGGTAAACGAAATGAACAGAAACAGAGCCCTCCAAGTACAGACAGCTTTTACTTTTCTAAGAAAAATTTCAAATTCCAAACTGCTTGGTGTCTAGAAGACCATTAAGAAGAGGTCTCAGGATGTGCGGATCCTAAATTGATTTCTTTAATGTGCTTAGAATGCCTTCTTTGCAACTATTAGAAAACGTTTCACTTTTGTTTCAAACAAAGCCCCATTTCATTAGACTCCGTTGTCTTTGAATTCCGGTCTATTAAGTAGTGATTGTTCATCTGTGATATCTGAATCTGGTGCCAGAAATGACTGCAAGATCAAAGGTATATGATTGTGAAGACATCACAGAGAAAAAGGATTAAAATGCAAACTGGAGCCTTTGGTTTAATTGCTTATTGAAGCATATTTATGCAGAAGTTGAATGATATAAAATCATCTCCAGGCGTGTGAATAGCACATATACTTTAATTATTATTTTTAAAAGTCTGTCTTTTGAAAGTTAACTCTGAAGATAATAGACATTTTAAGATATAGGATTCGACAGAGCACGTATCATTCAATAATTCATATTTTAACCTGATAGTTCAGAATGTATGTTACACTTCACATTTTGGGATATACTGACACTGACAAATGGCAGGACCTATATCTTCAATGAGAGAGCTGCAAGCATTTAGTGAACCGAGGCTTTGTGGATGTCTAGTTAGAGTAATTCAAGTCCCAATCATTGATTTTTTGGTATTATTTTGGCAATTTAATCCAAACATGCTTATTTTTCTGCTTGCATTAGCTAGATAATCATAGTTGTAATTCCCTCCCTCTTTTTCTTCGTTTTTAACATTATAAATGAAAATACTGTTTCCATATATTGCCAGAGGACTCATGGTGTCAGAGCATACAGCATTCTTAATATAAAATGGACATGTGTATGTGTATGTGTGTGAATCTAATATGTATACTAGGGCTTATATAGAACATTCCCTCAGGGAGTCTCTAATAAGCCACTGTACAAATTTAAATACATAAGTGCATATGGCTCAAAGTTTTCTTTTTTTACTATTTTTTTCTGTAATCCTAACATCAAGTTTTGTTTTGTTTTGTTTTTCCTGGTTCATTGGCTGGCCTGCATCATACGTTGTGCTCTGCAATAGTTCTTTGTTTATCCTGGTGATAATTACAATACTGTCCTCTTTCTATGCTTCTGCTCCCTTTTTCTTTATTTTTCCTATTTGTCTTTTCTTCCCTGATCTGGACATGGCGATACTGACAAGAACAAACGTGTCATAACTCTTTTCTTTTACATGTCTTTGATTCTTCATTTTTTAGAGGGAAATAAAAATGTTCAAGTGTTATGTTAACATAGTCATTTTTTTTATTAGGCTTTATCTGTTGTAAACAGGGTAACAAAAACAATTTTGGATAAACACCATGATATAATCGAACATGAATGTTTGATAAGACATCAAAGAATGAATATATCCAATTCCCAGAGTCTTTAAACAACAAAAAATATTAGTGTATGCTGTAAAATAAATGTCTATACAGTCAATAAAATATTGCATTCCTTTATTAAAAGGCCCAATAAGAATTACTCTAGGGCTTCCCTGGTGGCGCAGTGGTTGGGAGTCTGCCTGCTGATGCAGGGGACACGGGTTTGTGCCCCGGTCTGGGAAGATCCCACATGCCGCGGAGCAGCTGGGCCCGTGAACCATGGCCGCTGAGCCTGCGCGTCCGGAGCCTGTGCTCCGCAACGGGAGAGGCCACAACAGTGAGAGGCCCGCGTACCGCAAAAAAAAAAAAAAAAGAATTACTCTAGCACACCTAAGAAAACGAAGTAGCCTTCTAGGTTTTCACCATTTGCCCCTCCACCCTCTTCACTGCTCTGGGTCCAGAAGGCTGATGCTCCAAACTGTATCCACCAGATTCCCCTGGCCCTCTGGCTTTGGCTGGGCCAGTGGAGGCACCGTCAGAAGTACAGAGAGTAGGAGGAGAGAGGTCGGGGTTGTCTTGTACTGTAGCATCCCTCTTGCTGGGCCACAGGATGGCAGAGGCTGCATTCCCCTAGTGAAGGTCACGCCCCTTTTGGGGCCTCTCTCCTACAGACATAGATCTAACTGTGCTCCGGTAACTTCTTCCTCCTCTTGCACCTTCAGACCTAGATGTGGTAATAGCTTCTAGGTTGTAAGCCCTAATGTACTTCACTATTTCTCGAGTTTCCCTGATCTCTACCCATCTGTAAATAGTCCCTTTATTAAACTCTCTTCAATTACCCTTTTGAGTTTGCCACCTGGTTCCCACTGGAGCCATAATAGTAACTCTCCAGATCTAGAATAGTGGTGCTCTATACAGGTGAACTATCTCCTTAGGGAGCATTTTGGAAATCTGTGGGTGTCACAATGATTGAGGGGCATGGCTGGTATTTTCCTCGTGGGTAGGTATGTTGTATATTCTATTACACGTGGGACAGTTCTACACAACAAAGAATTGTCTCTTACCCCACCCAACTTTCAAATGTCCCACTGGACATTCATGTGGGTGAAAAACCTATTTAATAATGATCTGAGTCAGAACTAACTTTGTTCTGCAGACACAGGGTATTTTTAATACACCGAAATGCAGATTTTATTAAACACTGAAATTCCCAGAAATGCAGTTACTGTGTGTGGTGAGGGAATGTTTCACTCTGTTTGGTGTTGGACTTTATTAAAAATTATTCACTACTTTGGAAAATCATGTCATCCATGACAATGCTGCTCTTGTGACTTTTGTTGTAAATACAGCACACTGCTTTCTCTTAACTCACTCCATTAAAAAATTTTCCTCACCACTTCACTGAAAATGCTCATGTCATAGTCGTGAATAACCTTCAGGTTGCTAAATCCAATGGTAACTTCTCAGTCCTCAACTGGGACACAGATGGTCACTCCTTGATAAACTTCCACCCTTTCCTGGCCCTGAACTTTCCCTCCTACCTTTTTTTTATTTTTTTATTTTTGTGGTACGCGGGCCTCTCACTGTCGTGGCCTCTCCCATTGCAGAGCACAGGCTCCGGATGCGCAGGCTCAGCGGCTGTGGCTCACGGGCCCAGCCGCTCCGCGGCATGTGGGATCCTCCCAGACCGGGGCACGAACCTGTGTCCCCTGCATCGGCAGGTGGACCCTCAACCACTGCGCCACCAGGGAAGCCCTCGCTCTATCTTGATAGCTGCTCCTTCTCAGTCTTCGCTGCCGGTTCTTCCTCTTCTCCCTGCTCTCTGAATGTAAGAGTACCACAGCCCTTTTTCTATCTCTAGCTCAGATCTCTCTCCTGACTCCAGCCTTGCATATCCAGCTATACCCTCAATATTTCTACGTAAATGTCTGATAGACATCTCAAAACTAGCTCCAATGTAACTCTCCCCATCTCCAGCTGATGACAGCTCAATGCTTTTGTTTGCACACAATAAAATCCTTGCAATCATCCCAGAATCTTCTCTTTCTCCCACTCCCCACATCCAGTCTACCAGGAAATCCTACTGGCTTAACTTCCATATAGTCTCCAACCACCTCTCACCTTCTAATGGCTGGTTGTAGCACCATCATCTCTTGCCTTAATCACTGCAGTCACTTCCTAATGGTGACCCGCTTCTATCCTTGCCCTCCCTTCTATTTTCAACTTTGCAAACAGATCCCTTAAAAGCATAAGTCAGATGATGGCACTTCTCTATTCTAAACCCTGCGAGAGCTCCCATCTTAGTTGGAGTAAAGCCCAACTTCTTCCAATGTTCCACAAGGCCCTATAAATTCCAGTTTTTGCCAGGCTCCATTACTGATTTCCTATCATCCTCTTCCTCCCTGCCTGCCTCATTCCTATCTCATTTCTCTGGCTAACTCCCATCACTTCCTTCCTTCAAAATCTGGTCTTTTCCATAAAGAACAGACTTGTGGTTGCCGGCGGGGGTGGGGTGGGGGGTGGGGGCTGGGGGGCGGTGGGGCTGTGGGGAGTGGAGGGAGTGGTGGGAGGGAAGGATTGGGAGTTTGGGATTAGCAGATGCAAACTATTACATATAGGATGTTTAAACAACGTGGTCCTACTGGATAACATAGGGGACTCTACTCAATATCCTGTGATAAACCATAATGGAAAAGAATATGAAAAAGAATATAGGTATAACTGAATCATTTTGCTGTACAGCAGAAATTAATACAACATTGTAAATCAACTATACTTGAATAAATTTTAAAAACATCTGTTCTTTACAAGGAAGCCCACCCTGACTACTCTACTTAATCCTGCCCCTGCTCCCCGCATCTCCTGATCTCTTTCCCTCTCTCTTCTTTCCCTCTTTTTACAAGATCAGTTAAGGTGTTGGTCAAATAACGTTCCCTTTCATCAAGGTGTTAAAGGTCTTTTGCTATGAAGTAATACATACCCTAGACTACTTATTATATTAATTGAATATTTTTATTCAAAGAAGAATGTTTAGGAAGATACTATATTAACATAAAAAAGTACAAGCTTACAACTTACTGTATACTATTTTCTGAGCAGACACTATACTATAATTCACATACATGATAAGACTCAACCATTTCAACATCCCTTCACTATAAATATAATCCTTCCTTTTTAAATTGGTGAGATTAAGTAAGTGGCCCAAGGTCATCTAACTGGTGACTGAGCCTATTGGTTTTGCTACTAATTCACCATGCAACACAGTATATGTTTTTGGATAGAAATAAAATATTTCAGTCAGAAATTATACTGTGAGGTGAGTATGGGCTGCATATTAGTAGCTTATTATTTATGAACCACAAACATAATGAATTAATTGGATTCTCACGGAACGTGGCTGAATGTCCACGGTGGGGTACATGCTTATGCCCACTGATGCCAGGGTGTGACGGAGGGCTTGGGGAAAAATACACCCTAAAGACTCCTATCATTCATATTTACTCAGATTTGGTATTTTAAAACTTTCTTTTGGTTACAAATGTTTTAATCCATATTCACTATTACTACTTATAAATGTTTACCTGGGAACCTAAGGATCTGCTGTAAAACTACTTCTCCCCTGAATATTCTACAGAATATCGATTGTGTCTCAGTAGAGAGCAAAGCCAATACCTCCCTCCTCCCCCATGCTATGTCCACATCCAAAATAAACAGGATGATTCATAATCATTTAATAAATTCTGAACCAGTCTACTAACCAATTTAGTGAAAGTCTCTCTACTCCTTTCTTCCTCTGACCATCATCCCCAAGAGTTACTCAGTTTCCAGAATTCTGGACTATAAACAATTTGATGAGAGTTATTATAAAACTCTCTTGTGATTGGCTAAACAGAAGTCAGATATAATTCTGATATCAGAGCATACTTCAAAAATTCACAATTCATAAAATACGGTAACATCTGTTGCATTCTATCTTTTGCTTTGTTTCCTTATCTGTATCAGGAACTGGCTAAATAATTTAAAAATCAAATTATAAGCTTAAATACGACCATAGTAAGGTGTTTCAGGGAATGAGGAAGAACATCAGCCTTTGTATCAGAAATCTCAGCTGCAGTCCAGGTGGTGTAATAAAAAGCAACTTAAGCAGGCAAGTCATTTACTCTCCCTCGAACTTATGTGGGACCTGAAGTGGCTGCATCCATAAAAGAGACCAACCAGCTCTAGATGCTTTAGGAAATGCCAAGGCTATAATAATGTACCCATGCCTATTAGAAATTGGCATTTTTCTTTTTCTTCTTGACTTTTCAAAATTAAGGAACTTAAAAGCACCTAAATTTTTAAAATTTTTGTCTAAAAAGTGAAAGCCAAAAAGTCATTAAAAACTCCAAACTTGCAAAGGGCCGGGCTTCAAATTTTAGAACCCTCAAGATAGGAAGGAAGAAGGAATTTGGGGTGATTAAAATGCTATAGGTAGGACTGGCTGTATAATTTGCAGGGCTCAGGGCAAAATGAAAATGTGGGGTGCTTGTTAAAAAATTACTAAGAATTTCAAGATGGTGACAGCAGAGGATTTAACCAAGTGTGGCCCTAGGATAGCAGGGCCCTGCATAACTGCACAGGTCACACACCCATGACACTGGCACTGGCTTTTTCATATAGGCATGAGAGCTAAACAGCTTCTAGTTTCTATCCCTGAACAAATTGATCATGGTTGCCAAAGTGAGTCATCGTGGTCAAGAAAGGTATCAACTCTTATCCAAACCCCATGATTTTCCCAAACTTACCACAAGGAAAAGTCCAATAAAATATTTTTAATAAAATATTTTTACTTAATAGGCCCTCTTTCATTCAATGTGAATGACTGAACTGAATCCCTTTTTTGGGCCACTACTGACACCCTAAACTTTTTTTTTTTTTTTGCGGTACACGGGCCTCTCGCTGTTGTGGCCTCTCCCGTCACGGAGCACAGGCTCAGTGGCCATGGCTCACGGGCCCAGCCGCTCCGCGGCATGTGGGATCCTCCCGGACCGGGGCACGAACCTGCGTCCCCTGCATTGGCAGGCGGACCCCCAACCACTGCACCACCAGGGAAGCCCACCCTTAACTTTTGATCAACCATTACCAGGCTGCTGAGAACTAGCAGAGAAAAGAAGCACACAATGCTGATGACTAGTGACTACCGCGTGCTGGTATCCAAATCCCCTCCGGGCTGCCCCATGACTCTGGCCTGGGCTCACTACCCGCTCCATCCCCAGTTCCTCACAATATCTACACCCACGTCACTCTCTCCCAAGCCCCTGCTCCCCCATCTCATTAGCTATCGAAGCTGAATTCAGTATAAAAACAGAGGTCATTAGGTGGTCACCCCCTCAATTTCCCTCTCCCACCTACCACCCTGACTACATCTGCAAATCCTTCCCGTTCCCATCCCAGCCCCCTTCCCTTCCTTGAGAAGCTTTGCCATTTTATCCCCATTGCACCTACACGTCCCATCTTTTCCTTCCTTCAAGCGTTCCTCCTCTACATATAAATCATCTCAAGTGCTTTTCCTTTTAACGCCCTCCTTGATCCTAGTTACAGTATTATTTCTCTCTCTTCGCAGCCTATTATTTGAAGAAAACGCATCCATACTGTCTATTTCCACTTCCTCCTGGTCTCTCTCAACCAGTCCTGCATTTGCCCCTCCTTCCCTCAGCCCATTTCCTAATTCCTGGTTCCTCAAATGGAGCTGTTTTTTTCTCACTGTGAAGCCCAGCATGAACCATGGCAAACCCCACATGAGGAAATGCTGGTCAACATGATTCCAAACCATCCATGAATTATTTCATGTAATTGAGGAATAAGGGCGTAAATTAGATTATACTGACAGGTGACTGCAATATTAAATTTTTCTATTTTAAAAGGGAAACTCTTCAACCTGGGTCTTTGAAATAGAAAAACAGTCTTGTAATGTTTTTAAAGAGGTAGTGACACTCTCTCCGTACAAAGGGCAGAGTGTCCTTGCCCTGCTGTAAATGTTTTAGCAGCTGTGGAAACTTTCAACAAAATTTACTTCCAGCAACTGAAAGCAATGTGCGAAAACTGGGCTTTTCATCGTGGAGACTGAAGCACTTACTGAAGAAACGACGACTGGGAGGCACAGCCTGGAGCTGTGTGGCTCCTTCTCACAGCTCTGCCTGGAAACTCTAATGTGGTTTTCCATCCCCTGCTGCACATCACTGCCCCTCTTAAGAAATCATGTATCCTGATTTTGAACTCTTTACACGACAGGATGAAATATGGTGAAGGAATCCAGGTAGGCATTACACCTCTTTCCCCCTAGAGCATGGGAGAAATGATCCAATGTGCAAACACGGGCGTCCTCCCAGAACTTTGGGGGTTAAGCTCCACACACACATGGAGAGTGATTACCAGTCTTACATACACCACCCTTTTCCTCACTGTGCTGGGGATTCCTCCTGAGACACCTAACGTGCTTCACCTTAACATCTTACATTCACAAATCTGCCCGGCAGCTCTAAACTAGTGTATTATATCGTGGGAGAAACTCAGGCCATCAGAACTAAAAATTGGCCCGAAGGAGCTGTTTCTTTCCTCCTTCTGGGCAAGACAGAATCCCAATAGACTTCATTTAAGAATTCTGGGTATAGGGCTTCCCTGGTGGCGCAGTGGTTGGGGGTCCGCCTGCCGATGCAGGGGACGTGGGTTCGTGCCCCGGTCCGGGAAGATCCCACGTGCAGCGGAGTGGCTGGGCCCGTGAGCCATGGCCGCTGGGACTGCGCGTCCAGAGCCTGTGCTCCGCAATGGGAGAGGCCACAACAGTGAGAGGCCCGCGTACCACAAGAAAAAAAAAAAAAAAAAGAATTCTGGGTATAACAAGTATGCATTGCTGCATCTGATAGGAAATGTTTCATTTGACCAAGTGCCCACTGTGGAAATGCTGTATGTAGTACTCGGTTTTATGAAAACCTTTAAGAATTCACAGCAGTTAGCTTTCCTTCATGATACAGTGTATTAATAATTCTGATTCAATAAAAGATTTCCTGTTGACATTATTTCATTTAACAAATGAAGCAGACATATATTTATGAGGACATGAAGTTTAATATGCGTACATTTTAAATAAGTTTTAAAGTATTCAATTTAATCCAGGACAGGTTGATTGTGCACCTACTGTGTGTAAAGCACTAATTTATCTTGTGAGTGCCGTTGTGGATTTCGCCTGGAGCTTTTGTCCCCAGATATCTGCACTGAGGCCTGTTTTCCCTGCAGTCTCTCTCAATCCTCAGGTTTAGGCTGTTTCCCTAACTTACAAAAAATGTACTTTTTTGAGAAAGGGATTAATTATCTACTGAGGAGCTTGTCTACAATGACAGTTGGGACACTAACAGAAAGTTACTCAGAAAGCATGTGAACCTCGAGTTGCATCACTTTATGTCACAAAATGAACACCACTTGACTGATGACAGAATAGAACAAAAGGTATGTACTCTCCCCCTCTACATATGGGCAAACAAAATAATACATGCAGAGTTATTTCTCTTAAATATCTGGCAAGGCACATGATTGATTGTTAGGAATTTTTTGACTTGGTTAAGACAAAATTTAGCCAAATGTTAAAGCGTGGAAAATGTTGGTATAGGCAAAGCGAATATTCTGACAAAGCTTTAAAATCACCCCATCACACAAACACGTTGAAATCTTACCATTAGGTTGTCATGCAGTCTGTTTCTCTGCAGCGAGCATTAGCTTTAACCCTTCAGTGCTGCTGCTGAATTTCATATTTAGGGAGAGGGCTGAAGCTTCATTCAGGAATAAGCTTGTACTTGGGGGATGAGTGTCAGTTTACACGAGAGAACTGCAGTTTCACTCGTGCATCTTTGCAGTCAATCCTCGCTCAGGAGACTGTAGTGTTTGAGGAGTGCCTGGTGATCTGTGCGGACTGTGTGTTTAAGAGATTATGTAAATTCAGTGTGTGTCACACAGATCTTTCTCTTCCTCCTGTGAACTTGCTCCCTCCGAATGCACTTCCTGATGGCGCATCTTTTAGATGACAAAATTTCAGCAACCCTTAGGGTCTGCTTTCTAAGCGACTGCCCTTGGGATGAGATGCCTGTTTTCTGGGTTTGACTTGGCAGTGTCTCTTAGAGAAAGCCCTCACTGAAAGGGTTAAGGTATGTTACTGCAGCAGCTATCAGCAGACCAGCCATCTACCTTTGGTACTTACAGGAATTTTATGGCTCTTGATCATATTATCAAATTCTTCATTAATTTTTTTGTATTTTTCTTCAGTGCGTGGGGTGAGTGCATAAGAGGAGTCGGGATCGGGGCTTTCACAGCCTTTGTTTTCTTTCTTGTTCAAGGCCTGCCAGGTTCAGAGAAATATCAAGAGTAAAAAAAATGAAGGGTGTTTTGAGTACTTACACACAATCTTTGCCTGCTGATCATTAGATCAATATCTTCGTTAATTTTCCTGTACTTGTCCTCAGACTCAGGGCTGTGACCTACTGAATCGTCTGCATCAGGATCTGGGCTGTCACAGCCATTAAGGCCCTTCTTTCTCAACGTCTGAAATACATAATTTGGAAAGTTCAAACCTAGACAAAGGCTGTAAAAGACATTCAGGGTGTCACAGACGTTCAAGCTTGCCAGTATTTTAGGTTATTACATGTGCTATATTACATTAGGGTAAAGAAAAACCGTAGAAAGACACCATGAGTCATTTCGACAGTGCACTCATTACTACTTAAAAAAAAAAAAAGTAAAAGGGAAATATTCCTTCTGCAACCAAATTCAACGAACAAAGATGGTATGAGGATTGAAGTTTCATGATCTGGAATTCATATGTGCTCCAAACATCTAGTGACAGATGATCACAGAATACAAATATGGGGGCAAATTGCAACACTATTTTCCCATAGAAAAATTAGAAGTTAGGACATTACGCAATGATTTCAGAAAACGTGATCATGACAAAAGCAGAAATAGTGGCAACAGATCCTTAGTTTGAGTTTAACATAATGGTTGGCACTAGAAGTGTCCTGCCACCCCTTTGGATGTGCACTTGACAGCAAAAGGTGGTAGGAGAACCCAGCTCACATTCTTACGAAGTACCCATTAAGAATGTTCAGACCCTGTGATCATGAGGTGAATCACCTTTGTTTAGTCTGGTTAGAGTTCTATATGTGTGAAAACCTGTATTGAAATTGATAATACTGAGAAGTTGTCTGCTTAAACAGAGGCTGGAAAGAAAAGGCAACAGAGCTGAGCTTAGGGCTTCATTATCATGACCTGAGTAAGGAAGCCAAAGAGCACTGCAGAGAGGTAACCAAGTCAGTAGCTACTGAAGTAGCAAAAGTTCCTCCTGGCTGCAGCTGAGGAGGGTCACCCTGAGACTGCCTCCTGACACATGAAAGTGAAAAGTCAGTGCCTCTTCCCGAACCTCCTGTCTCCTGAATGTATGTCTTGGTCTAGTTTCAGCTGTCACAGAAGGATAAATACTCATGTATAACACTGTAACAGGTAAAGTATGAGTCAGGAGTTTGCCTTTCTTTTTTTCTTCTTTTTAAAATTGATGGTTGTCAACTTAGTTGGACACGATCCTATTTACAGAGATAGTTATGTTTTTAGAAATTATAAAACTTCTGATTAATCAATCACACAGCTTGCCATGTGAACTTTTAATAGACTAGCAACATTTCTGAATGTTCCTGGTACTACCAAATCGTTTATAAAGAGCTGTGTACCTAAGCGTCTCTTATCAATGGAAAGTTCAGCAGAGCTCATCTTTATTAAAGACCGAAATCACGTACAAATAAAGCAAGAGCTGTGACATCAAGCTAAGAACTCAAAGCTGAGATAACACTCCATTTTTAATTCACTCAATTGGGGAAAACAAATAAAACGGCATGAGTTAAAAAGGGGGTGTCGGTCTTAAAAATTTAAACTCCTTGGCTCTTACTGATGTGTAACAAATGTAACATTTTAAAAATTTGTTTCTGAGGCACTAAAGATTTTCAGTTCAAATCAAACTGAGACCATTTTGACTATGTCTATGATACACTGTGGCTCTGTAAATATTTATTAATGTTACAGTGATATAATATAACAAATAAACATATGGTTACAGCTTATTATGTGGTACAATGTTTGAATATTAAAATGAATATTTTGACACACGGCGATAAAATATACATTTACAATCGTGGGGAATTTATAACTGGTGGGGCCACCTGGCCCCCTATCATGGATCTACAGCTATCATTTTTCACCCAGAATAAGTACTCCTAGAGGGTTCCTACAATAATACTATAGAGGATGTCACAATACGTTAGAATAACAATTTTATTTGCTAACTTAATTTCCTATATTTTAAACTCTTTTGTTAGCATTATCTCAATCACAAAAGCATTCTTCCGGGTGATGACTATTTGTATTATGATGTGGTTCTGCTTTGATCTCCACATATCCTTGAGCTTTTAAGAATAATTTCTGAGTGTCTTGCATCATACTCCACGAATTCTTCATAAAAATTCACTTATGCAGAAAAAAATATGTAAGATCAAGAACATATTATCTGATATGTTTTCAGAATTTATCTACTGATATTTCTCTAGGGCATGTTAAGAATATTCTTATATAAACCCCTCATTTAAGGTCTTATCTGGTATAACATTAATTTACAGTCTTATCTAGACAGTAGATTTTTCAATGTGCACCCGAATCTTTTATCCAATAGATCTTCTTGTGAAAACTATAGTTGTTTTGATGTGCAGATTTTTGACAACAGAACGCAAGGGTTAGGAGAGGTCTATCAACTGTCATTACAATCCATCTGGCACGTACATGTGTGCTAAACAGTCTTACAAAGCTTTCAGGGCTAGATATTGTGTGTGGTTTATGAAAATTGAAACATCAATTATACTTTATTGAAAGAGCTCCACAAATATTAACTCATTATCTCTCACAAATCTTCCATGAAGATTTCAGGAAACCTTATGCTGGGTCTCAGGCCAGCGTGGCCCAGCACAACGGCCCAAGGCTCCCGCCTCCTGCCAGGCCACTGTGTGGTCCCTTGCCCCTGCCTAGGCTTTCCCACACTTGTGAAGTGCAAAGTGAGAGATGTGGAATAGACCTCTCCCACGCATATGTAACTACAGCGGTGGACTGAACACTGAAATAAATTAGGTAGAACTGAAAAAAAAACTAGGGTGTGGGAAAATTGTAAGTATAAAAATAGGGCTAAAATGTTGATAGTTCTTAGATGTCAAGTTTTAGACCAAGTGGGAATGCTTGTTGTTCAATAAAACATTTCTCAGTTTATAGGTTAAAAAATGAATTAGAGCGATAGCTCCTTTATACCTAAAGACTTATATAAACTATTACATAAACAAAGCAAGTGGCATGAGGTCACAAAGGAAATCTCAGTGATGGGAATAAGAGGGAAAGAGTGGCTCATTTTCTCCCAGTAAATTCTTCTCATATCTGACTACATCATCCTACAATGAATATCACCACTATTTAAGTAATGAAATATCTCTACCATTTAAAGGCACTTATAGTCTTATTTCAAGTTATACTGTGTTATTTAAAAGAGGAGCATTTTGAGAAATACAAACACAAAACCCAAGAGCATATTGAGCTCTAAATTCCCATAATCACATAACCAGAACATTGAAAAAACTGTTCAAAAATATTACTCTCAGCTGAGAGCTTGTAGAACACATTTCTGCTAAGTACAGATTATTACAGTGGAATTATAAAGCTCTGAAAATGGAAGTAATGGCACCAACTTTACCATAGTTTGAATGTGGAACCATAAGACTAATCTTATCTTTATTATATTAAAAATCTACAGCTGTTTTATTATGACAAAAGAATCAGTATTAGATTCAGCCAAGTCTGTCTTTATCACAGTAATAAATAGCTGATATTAACTAAAGGGATTACTAAATGGATAAATAAGCATTATTCCCTACGGCCTTTTTCTAGTAAAATCAAAATCTCTGTCACTGGCCTTTGAAAGATTCTCTGATCTTTTATAAATGTTACTGGTCAGGTAATGTAGGCACTTAAATCATTATTCTTTCACAGGGGCTAGAAGTCCTGGATGTATATATTTTAAGCGTCTCTCAGCTGACTATGTTTTGAGAGATTTATTCTGTATGTCAAGATAAGGCAAGACATCTACTGAAACCACCAACTTCCCTTGCTTCATATCTAAAGAAACTCTTCCCTCAGAGAACTCTGTAAATCTGGAGTCAGCATTCCATGTGAGAGTGACACTTGTGGGGTAGATCATTGACTGCAGAGGCTTCTGGGATGTTTTCACAAGGCAGAGACTGTCATGCAGTGAGCTGAGAACAGCCTTTTCTGAGAGAAGTAATTAGATTGACAGAAGGTGACATACTCCAAACAATAAATGGGAAAAGGAGTGCAGACAGGTAATCCAAAAACCACGTGGAATCTCCCCTCCCAGACATGTGGACATATGGACACTGCATTATTACATTTGTTCATTGGGAAAACTTGAAATACATATAAACTGACAAAGATAGGTGACAGGTGCCTCAAAAATTTTAATGAAATACATGTAGGGAACAGATTCTATTTCATTACTAAAAGGAATATAAATGAAAAAGAATGCCACATGGAGCTCTCATATCTTGTCTTAGACATTATGTTATCAACTAGAAAATCCCTTCTGTATACAGTGGCTAAAACTGGCTCCCCTTCCTAATTTATTTCTTGTTAGTAGAAAAGAAATATCTAGTTATTGGCCTTTTTCAATGTATGAAGACTATAATATTTTATGTTGATGCTATTTAAGTAAAATTTAGCTTCTTTCAGAGACCCACCATCACAGATTAAAAGCTTCCAATCATTCAATTTATTTCCATGTCTGCAGTCTTAGTTCTCAAGAATATATTATTTCCATCATCTTCCTTTTTCTGTGCCTCCCCATTTCACAGCGGAAATTTCAAATCCCCTTGTGAAAAAACCCAAAATACTCTTACTAATTTTTGTTAAAATTCAGATAATCACCCTTTCTTGCACAGCTAGCATTACCCTTCAAAGGGCTGATGTATCAAGAACACATGCAGGAACTGTTACTGTAAGTTGAGTGAATGTCCTGTTCACACAAAAGCCAAGAAAAAAAAGACATCAACTTAGGAAAAATGGCTCCCTTTCTCTGATATTAAATCATTTTTGTGCTTGTCTATCACAGCTTTATGAAGTTAAGTGTCTGCTCTTCACAAGCTGAATAATCTTTAGAAAGCAGTGAATCCACACAGGCACAGGAGGCGCAGTTGAAATGGAGACTGCCCTTCACTGAACTTTCTAAGTGCATTTCACAAATACCCTCCCACCCTGGTACTGACACTCACAACACTGCTCCTTCCAGGCCCTTCAGTATCTGTGGAGTGGCTGCCACCCTAAGGACTGTGCTCAATGACTTACTTCATTTAAAACACATTCAGCAAATTATTACTGAGAACCTACTATATACCAGACACGGTTTTGTGTATCTGTAGAGAAGCAGGCAATACAAATTCAAACTAAAAGCTCTGACCTGACCTATAATATTGTATGTTGTTTGGTGATTTCTAGCACAGATTACTTAGGCTGGGGGAAGATCAGGGGCCAAGAAATTCCTCCACAAGTTTTCATAATCAAAACTGTAAGCATTGTCTATATTCTTTCCTTGTTCCATCGTTCTTCTTTGTTCTTAATATAGAAATGAAAAGGCACATTAAAATACTGTGAATTTAGTAAATCAGTAGGTAGACTTTAATTAGACAAGCAAATCATAGCTAGCATAGAGTATGCAAAAATTAAATATTATCCTAAATTATCCATTTGTGGTGAAAATTTTCATAAGAAATCAAAAACATAAACCTTAACAATACTACATTTCTCTAGGTTATTAATGTTCATTCTAACCAGATATTAACTCCTACTCGGGTAAGGCTGGGGAGAGCTGGAGAGTGTCACTGTT
Source organism: Aethalodelphis obliquidens (assembly GCF_003676395.1). Taxonomy (NCBI): domain Eukaryota; kingdom Metazoa; phylum Chordata; class Mammalia; order Artiodactyla; family Delphinidae; genus Aethalodelphis; species Aethalodelphis obliquidens. Next base: position 46,776,395 of record NW_020837948.1, on the reverse strand, counting down.
TTGTTTTTGTTCCTTTCCTCAAAAGACAATCTTCAAATTGGACTTGAAATTTTTTTCACTGAATAAATACTGGAAATAAAAGACTGATTGAAGACTTGAAGACTTTTAATGTATAGACGTAAAGAAATATCCAGGGCTTCCCTGGTGGTACAGTGGTTGAGAGTCCGCCTGCCGATGCAGGGGACACGGGTTCGTGCCCCGGTCCGGGAAGATCCCACATGCCGCAGAGCGACTAGGCCCGTGAGCCGTGGCCGCTGAGCCTGCGCGTCCAGAGCCTGTGCTCCGCAATGGGAGAGGCCGCAACAGTGAGAGGCCCGCGTACCGCAAAAAAAAAAAAAAAAAGAAATATCCAGCCACTCCCCCTAATGGCCACAAATTCTTTCATATAAGTATTTAGAGGGTGATAGTTCCTAGAATTACTGATACTCTAATACTGGATGAGACCACCAAGGACCATCTGGGTCTTCCCCATGCCTTCCAGAGGGAGGGTAATGCTGCACAAGCGCTGGCCTTTCATATCTCATGGCCTTGCTCAAGCCAGCCTCTCCTACTGGAATGACCCCACCAGTATCTGTTCCCTGCATGCAGACAGTCCTCCTCCAAGGGGGAGCTGACACATCCTCTCCTCTCAGTAGACTTCTCTGATCACCAGGACTGAATTAATTGCTCCCTAATTCATGCACTCATTTATTGTATACATTTTTCTACTAGAATTTCTTTTTTTTTTTTTTTTTTTTTTTTGCGGTACGCGGGCCTCTCACTGTTGTGGCCTCTCCCATCGCGGAGCACAGGCTCCGGATGCGCAGGCTCAGCGGCCATGGCTCACGGGCCCAGCCGTTCCGCGGCATGTGGGATCTTCCCAGACCGGGGCACGAACCCATGTCCCCTGCATCGGCAGGCGGACTCTCAACCACTGCGCCACCAGGGAAGCCCTCTATTAGAGCTTTTATCGCAAATTATTGTTTATGTGTTTGTCTCCATTGCTAAATCGCTAGGTAATTAAAGCAACTTCCTTTATTCACTTTTGAAGCTGCAATATAGAACAGAGCCTGACACACTGTAGGTGCTCAGTAAATGCTTTGCTGAATGAACAGAACACACATTCCGCTTCAGTGACACTGCATGCAGAGGTTTTGCGACTGGACAGAGGCTATTTGGCTGGCTGAAGGTGAAAATGGTACTGGGATCTAGACCTCTTGACACATATTACTAAGTGCTACTATGTCAGGTGTTGTCTGTGGTCCTCTGGATGTTAAGAATGCTTTTTCTGAATATATGATCAAGATAATTTGTTTACATGTTTTTCTCTTCCCATGAGTGAGCTCCTGGAGGTTAGGCATTGTTTACTAGTCATCTTGTATCATGAGGACTTAGCACAGGGCCTGCCATGAGGTAGAAGCTTAATAAATGTTTGCAGTATTAATGACAGACTGAATGGATGGATGAACAAAACAGGAAGAAATGCTAGAGGGAGAAAGTGTAGTCTCAGTGTAGGAGTTTTGCAACTGCAATTTTCTTTTTTCACATTTTGTATTATTATTTCACACTGTTAAAAGTCAGTTATTATTTTAGTCTTTTTAAGTAACTGTTACAAAGTGACTGTTTTCCGAAATGTACCGTTTTAAACTTAGAAAGCAATGCAGTAGAGGCATAATGTGTACTAGGAATGAAATTGATCATAACTTATCAGGAGATTTATATCATTAAATACTTAAAATCTGGTGTATTGGTTTACATATGGAATGTCAGAAAAACTGAGCATTCAGCATTCTTTAAGGGAGAAAAGCCATTAGTATATCATCTCAGTGATGAAATGGGTAGCAGGAAAAAGGGGTACACAATACAGCACAGAAGGAGAAAAAAGGGAGTGGTATTTTAGGCAGCATGTATAAGGTTAGAAAAGGAAAAGCAGAAAGCTTAAAGAAAGGAATACAGGGAAACTTTTGGGAATGTGAGTCAGATACTATAAATTTGAAATGAGTACGTTTCAAAATTCTTGGGCAAAGTTCATTTTTTTCCCCATTCCTGGATACTGGTCGCCTGCTCCACTGTTCTCTCTGGCTTTGACATAGGTCTTATTCTGGGCCAATCTTAGCCTGGAGGATTCATGGAAAATCAGGGTGATGCTAGGGCCAAGCAAATGATTCAGGCTTCCTCAGGATAGGTCAGTGCTTTCACGTTTTTATTAAGGTTTCTTCCACCACACCTCTTTTGGAACCTGGACAGGCATGCATCAAGGAGGCTGGCCTAGAACAGGACTGAGATGGGGAAGTTTGGCATGAAATGTCTCCTGACATTTTGAGTCCAGGAGAGATCTGAAGTGAAATATGAAACAGGGAACGTTTTAATATACAATGACTGAAATGCATGCTAAAATATGCAGGTAATCCTAATAATCTCTATAAAGCAGGCTAAGAAAATAAAGGCTGGAATACAAAACAAAAATCTGAGATATAAAGGATCAAACTGTAGATGAGTTTGAAAAATGGATGATGTTAGTGATTTCTTAAATAAGGAAGGAAAAGATAGGCAGAATTATAAATTAAACAAAGGTTGAGACAGAGAGGAGAGGAGCAAATGAACAAAGACCAGGAAGCAGGATTTTTGAAAGTACAAAATATGAATGCAATTCATCTACTAACCTTTCTGGACTATGGCATTTTACTTGCAATAGGTTACAGGGATAACAAAGCAGATATTGGGGCACTGATTCTTTAAAAATAACATGTTGAAGCATAATTTATAAACCATTAATGACTTATTTTAACAAAAGAAGATGTATATGTTATCTTGAGTAATGACAGTAAGGTCAAATCATTATTTTTGTTTCCCTGTAGCTCTTATCTAGTTGTAAATGCCTTTTTATTCAAGTTGGGTCAGTGCGTGATTAGTCATTTGAAAAGGGAGTAGCCTTCGCTGCCTTATTTATCAGTCAGCTCAGGATTATACTTAGTCATCATACTTCCTCATTTCTGTAGGATTCCCCTGATCTCTGCTACATCATTGATTTTCCCATTTATATTTTTGATTCCATCCTCTCCTTTCACCCATTCCCCTCCCAACTTTCCTTTCCTAGGAAACATCACAACTTAGTTGCTGGAGCTGGAGACCCAGAAATCACCCGAGACTCCACCATCTCTTGACTCAACCATCATTGTTTTTCTCCTTGGTTTCCCATCCTTAGTCTGTTTGTCCCCTGACCCCCACTTTCCAGTTAATCATTCTTCCTTGTTTTGGCAGGGTGTTATTAAAATGCAAATCTAACTGTATCACTGTTCTCCTTATAAACCATGGTGGCTTCCAACAGCCTCACCCACTAGTTTTCACAGCAAGCCCTCCGCCTGCCTTTCCGACACTATTTCCCCTCTTCTCCCCCAGCACTCTAGGTTTTTTCAAGGGGGAACTTCTCACCACTTCCCAAGTTAGGTAGCCCCTTTAATAACACTGTTTCGATATGTATCATTTATTCTTGTCTGGAATATCCTTCTTTACTCCTCTCTGCTACACAAACCACAGTTATCCTAGGACATCTATTACCTAAGGCATCACTCACTCTGCAAAGCTTCTTTCTAGAAGCTTAGAGACTCCCTTCTCTGTACCCCTAGAATCCTTACCTTTTTGTGTTTTAAATAATATGTGGTGCTTTATATTGTTATTTATCTTTTAACATGTCTGCTTCACCACCTGACAGTGAGTTCTGTTAGGGCTGGATATTTCTGGCTCCTGACAGAGGGTCTGATTAATATATGTGGGCTCAATATATGTTCTCAGTAACTGTTCATCGGATGAATGAATAAGCAAACAAATTTGACAGTCATACTTTCTAACGGTGACAGACTAACTGAAATGAGTTGGGTGGTCTCCTCAGGTGACAGTGTTTTTTATTTTAATAAGATCGGTAAGTCAAAATTCAAGGAGCATGAGTTCTGGTAGGTTAAAGCAATCTCTGTAATTACTTCATGACTGTGGCACAGGATATCCCTGTGGAGAATAGAGGGAACAGTGGAGGTAACATAGAATACTGTATACGGGACACAAAGGGTTGGGATCCTTTGTGTTTAGAATTGCTGAGTCCTGGGAACCACGGGCTGATCCTTTCCATGCTCTCAAGTCTTTTGTGGCTATTGGTGCTCTAAGTTACCACCAGGAGGACATATACACAGTAAGAACCAAAAATACTGCAAGAGGTGCTTTTGTGCATTCCCTTCTCTGTTTCTAGGTTTTCCCTCAGAAACAAGGGCACTACCTTTGATGTAAGTTTAAGAATCTTTGTTAGTTGGGATCTATAGTTTATCAGTAGCTTATCAGAAAAGAAGAGTGCTCTGTGTACACTCATAAAAGGCAACACAAAATAAAATAACACAAAATAAAACGATTTGAGGTTGACAACTGACTGACTCAAGTCCTGACAATTTTGATCACACCTGAGAATGGTACCTGAGATAGCCAAATCTCACTTCTGAGACAGCCAGCCACTCCCAGATGAAGGTTAAGTTGCTTCCTTTCCTAATACCTCTCGCCCACCCTGAGCCTCTGCCAGGCTGAAGAGAGGTAAAGAGCTCCAGTGGGCTTGGCCCTGGCCCACTCTCTCCTGAGCTGGCCCTTGGCCTGAGAGGGAAACCCTCTCTTTGTCATTCATTCTTACTGTTGTAGTTGCCATGTCTTAGGTCACAGGAGAGCCCAACATGCACCATTAACAGACTTTAGCCTGAGATATCACTGAAAATACTTTACCGAGTTTTTTTTTTTTTTTTTTCTGTACCTCAATTTATTGAATGATGGGGAGAGAGATTTTCAAGGACCAATTCTGGATTGTGAACACAGATTTTATTTATGGTTTCCTCACCTTCCTCCCCATGATACCTGACATTCAAACTTTTTTCCTAATTGATTTCTCTCTCTCCCCAATAAACTAGCCTTCTCTCCAATGAGTGGCAATAAGCCATTCTCTATTGACACTTCTCAACAGAAAAGTTTTGATTTTGGTTATTCTATAGTGATTGGGCAGCAACGATAGGAAAGGGCCTCTTATACTCCAGCTCCCCAGTCAGTATACCGTGTGAAGAAGAGCCTAAATACCAATTCTGAGGGTTTTGCCTGGATCTGTAATATGCCAAATGGAAGACTAGTATTGACAACTGTGTTAGCACACGTTGCTCAGTGCCTATACTGCTCTGATATGTCAACATGAGGTATCAGGACTGCAGAGCATTGTATGGGAACAATATACGAGTCACAGCTACTGTGGCTGCCAGGGGAGGGAAGCGTCTCAAATGTGTTAGAACACACCCCCATGAGAGCAGAAACTTTTTTTTTCACCTCTGTATCCACAACAGCTTGAATGTGCTCAGCACATGGATAAGACCCAGTAAATATTGTTGTTAATAAAAGAATAATGGAATCCTAGGCTGCAGCATCAGAGGTTCTTATTTCAGATGGAACCACAATGGGATCTGAAAACACACAGGGAGCAGTTGCTAGGTTTGTACTCAGGGCGTAGGCTGCTTTCACCCCTACCAACCACTCTCTCTAATTCCACTTATGAATTTAAATTATAAACAGAAAGAATCATGAACTAGAGAGTTAATGGAATTAATATGTCTCTCTTTTATGCTTCCTCAGAATTTTGTAATTAATATTTATTTTATAATGTTGCTCTCTGTAGTCTTATTTTATTTTATTTTCTAGATGATAAGATTTCTGTAGACAGGAAGTGTCTCCTGAGCGCTTTCTGTTTATCCTTGGCAACAAGCGCAGTAGACAGTAGAACGTTGCAAGAAATTGGTTAACTCTTTTGGATGGGCGTCATACATGGGAATACCTCTAAGGAGAGCCTGGTGATATATAATAAGGAGGCTCAGAACGATTAAGCAAAAGCTAGTGGGGACCCAAGCTTTTCCTTTAACACTGAACCTTCTCTCTCTCCATTCAACATTAGCAATGTTTGTGAGGTCTGTCAAAGGCTAGCAACCTTGGTCTCTAGCCTTACTCTTATGACTTGCCTCTTTCAATGTAGAATCCCCTGGAACTTGGTTAATACGGTATTAATATTTTCATTTTATTGGCTAATATACTGGAAAACTTTCTGCTTAACAGAGAGTGCCCAAAATATCATATGGGTGGGATGGTCACTGGTCAGGGACTGGGCCAGCTACACCAGTGGCTGCAAGGACACCACGGGACTTCATCAGTCTTGGTATGTGGACAGGAAAGCAGGATGTACTCCCAAGCAAACAACAGGCCAGCGCTGGCAGCCGGAAGTCAAGATGCAGGGAAGAAAGGCTCCTTATAGGTTCCAAGGGTTGTCCTGGAAGTAAGGTAGTTGTGCTGGATGTTAGGTTTGCAGGATGTTATCAACTGGTCAGGGAACAAATCTCTACCTGTCACACTCACATTAGGCATTAAGAAAGTCCCTCAGACTAAACCTCCAAATGCACAGCAGTACAGTACACTTAACAATGCTCCCTCCTTTCTCTTCTGCAAATAAGTTTATTTTGGTTTATACCTCTTATCTCTCCCACCACATTAAAAACTACTGTGGTGGGGCTTCCCTGGTGGCGCAGTGGTTGAGAGTCCGCCTGCCGATGCAGGGGACACGGGTTCGTGCCCCGGTCCGGGAGGATCCCACGTGCCGCGGAGCGGCTGGGCCCATGAGCCATGGCCGCTGAGCCTGCGCGTCCGGAGCCTGTGCTCTGCAATGGGAGAGGCCATGGCAGTGAGAGGCCCACGTACCGCCAAAAAAAAAAAAAAAAAAAAACTACTGTGGGGAAGGAAAGGGTCTAATCTATTTATCTTCTATAGCTGTGATGTCACTATCACAAACATAACATGTGGATTCGTAATAAGTGGTGGACTTTACATTCAATTACCTTGGGTAGGTGTCCAATGAAAAAAAGTTTGTTAAAACTGTACTTCTTAGTAATCAAGGAGCGTCAGATAAATAAAAGGTGCTTAAAAATAAAAGTGCTTCAAAATCCTCAGGCAGTTGCTCAGTTCTAGCCCTTTTAAGGCTTTTGCTGTATTTACAAAACACACTGCTATCATTCTAGTCGTGGTCTTTATTTAACTAACCCGCCCTGCAGTCTCTGTGTGGTTCCCTCTGTGCGGTCACTATGCGCCTGCCTCAGTGTCCACACAAGACTGGGCTCCTGGAGGGCAGGGCTGCGCCTTTTATCTGGGAATCCCTAGGACCAAGCAGAGCACCTGGCACCTAGAATTTCATAAATTAATATGAATTTTGAGTTCATTAGTCAAAGGGCCTCTCTATTCGCTTTCCTAACAATATAATTATTTCCAGATGGTACCAGAAAAATAACCAGAGCATCTATGGGACAGACATCAAGAATGCCAGTAGCATTTCAAAGTCAGGACTCTTTATTCAACTTTCCACAGGGACTTGCCCTCTAGTTTCCTGGCTCTGTTGTTATTGGGGGTTGCTATCTCCTTGACTCACATTGTAGTTCCTGCTATTTTATAGTTTTGATGTGATGGGTCCTTTCTCATTAGTGTTGACAATTATGAATTGAAGGTAATAATTAGAAATAAATAGGCCATAGGCCATCTACAAATGGATTCTGAAAATACCCAAGATACATTCCATTATGGCAAACTAGGATCTTCCCTTCTGCATTAAATATTTACAAATAAGATAAAATTCATAAGAAATGTCTTAGAAAGCCTAGTATTATTATCAAGTGCTGATCAAGGCCTACATACGCTGTCCCCTTATTATTTTATGTGCAAATTTAAATTTTTGTAAATTTATGTGTCTAAATTAAATGACCTAGTAATTAAAATCAAACTCATTTCAATTCACTTTGTTTATGCTATGAATGTTATCTATATATGAATCTGTGGGCCCAGAACCTTGGACCAACTGGTAGTTCATAAAATCACATTTCCCATGATGTCATACATTACACAGATAAGTAACATTCTTAGCTTTTGTATTCGGTCACCTTGCATTTCACAAGATGCTACAAAAGCTAGAGAGAGTATTGACAAATGAAAATCGGAAAGGCAAGGAGAGTAAATATTTAAGGCAAGTAATGACAAGAATGAAGGAGAGAAAGAGAGGATAAATAGGAGACAGATAGAAAATACACAGTGGGAAAAGAGGGAGGGAGGGAATGAAAATGAGTGAAAGAGACAAGCTAAAGGTGTTGTGAAAGAGAGAGGGAAAAAATAATCAAGTGAGCACATCAAGTGATCCCCCTTGGTATGTAAGCTGGCCTCTCCTGGTATGCGGGCTCAGCACTTTATGATCTAACATAAAGCTTTATCACGGGCCATCGGCCAGTTTACTCATCCTGATACCCACCCCTGGCAGCGGCTCAGCACCTGTTGTCTAACTCAGTGAGGCCAAGTGGCAGCTGCCGGCCTCACAGACTGCTCTGTCCTCTGGCCCCAGACGGCCTTCTCTGATGAGTCTGTGTGGCCTTGGGCTCCAGGCCCCTGTGGCGGTAGCTGCTTGCTTTTGTAGCCAGGATGGCTTTAATAACTTCAGGCATTATCACTGGAAATATACTGCAGCCTGATTTTTAAGTTTGGTATTTCAACTTCCGTAACTTATGAATTCTCAGTGATTTTGTTAGTTCAGTGGTGAACTAAGATTTTTCATCTGTGCAGTAATTTCTTCCATATTATTCATTAGGTGATTATAAAAACAACATTTCCTCTTCTATGGCGCAAAGAGGAAATTAAACCAGTCTTCCCGCACTATCAAAATATTAATTTTCGCCTTAACTGAATCTGGTCCTCAGTAATAACACCTACCATTTATTGAGCACATACTGTGTGCCAGGGACTGAGCCTGTAGCTTGGCATGGATCTTTTTTTAATCCTCACAGTCACTCCTCCACTATGACTGTCATTCTACAGATGAAGAAAAAGAAGGGCGAAGTGGTTCAAGAACTTGCTGAAGTCCACCAAGCTAGTTAGTGGTAGAAGCAACTTAACCAACTCATGTCCAAGCTCCAGAATTAGCTCTCTTAGCTATCTCACTATTCCGCCTCTGCAAATTCGCCCCATTATAAAGACTGCCTAAATTATGCCTATGTGTTCTTTGAACACTTACTCTCAGGTGAAATTGGTTAATGTTTGACAAATCTTATTTTTCCCTAAAGGGATACATTTGTAAGCGAATTCATTTTCTGATGAATGAGCTTATCTAAAACGTTTTCCCTGTTGTGCTATTGGAATATCCACTGCAGAGAGGGGAAGGCCCCTTCAATAATATTTTGGATGCAGCTACCTAATGAAAATGAAGGGGAGATTGTTGAAAACCTAAGGAAAGAAAGGTGACTTAATTTTTTCAACCCCTATATTTTTAAGATGAGGAAGGAAGTCCTTTGCAATAACGTTTTGGCTGTATCTACCTGGGTGAAGTGTAGGTTTGCTGCAATTATTAAAACAATACTTTGCAGGAAAAAGTTTCTGTTCCTAAGGAAAAAAGGTTGCTTTATATTTTTTGGTGTGTATATTCTTTAGATTCACGCTCTAACTGCTCAGCCCTTCCCTTCAATTTGCTTGAGTAGATAAGTGATGCAAAGCTGGTAACTATGAGATGACATTGTTGCAGGGTTGAAGGGGGGTAGGTTGGGGAAAAGAGAAGAAATGCATGTTTTTATGGAGAAACTATTGTTTCTCTCTGGGCAAAGCTATAGGATCAAGGAGAGATCTTGTATGCATTATAAAAATTCTTCTTTTAAAACATGGGTACATAAGCTCTTTCCTTTCCTTTGTTTTCAAAATGATAATGATAACCCTGTTACTTTATAGGCCGGATGGGAGGAAAAGTAAAAGGAACGACTGTAAGAGTTCCCAATTTTTTCCAGCAGTTACAGGAAGACAGAGCAAGAAGTGAGATCTCCTTAAGTGAAAATTTCCCAGTCCCAAGGAAAAGGGGAAAACTGCAGGAGAATTTCCAGAACCACAAGACTTGGGTTTTGCATCTTGTCAGAAAATCCTCACTGTTAGTAAAAGCCTGGGGAAGGGCTGGCACGGACCTGACTCAGCAGAGAAATGCCACCCACAGTCACCCACTCTGCTTCCGCAGTGGCTTAGCTGCCCTGTTTTCTCTGGAGGATTCCCCAGCCAGGCCAACACACACAAGTCTCTCAGATGGGAAACTGGACTTTTTGAAAATTGAAATTAAACAAAGTTGCGTAACATTTAAAAGAAGTTTACAATTATGATACGTGGCTTTTTACACAGGCTTAAAGTCAATTTTCTGTTGAATAAATAATATTAACCACATATTAACCACCTAATGGTTTAAAAATGCCTCAAACAGCCATCACCATCATTCTGAATAGAATCCCACTTCTTTTTAAAGTCCACTGTTAAAAGATGAGGGGAAACAGTATCATTAAAAGAGGAAGCAAAACACAGTCCAAAATCTGTTTCCATAAGATAATGCACATAATTGACTAATGGCCAGAGGAATCCAATCTATACGGAGATGAGGTATGAAGTCAAAGCAGATGTCTGGGAGAAGTTAGGAAGCCCCCCTACCCCAAATGATTACATTACTCCATTGCTGAAGCTAAAGGGACAGATAGAAATCAATGAAAGTTTTGTTGATCTGACATAGGAACTGGTACACAGGAAGATGGAAGTTATATATCTGAGTTCATCTGCTAGAAAACATGCACTGCACGTGTGTGTGTGTGTGTGTGTGTGTCTGTGTATGCACTATACCATGAAGCTAAGAATTTTGAAAAGATCTTCAGAATCATTTCTGGGTAGATGTATTTCTGCATAGCTGTTTTAATCTTTTTCCCCTAGAAGGAAATATTTCACTTTCATAATTTAAATTCCACAATAGTTAGGTTGTTTTATTTTAGGATATTTGCAAACTGAATGACGGTGTCTAATGGAAAACAAATTTCTTTCCCTAATCATAATGTAACAAATAGTTTGCTATCATATAATTTACTATATTTTTCTCTGATATAAATAAAATATCTCATGTTTGTAGGAACTCAATCATGGAAAGCACTAAAATGTTTCCTCATTTCTTCGAATGTTGATCAGCATGTGCTCTGGCCTCAGTAACCAGATATCAGGGGCAGAGTTCAGAACTATAAATTTGTTGCACCTCCTATAGGTAACATGAGGGCTCTGATGGTTGTCTTTCCTCAAATCACAATTCATCTCTGCTAGGTCTTCAGAGTGCAAAATAGGTGTGGTTCAGAGGAGAGTGTCAAACAAACATCAAAAACAATATCCTTTCCCCAGTAGCAATATACATTTTGGGTATGTGACTGGAATATTTAAAACACCTGTTCACTTGGAACTAAGCCAAATGTGTAATGCTTTAGAGTGCTTGGCTCACTTCCAAGAGCATGTATTGTTACTGCCATCAAAATACTGAGGGAGTCAGGGCAAAGATACAAGCTAGAAATGATGTAAGAGAGATATATTTTATTGCTAACAATATCATCATAATAAACACTGTTGGCTGGCTAGTATTTTAATGAAATCAATTATTTGTTTTTGCATCAGAAAAGAAACTAGTAGTGTAGGGCCCTCTTGTCTTAGCTTTGCTAATTTCTTTCATTGCCTTAAAACCTCAATCAAGCTCACCCCCTCATGCCTTCCCACCCCCCAACCCCCCTTCTCTCTTTTCACTCTGTTCCTCCCTGGATACATAGTAGTTCAAAAGGGAATAAATTCTATCCTAACTCTATTTACCAGAGTTCACCAACGGAACTTGGGCAAACCCCTCTATCTGACAGGGTTCGACCTATTTCTTTCAATTGTCTTGGCTTTAGTTAATAGAGTTACTTGTGACTCCTAGCTTTTCCCTTTCTCTTCCTTTTCCCTAGTTTTAAAATCTGTATAGTGAAGATCTTATCTCTGAAGAATTTCATGACTTTATTACACAAGTATTATATGTAACAATTTACAAAGTGTGACATTTTATTTGAATGTAATCACAAGATATACTGAAGAGTCAATGTCCAAGGTATGAATGTGTGTGTGTGTGAGAGAGAGAGAGAGAGAAGGAGAGAAAGAGAGAAAGAGAGACAGAGAGAGTAGAAAGTTAGAAAATATTGCCTACATTTACACATGCAGGAGGAAGGAGCAGCACGGAAGGAAATAACATGTTTATGGGCATCATGCGCCCAACATGTGCTAATGGCTATATATGTACCTTATATAAGCTAATTCTTATAAAAAACCAAAAGCAAGATTTGCTATCCCTGTTTTACTGCTTGCGAAGCTAAACTTCAGCAGAGATTAAGAAACTTGCCCAAGAGAATGGAGTTTATGAAAGTGGGAGAAACCCACTTGTCTGACTCTCTAGAACTTGCATCTGTTCCTTCTCCCACACCATGCGCTGTCTTACAGACCATACGGGAAAAGAATATATGAAAAAAGAATGTCTCTATGTGTATAACCGAGTCACTTTGCTGTACAGCAGAGATTGACACAGCATTGTAAATCAACTATATTTCAGTAAAAACAACAACAACAAAAAGGCTGAACTTTTAGATTATAGACATGAAAGTGTAAGGATAGAGTTTTTACATTTGGCAGTATTGTATCCAGAATCCTGACCTGTTTATGTGGTCATTCAAAGTGCACATACTTCATTAGGAAATTCAAAATTTATAGATTTTGATTTCTTCTTCAGTTTAATCTAGAGAAACTTATATAGTTTAAATACACCTGCTGAGGTCTCTATAATTTGCTCCTTTGAGACACTACAGCTGACATATCATCTTCAGTCAGAGAAATCCATGTGCATGTTATCAGCGCAAACTGAAATTACATGCGTATTTCAAAAACAACTTTTTAATATTATAATCATAGATGTTTTTAGGATGACATAAATGGCTTAAATATTTAAGTATAATGAAAAGTTTTAGGCTTTGTAGCATGTACACATACACATGTTACTTATAAAAATTAAAATGTTTTGGCACATCTACGTTTTACAATTATATTGCTTCTATCTATTTACATTTTCCAGTAGAATCTTCCTCAAGAATTGGCTGTCATTATGCTATTCTACTGCTTGAGACCATACAGTATCATTCTCATACCTCCCGTATTGCACCTAATTCTGCACCAGACATCTCCTCTTCCTCATTTCCCTTGCCAGTTTTCTTACTGCTCCTTCTGTACGTGAACCTTCTATTCTTTTTTTTTTTTTTTTTTTTTGCGGTACACGGGCCTCTCACTGCCGTGGCCCCTCCCGTTGAGGAGCACAGGCTCCGGACGCGCAGGCTCATCGGCCATGGCTCACGGGCCCAGCGGCTCCGCGGCATGTGGGATCTTCCCGGACCGGGGCACGAACCCGTGTCCCCTGCATCGGCAGGCAGACTCTCAACCACTGCGCTACCAGGGAAGCCCTAACTTTCTATTCTTATCAAACCAATATTTTTCATGCCCTTGCTCCTTTCTTCTTGTGGATCTTTGCATAATTGGTCTTTTGAGAGGTTTGCCCCCATCCTCTTCATCAATTCATAACCACCGTTCTGCACTTGATTTGTTTGTGCCTAAAAGTGACTACCTATCATGGCCATCTTCCCTGACTTTTAAAATATTCTACTTCCTATAGTTATTACTTGATTACAAGGTATCATCATCATAAACCTTACTATGTGCCAGACCCTGTTCCAAGCATTTAAAAAATGTTCAATCATTTAATTGTCATAATAACTATGTACGAGGTACTATTATTAAACCCCATTTACAAATGGGGAAATTAAGACGAAGAGTGCCTAAGTGACTTGCCCAGGGATATACAACCGGTAAGCAGTGGAGAGGGATAAGAACTTAGGCAGTTTAGCTCCAGTTTGCGAACTGACTGACGCTCCCAAACACTACGTTATATGCTGCCCCCCGCCCCAATATCTCATAATGCCTGTTATGTTGTTTTGTCTGGTTGATTCACATGTGTATTTTCTACCTTAGCTAGACTGTAAGTTTTGTGAGGTCACAGATCATGTCTTCCAAACACATCTCTCCTAGCATCACTATAAAGTTCTGTACATCCTAGGAGTTTAACAATTATTGCTAGAATAAAAACATCTACAGATAAAAGTGGAAGTAAACTTCTAAAATATACATATTGGAAGCCCACTTTTAAAGTTGGAGGTAAAAATGGAATTAAAACCTTGCATGCTTTGATAATTCACAAAATAAATCTAATGTCATTGGTTATCACTAATGAAATAGCCATATTAATTTCTTTGCTATTGTATTTAATAGTTTTCAACTGTCATTATAAGCATTTGATGCATAGAATAAACACACCTTCTCATGTTTAAACCATCCTGCTTGTGTTATTTTGGCTTCTATTACAGATAAATAATACGGTAGACATTGCAAATCCTCAATGATTAGGAGGTAGTCAAATCAATATTGGTTACAAAATATATAAAGAATGGATGCAAATTTTATAGCAAAGAAATCATTATTAATTTATATCTGCTCACTGTAACAAAAATTTGTCAGCTTTTTCTGAAGTTTAACAATGCTTGAGCCAAGACGGATAAATTATATATGAAAATATCACTATGTAAGGTAAAAGTGCTAATAAAACAATTATATTATTTAATGTTTATGAATGTTATACAATCTGTTCTGTGTAGTAATTCATGCACTGTTCTCTCCATATGATAGTCTAGCATGGTTATTCTAGCTTGTATCACTGTTATCTAGTAATGCTAAAATGATTTTTTAGCAATTAAAATAGCAATATTTTCCATATTACAAAGGCTTTGCTAAAAAGTCAGAAGTGAATATATTATCAAAGGTAATTATTTCCAAAACTGAATTTATCCTGCATAGCACAAATGACTCAACAATGAAAATTTTGTTTAAAAAGTGTGCATGTAAAAGGCTTTGTCTCTGGAATGTAGCTCTAAGTGGCTCACTATCTAGGTTGAAAATGGCTATGCAGGGTTGTATGTCCTATTTTTCCACGCCTGCAGTAAAGATACAATATGGGAATTCAGCTTGGTAATTACTAATACACCACACAGACACAATTACACCCTGTATGCGGCATGAAGGAATCACTTGTGGTCTGCATCCATTACAAAGAGCAGTAGGGGGCCACCATGCAAGATGACAAAATGCTTTACAAGACGGAAGGAGACCAAAAGAGTCGATGTACACAGATACAAGGACCTTGATTCTTCTAGCAATGATTTAAGTCTCTTTCCATCAATTATCGTCCTTTGTCTCAAGAGTCTTATCACCAGCAGCATTACAGGAACTGAACATAACAATGCTCAGACCCGTATAACCCCATGAACTGTGCTGACATTTCCACACCCTGTTGCTATGTTTGACCTGGTTATTCAGATTACTGAAGCAAAACAAAATGGAAAAAAAAAAAAGCGTTACCATTGCAAAACTGCCTTATGTATTTTTTTTTTGTTATGGCTTACTCAGAATTCCATTTCTCTAAACTGACAGCCATCCTACTCTCAAAATGTTCTTTTTCAAAGTAGTTTCTACTCCATTTAAAAAATTAAAAGTGAAAATCTGCTTGGATGAAAACTATAGTTGTAAGAAAGAGACTCAGTATTGGTATATCAAGGGGATATATACTTAACAGGAGAATTTTACATCTCGGGGAGCTAAACTAAAATAAGTCAGCTGCTCTCTTTAGCTACAATGAGTCACAGGATAATTTTCTTTCTGTGAAACTCTGAAGTTTCAAGTTTAATTGCAAGCAGTAAGCGGTCTTTATTATAACAGTTGCCTCCTAATTATTACACTATGTACATTATTTTACAATACTTTCATTTAAAATGCTCTTTTAAAATACATGTTATAAATATGAATTTTTAAGACCTTAGGAAAGTTAGTTATGGCAGTTTGTCAGGTTCTGTGAAACAAAGCCTTGCCTTTCAGAAAATGTTTACAACCTATGAGAAAGAAAAAAATGTGTCCTGGGGCTAAAATGTTTATTGGCACCTAGAAGTCTGAAGGGAGAGTCAGGCCTGTGGTTTTTGGAGGGCACTTTATCATCGCCCGCATTCTCAAAGGTTTCTCTGAATGAATAGAACTGGATTACTCAGCCTTCTATTCCACGCCTATTCCTCTCCATTTTCCTTGGCTCGAAAGAGAGCCAGGCTATTTTTAGTTAGGCAGTTTTCTATTTTTAGACAACTACCAGTTAGAAGACATTTGTTAGGAAAAAATTTTAACACACACACACAAAGGGAGGAGGGAAAGAAGCTTCCCTTCACATATTGTAAAGCAGCCTTCAACCTGTAACTCCAGGCATTTCAGCTGCTTTCAATCTTGGAAAAATAAAGAAAAATTCAGAGTTCAGGGTTTTAAAAATAAACCTTCCCTCTGGCAAACAGACCAAAATACAACAAGCTGTTACTATGTGAAACAGTGACTGCAAAAACAAAGAACATTCTCCAATGATTAAACTGCGAGAAGAGTTGTAGAACTATTAGATTATAAGAATGTTACACAGGCATGTAACAATTTCCCAGCCTCTCAGCCAGATGTAGCATGTTTTAGAATTTAAGGAAGAGGGGTGGAGGGAACCTCATCTGTAAAGTTCAGAGGAGGATGTCCAATGTAACTTTAAGGTTTCCTTTCTCAACACCAGAGACCCTTTAATCAAACTTAAAGGTAATAATATATTGACCGCATTTTTCAAACATTTGTATTCTATAGAATTTCCCTAAAAATTGTAACCACGTTTACAGAGAAACCATATATTAAAAAGTCCAATACCAATGGGAAACAAAATTAAAGGCTGCTACAAATATTGGACTGGCCAAAAAGTTTGTTTGGGTTTTTCCATAAGATCTTACAGAAAAACCCAAATGAACTTTTTGGCCAGCCCAACACACATACACATAGATATGTGTGTGTGTACACAGGCATTTATATATCTCTATATCATTACCTTTATTAGTCTCACTTTTACTTTAAATGGGAATAAATGTCTTGAAGATTGGCTTAGCCTATCAACCTACTCTGCTTATCAAAGTTGTGCTTTCATCTGTAATCCAGCAAGAGGTGGATGCTGTCAGGTGCTCACAGTTGTAATTACTTTCATTTCCTTCAGTTATCCTACTGTGCTCTCAGTCTTATCGTGGTTCAGACTGTTGGGATAGGAGAGTCACAGTGCATCACCAGTAACTAGCACAATGTTTGGCACACGGCCTTCACGTTCATCAATATCTGCTGAATGAGAGAACAAATACTGTGCACGTTGTGTCCACAATGGGGTATCGGCCCTGGAGGGCAGTGGCGTATCATAATCAGTGCCGCATTTCTTTTCTTTCTTTTTTTTTTTTTTGCGCGGTACCCGGGCCTCTCACTGTTGTGGCCTCTCCCATTACGGAGCACAGGCTCCTAATGCGCAGGCTTAGCGGCCATGGCTCAGGGGCCTAGCTGCTCTGCAGCATGTGGGATCTTCCCAGACTGGGGCACGAACCCATGTCCTCTGCATTGGCAGGCGGACTCTCAACCACTGCGCCACCAGAGAAGCCCCAGTGCCGCATTTCTTAATGCACTCAGCACAATGCCTTGCACATAGGGAACATTTCACAAATGCTTGTTGAAGAAAATCAATTCATTGGCCTTTATTCGATCTTCTTAATTTATATAAATGCTATAGTTACTTAAGAATGCAATATTTATTAAATGATATACCTATTAATATAAAATTAATATACCTATTAATTTGCTTCTTCTTTGTCCTTTGGTAAAACAGTTTTAATTACCTGAACTTTTCCCTTGATGTTGAAAATAAAAACACCTTATCTAACTTAACAGTTGACAATGGGCTCTGACATCTTTTATGGCCTGTAATCATCACCACAGCCCTGTGAGGAAGGATGGGTCAGGGTCGACAATACTCAGAGGAGGAATCTGAAGCCCGAGAACGTTAAATAACTCGCCCCACGTTAGAGAACTAACGTGTGGTGCCACAACTGGAACTTAATTTCTTCCCAAATTTGTGGGAATTTTAAAGTTCCATCTCCCAAATGTAAGATTTAAGCTCTCATGATGATGCATCAACAAACATTCTTTAGGGAATCACTCTGCAGCTTTCTTTTTCCCCATGTGAAATTAATTCAGAACCACCACACTGAAGGAGAACCCAATCACGAAGCCCAGTTGAAGATAAAATTCCTCGCATACGTAATTAGGAAACATTAGAAGAACCTGTGCACGCCTGCGCGTTCCCTTCCTGGTGCAAAAATTTAGAGTTGATCTGTCTTGCTTCTGCTCACTCCACAGAACCCCATTTACTTTAACAAATATTCTGTTCCTGGGAGTAAACGCTGAGTGACTCAGCTTTCCTAATTAGTTCTCTCTGCCCTGGCACAGACCTTGACACCCAGTGGGGACACAACCAATGCCTGCCGTGGAAATGAAAGATGGAATGGCTGGATGCAGCCTCTCCAGTTTACGGGTCCTTTATTAGGCCGTATCCATCAACCATCATGCTAGTTACCTCATGAATAAGAACGCTAGATTTGCCAGTTTCACCCCTACATCAGGGCTGCTCAGTAGAAGATTTCCGGGGGGTGATGAACATTTCTGTACCTATCCTGATCGATACGGGAGGCACTAGTCACATGTGGCAATGGAGCACTTGAAATGTGGCCAGTGAGACTGAAGAACTAAACTTTTTATTTAATTTCAATTAATTAAAATGTAAATAGGCACATGCAGCTAGTGGGTACCTTAATGATTAGTGCAGATCTGTTGCATTTCATCTGAAATCTGGTTATATTATCCAAAGAGAATTCACATGATAGAAATGACTGAATATGTAATTGTCAGCCATAAGCACTAAATATACTACTTATTCACAAATGTGTACAAGTAACCTTGAAAAGGGTTTGGTTACTTTTCAAACCAAAATTTACTTTTCAAACCAAAAGTTTAGAGAACAGAGAGTGGGGTTGGATTTAGATTTGCAGCTCATTCTCAGGGTAACTCTTATCTTAGTTTTTCTCCCCTAAATGGTTTTCTTGAGGTCATAGTGATGGCATTTATGACTAAGGAGTAATCTGCATGGTATTTCAAAAAATAAAGTTTTTAATTCAGAAATTCTTGAATAAGAGTTACTGTTCGTAATTCATACATAAGGTTTTTTGTAATAATGTGTTATCATTTGTGAGGAAAAAAAACAAACACCCATCGTAGGGTTTACTGTTTACAGCATTTCTTATCCTAAAACAGTAGCTCTAAACAGTTACTGAGTTTATTTACTAAAACATAAAGATAAGAGATTTAATTGATATGAAGAGGCTTTCAGAATCTAATTAACCTCCCAGCTAGTCATTAACTCTATGACCTTTAGAAATAATTGACAGGGAATTTTTTTTTTCCTTATTCAAAACTTCCATCAGGTGGCTAAACTTCAGGGTGACACAGAATACACTAAATGCCGCTGAGACATGACTGGATAACATCCCAAACAGCTATTAGTAAAATGAGATATATTTCCAATAAGATAATCTATCCACCCAATCTGTTGTATGCATATGCAGCGTTTGCCTAATTATAGTCCTTTTAATGATCGAGTCTGGAGTCTTTTCCCAGAATGTCCTATGAATTATTTTGCTCATGAGGATAATGAGGAAAGCATAGCTGCCACTACTCCCTGTACCCACAGCACACACCCCCAACCATTCATGTCACACTTGCCTGCCGAGTCTGGTCTGGAACTCAGAAGCTCCCTCAACACATGCTCTAGGGAGCCACTACCAGCTGATGGGCACTCACAAGGGAGGTGGCCAGGAGAAGCCGTGCTCACCTCACTGTGTGATGACAGGCCTTTTATACTGTAGTACTTCCAAAAATGTTAACACACTTGCTTTCAAGAGTCAGTTTCACCAAATAGCGGTTTTAAAAAATCTTTTTTTTACGGTATGATAAATGTTCAAAAATGTACTTTCAAATTCCATGCTGGAGAAAATAGATATTTGGAAAGGGAAGTCTGGATCCTTGTTACTCAGAGCTTGGTTCACAGATAGCAGCAACAGCATCACCTGGGAGCCTGTCAGAAATACAGACTCTTGGGCCCTGCCCCATGTTCACTGAATTAGAAGCAGCCTTTCAGTTAGATCCCCCAGTGATTCAGACGGGGCCAGAGGCATTTTGTTTGAGACCCTCTGATATCTCTTGTCAGATCCTGGCCAAAGTACTAGCATTGTGTCTCTTTTTCCCAGGAATCCATATAGGTTGGTCTGAAAGTCTTTTACTTTCCACCAGGACTACAAGGAATATTTCTATGTGGTCTCCTGTGCCTATTTGTTCTTTTCTTACACAGCAACAACCTTTATTAATCTCTGGTTCGCTTGAAAGATTCTCACTTTTACTACTATTAGAACCTATCTGATTTCAATGAAGAAAATTTGGTAAATTTTAATATTTCTATCATAATGATCATCAGTAAGTTGTTTATACATATTATATATACACGGAAGTATGTATATATATGTAAATATGTATGTGTGTGTTGTGTGTGTGTATATATATATATAATATTTATTAAATGTCTACAATATGCCATACATTGAGCGGCAGTTGGAGTTACAGAGATAAATAAAATATCATCATTTCCTTTAGGAAAGGGAAATAGATTTATAATAATAATTTTAAAAAACGCAGTGAGGCAGTTGAAATAATAAACATCCTTTGATCAAAAACTCATTATCGGGCTTCCCTGGTGGCGCAGTGATTGAGAGTCCGCCTGCCGATGCAGGGGACACGGGTTCGCGCCCCGGTCTGGGAGGATCCCACATGCCGCGGAGCGGCTGGGCCCGTGGGCCAGGGCCGCTGGGCCTGCGCGTCCGGAGCCTGTGCTCCGCAACGGGAGAGGCCACAACAGTGAGAGGCCCGCGTATCGCAAAAAAAAAAAAAAAAAAAAAAAAAAAAACTCATTATCTTCTATTCTGACTCTAGGCAGGGCTCTGAAATTGTTCCTAAAACTTCACTTTTGAATATTTCACAGCCATATATTTAATACCAATCCTGAGGAAGTAAAGATGTTGTTCTCTTTGATATCTTATTTGATATGTTTTAAACCAAACAATGTTACTTTTACCTAGGGGCTATCAAGGGCTAGAATGCAACATTTGGTTCAAATGTGCTGTCCAACACCAAGTTCTACATGCCATGAACTCTGTAAGTATCATTAAATATTGATGATTATGATCCAGGCTAAATATGTTTCCCCCTTTCACTTTCAGGTACTGACAAAAAAAAAATCATGAGGACTTTGGTCTGCTCCAGTTCAAGGTGGTTCATATAAAATAATAATGATAAAATGGTGATGTTGATAATGATAAAGCAGTTTCACTACTGACAAAAGGCTGTATTTTGAAACCTATTGTCTTTTCTGCTCCTACTATTATTAAACAATTTTCTGTTGACTCTGTGTTAGTATTAAGCCATTAGAGCTGTGCAATGAAAGAGATGAGAGGAAATTCAGTTTTATTGCCTTGTGCATATAACTTAAGTAATCTAACACGCACTTCATTTGTTCAACAGTGATTTTCTTAATAACTGAGATGTGAAGCAGCTTTTCATGTTTACAAAACGTATGCAAATTAAGCAAGAGCATTATTTTTAAAAAGGAATGGATTTTCAAATTTGACATATAAAAAATCCATTCTGATAGAAATGAGAAATATGAATATATTTTTAGACACGTTTCTCCTTTTAGACTTTGGGGAACAAATATAAATACGATTTACAGGGACTAGTAAAAGTCTTTTAAAGATATATAAACAAAAATGAGCATTACAATTTAGGAGAAATATACAAAACCTTTTTTTTTTTTTTTTTGACAAAAATCACTTCTTTCTCGTTTTCCTTAGAAGCCTCAACACTGAAGGTTTAAATCTTTACAGAATATACTAATCCTTTCTTCATTTTTCAATACTATCTATTGAAAAGCAATTATATACTTGGTTTAACAGAGGACAGGGCAGAGTTACTGAGCTACTTGCAGTAAGAACTATTTTAATTATAATTTATAGTAACCTAAGAAGAATTTTTAATGTAGCTCAAGAAAATTATTTTTCTAAGTTCCTGAAAAAACTGCTTTTCTAAAGAAATTAATTACTAATTATAAAGTTAAATGACTGGCCCACGTTGCTTCAAGTAAGTTTAAAACAGTAACAAGAAAGACCTAACCATCTTCCCCTTCACAAGCTTCACATTTAAAAAAGAAAACAGCACACATTACCTAGCTTACGTGGCTCGTGCTCCCTGTCAGCCTGGACAACTCGAAAGTGCTTTCAGACCAGATAGTGAGCTTACCGATCGACTGCGTGGTTATTGGCGTGAGGGGTAAAATGTGCTTTTAGTTTTATGAGGAGTGTTTAGTTCCAAACTGGTGTCTCTCGAACATTTATGTTCTGGATTCTAAAATCTCAAGGCTACACAGTTCTTCACTTCTGAAATGCACTGCTCAAATTTCATATTGAAGGATTAATCCTGGTGTTGATTTGAAAACACCATTAGTTTCAATGCCTCCCTTTTCATCTTTCAGTCTAGACCAGTGCTGTCTCACAGAACTTTCCGGATATCAATGCATTCTACATCTCCCCTTGTCCCACTTGACAGTCACTAGCCGCCTGTGGCTAGTGGCTACTGTATTGGATGGCACAGGTCTAGATTACTGTAGTTTTTGATTGTGCTTTGATAAAATTTTAATAAACTGTTTCATTGGAGCTATACAAATATTTTTCATACTTTAAATGAATAACATTATGCTGTATGATAATCATGTGGCTGTATCCTATTATAACTGTCTTCCCCTGTTTATTTTTTTCTACAAATATATTCTGATGGCCTAACATTCTCTAGACCTCACATTAAAGCCCAGGAGATGTGATAGTAAACAAAATGTGCACAGTCCCTGCCCTCCAGGAGTTTAAAACCTACTGTGGAACAAGCAATTGAATGACAGCTTCCACAGTGCCTTGATAGGGAAAATAGAACATATTATGACTATAATACAGGAAAAGCACCTAACACAAGTTATGAGGTATCTCCAGGACACTTCCAAAAGTATAAATTGGGACCTGACTTGAATGAAGGATAAATAAAAGCCAAGTAAAGGCCTAGTAAGGAATGTTGAAGACAAAACAAACAAAGTTTGGAGAAGTTGAAGGATATAAACATCATTAGGTGGCTTGAGTATAGGATGGGAACTGGGGGGGTTTGGTTGGAGGGAAATAGCAAAAGGTGAGGCTAGAGAGGAAGAGAAATACAGGGGCCAGATCATGCATGGCCTTGTGAGCAATCTTAAGGACCAAGAGTCCTTGTTTATGTTCATATCTCCAGGCATTCCATGGCACATAGCACATGGCAGGAATTCAGCCAATCTTTGTTCAGTGAACACATGAAAGAATGAAAATTCAACAAATGACCAAACAAATAAGTGAATGTGCTTTTTCTTTTAAGAAAAGCAGCTATGTAATATGCATCTATAAAGTATGTATAAAAATAATGTCATGTATCTATATTTTTATATCAGTATAAAACTGGAACCTATTTAATGGGGTTAGATACAATGAAAGCTCAAGTAAAAGAGACATATTTTTATATTTTACATCTACTTACGAATTTTGTAATACAGAGTTTCTAAAGAAGTCCAATTCCACTATTTACTGCATTTGCTTTTCTACAAAAATTGTTCTTAATTTTCACCAACTATGTAAAGGTAGTTAATTTATTGATAACCTCCAGTAGCACTGTGGAACACTGAAGTTTATAAGCTATTTTAAGGCCTTTTCAGACCCAATTCAGGCCTTAAGTATTACTGTGCAAGGAGACATTTTGCTGGAACAACTGTTCTTAGAAGTCTTTAAATCTAAACAGGAATCAGGTAACAGAAAATAAAGTTTCACGTAAATATCATCTCTCATTCTCTCCTTACTTTCTTCCCCGCCCCTGCTCTTCTCTCCCTCTCTCTCTCTCTCTCTCTCTCTCTCTCACACACACACACACACACACACACACACACACACACAGTCTTCTTGCCCATCCTTGCATCTGAAAAAAAAAAAGCCAATAATCTTCTACTGAGAGAGCTGTGGATCAAAGGTTCCTTCTATAAGTGTTACATCCATCTTTTTGATTTGCCAGGGAGCAGCATGGGGCATTGTGTTTTATTCCACGTCCACACTTAGTCTCTTAGCCATTGGCCCAGACTAGACGAGTAGCTCAATAGAATCACTGAGTCACTGAGTGGTGAGAGGCTCCCTCCTGGCAGGGTGCTAAGTGATGCTCCCATATGGGTTTTGCAGTTAGAAAACATGTGCTGGATATGGAGGTGACCTGTCTGGGACTTCTGTCACTCCAAGGGTCACCTGGAATGATCGGGTGATCAACGACCTGTTTGAAAGTTTTATTAAATTGTTCAGCCTAAGCCTTCCTTTCAGTAGCTTGTACTACATTAAAGAGATTATTGCTCCTCTGCCCTCCAATCGTTTCCAAGCTGATTTTTATATATTTTTTATATCCTTAACACAAATGCCTGTCTCCTGGTTCAGAATTCCATGACCAGTGCTGAGCATACGCTGGTGCCTGCTAAATCATCACTGAGTGAAGGAACGGCCTTACGGGCTTACAGCATGTTCCGTGGGATCTGCGACCTTCAGGTCATCCTGAAGGGCTCAACCCCACATCGCCTTCCAGAATAGAGCTCAGCATCAACTGTGAGAGCAGGAAGGCAGCTAAGAGAACCAGGAGTGGAGCTAGACAGGTGGAAGAGATGAAGGGGGCAGTTCCTTAATACCATCAGAGCCTCTACTGAATTTCCACAGCTTCACAAGCTAGCATTTTGGATAAGTATCTAGTATACTTGTCACAGAGTTAAATAAAATGGACTTTCTTCAAAGGAAGTGCTTTTAATACAATAACTGTTTTTTGGTTTTTTTCTAACCAATGGATTAAAAATTTAACACATTTACAAAATCTGGCATATTTATATATTGTAGCTAAACAGATATTCAAGCTGCATTATAATGTAATAATAATAAAAAAAGATCCCAGTTTGTCTATTAAGTCTTTGTAAGTCTTTGTGCCATTGTAACAGTAGTGCTAATTATCAATTAAAGATATGATAATTACAAAGAGCTTTTTTGCTAAAAGAAGGAATCTTTTTCAACACCCACGTGCTGCACAATTTCCTATGACCTTGTAACACTACTCTGGTATGGCCCAGAAATTTGTATTTCAGTCTGAATGCTGGGAATCATATTATTTCTCTCTCTGTGCCAATCTTTTTTTCTTGTGAGTAAACTGTTTTCAGAAGGCTAAGGGAGAGGGGTAATGGTCCAAATGGGAAATATACAACTAATGACCCTTCATGAAACATATTATGCTCCTCATTAAACTTACTCAGTTAACTGTATTACATTAAATTAAAATAAATAGGATTTAAAATTTTACCCAGGAGTAGCAAACTACCCTAACTTTCAACTTTGTGTTAGATCCATTCTAAGAATGGATTTCTCAAGTCGCTGATGTATCACAAGTTCTTAGCCTCCAACACAATTATGTCTTAGTCTCCTAGAGGTTTTCAAACTTAGTGTGTATAAGAATTACTTGGGAAACTCACTAAAAACGCAGCTTCCTACCCAGATCCCCTCTTCTCCACCAAGTATCTCAAGCATACTGATTTTAGTGAAATGCACTTTGGAGAGTACTCTATGTATTTTTATGGTATAAACTTTGTCAAGCTTAGGGGTCCCACTTTACTTCTTTCTCCATCATCTCAGTTATTACTAAAGTGTGGGAAAGCCGAATGGGTGAAGACTGTGTAATTCATGTAGTTGAGCAGGGCAGTCCCACAGCGTGTTAGACTTATATGTTATTTTCATCCAAAGAATCAAACCATCTCTAGTTTTGGTCTAGGAGCCTCAGAATGTCGTTTTGAGAGATTCACAACTTTCATCTACTGATGTTAAGTGCAGGATAATAGTGGCGTTGCTACTTTACTCTCTTTTTGCTTTTTAAAGAATTACATTGTACAGACTTTCAAATTCACTGCCTTCATTTTTGAGATGAGAAAACTGCTCCCCGCCCCGGGAGAAGTAGCTCATTTGTCACCCAGTAAGACTGTGCAAGGCAAGGGTTAAAGTGCAAGCCCTTTGACTTCCAACCCAATGTTCTTCTCATGACCTTGAAGAAGTCTACCTCAGATACCCATCTGTCCAAGAATATGAAAATCTCTAGAGTATGTGAAGTTTTAAATCTCCTTTAAACCACATAGTATATTCCTGAGCAAAGCCCTCACAATACAATTTTATAGATTTTTAAACTCCTTAGAAAACAAATTTTAAAAGTCAACACATTTTCGACTAGTTTAATATGGTTCTACTGCACTTCCCATCATATTAAGAACTGGAGCAGTTCAAATCTGATGACAAATTCCAATTCAGATTTTTCTGTTACCCTGCAATGGTTGTTGTAATGATTTTGGTAACGAGGTGGAGTTTTGAGTATAGAGTTGTTTTCTGTTCAGAACTTATGTTAAATGTGCGTGAATGTACACAAGCATGCACACGAAAGCACTCATGAGGTTTGACAACTGACAACTGTCTGTTAATATTTATGTCTATGTACTTTCACACTTATATGTGCACATGAATAAAATACTATCTGAAATACATACTAGGTAAGTTTTATAAATGATCTTAAATTTCAAGATCAAGGCAAGCCCACAATTAAAATTATCAGTCAATGAAAAACTCAATGTGTAGTAATGCGAATCTGAAAGTATTTTAAATACACACCACATTAGGTCTACTCATCATCTGCTTTTGTTTCTCTGAAATTATCTGCTTGGCCTTACTAGGCAAAAGCTAAAAAAAATTTAATTGATCAGCTCGATACTTTAAAAAAACTTCCAAATAAAAGCAAAGAAACGAGAATTAATCTTAGACAATTATAACAGGTAAAGAGAAGATGGATGTGAGAGGCGGATTAGTTTGATCAGAACTAGATTTTTCTTACACCAGTTTAAACAATTTAAGCAATGGCAAGAATAACTTGTATTCTGGCAGATTGATGCTGAATACGCACTTTCAAAGCATTTATTTTCTCTTAATTCTGGGAAAGCGGTCACAATCTAGGAAACCACAAGGAGATAGATAGGTGAGGAAAGCAGACAGATGGGGGGCATTATATCTGTATAACGGGGACATATACCTCATTACACCTCTTCCTTTTTGGTTTAGTATTCATTGCTTATAAAGGGTACTATAAGGCAATAACATTTAAATAGGATACACGTGAGAAGCATTTAAAATTGTACAGCAATGTTACTTATGCTAACAAATCAAAAATATTTTGAGTTTCAACGCCATGCTTATTTATTTTTGGCACAATGGAACAATGTTTTAAATCTAACTTTGATAAAATACCAAGTAACATTTAGAAATTCATTTCCATCAGATTTCTGATCCCATGTATATTAACAGTGCTATATTAAATGATATAATTTGGGGGAAAAGATTTCTAGGAGAATAATTGTCTTTACTCCTTCAGCATG
This sequence comes from Aethalodelphis obliquidens, assembly GCF_003676395.1. NCBI lineage: Eukaryota > Metazoa > Chordata > Mammalia > Artiodactyla > Delphinidae > Aethalodelphis > Aethalodelphis obliquidens. Next base: position 46,748,866 of record NW_020837948.1, on the reverse strand, counting down.
AATACATTACGAAGAATGAATTAGAAAGAAGAGACATAAAATGAAAAACAAATGAAAAGTTGGGGTGAGCTCATTTTTAAATATTTTTTTTCTTTGCTGGGAAACTAGCATATACTTAAAAGAAATCATGAGAAGTCATCTAAAATGTGGGCGAGCCATCCCCTGGCCACACTTCCCCGTTCTGGCGGCCTGACACTGCGGTCGTCAATGACGACTCTTGAAGGATGAGGTTAATAATCTGATACAGGTGCCTGATTTCTAGCAAGGACCAGATTCATGTAGTCCCTATTATCATACCACTCTAACTTGCATTTTGAGAAAGAGAGAGGGTGGAGTAATAGTTGGGGCGATAAACCTGGGTACACCTGTGGGAATATGAACATCTTAGGTAAAGGAAGATGTGCTTGTGGAGGGGGGGAAGGGAGGGGGGAGGTCTGAACACCCGTGGCTCTGCCTGTTTGCGGTTCGCCAGGCACGCATGCGCGCTCACCTCCACGATGTCTGAGTTCGTCCGGCTCTCGTGCGGCTCGTTGTACTCGGTGTACTTGAGCAGCACCTTGTCCATGTCCGTGCTGGCGTACTGGAACAGCTTGTTGGTACTGTTGAAGATGATCAGCGCGATCTCACAGTCACACAGCACGCTCAGCTCATACGCCTTCTTCATCAACCCAAATTTCCTCTTTGTAAATGTCACCTGGAAAAAAGAAAGCAGACACGTTTTTTTAAAGAGGAAAAAAAAGCAAGCCTTTAAAAATAAAACAGTACTTTTTTCCTTTGTAAAACAACGTGTGTTGTTGTCAGAGCCCTCGGGCACTAACACATTTGGAAAGAAAGCAAATAAATCTAAAACTAATTTCTGCTTAGAATTCGAAAATGTGTGATTTCTAGCTTGCTGCTGAATGTGAAACTGTAAATGCCAGATTTAATGTAGGGCATTTCAATGAAGGTGACCAGAGAACTGTTCATGTTTCTTTGAGCAATTCAAGATTTAAAAGAGTCCGTTTCAGCAGGGTTAGCATATTTCTTAATTATAAATTCGGAGCTTATTTTTGGGCCACGTGAAGACTGGACATGACATTATGAACACAGTATTTTAGATCTATGTTCAAAATTTCTCAAAACTGTTTAGTCTCATGCCATTGAACTGAAAACGCTGAAGGGATCTGACTGTACTTTCAGACAGAGTTGTATTCTGTTTTCTAGAAATCCAGCAGGGAGTTGGGAAGTGCTTTAGCCATAACTCTGTTAGGGCTTTGGTTTCATTCTTCTGTGTATCTTTCTTCCTCTCCCAAGCCAGAAACTGTATTGCCATCTTTGCCTTTCTCTTCTTTTACTCTAATCTATTACCAAGTCCGACAATTCCTCCCCTCAAAATGTTTCTCAGGTTCACACTTTCTTGTCTATTTCCCAGGCATCTCTATCATTCATGTCTTTATCAGCTCCCTGTCCTAGACGATCTCCCTGTCTGAAACCATTCCCTCCTCGATTCATCCTAATCTTCAAAACCTTACTCTTGTCACTGCCATTTCCTGATGGGCCGGCTACAACAGCTCCCCTCTCTGGCTTCAAATACTTCTACCTGCCAGTGCAAATATGCATTTTACTATCCCCAGTTTCAGTCTTCTCTTGATTAAACTCCAGTCTGCCCACCAAAAACCATGAACATTCTTAAGTATAAGCCTTTATACTTCATGGTCCAGTGTTTCCCAGCAGGTCTTTTGTAGAATATTATTTCTACAAAATACTCCTTAAGACAGAAAGTTCAATGGTCCAATGTGTTTGGGAAATGAGGCACAGCGGTATATTAAAGGCTGAGGAACTTTTTAAACCTTAACCTGCTTCCCAAACTTACTGCTGACAGAACGTTGATTTCTTTGCTTATTTATTTATTTTGAGGGGCACTTACTATCATTCTTCTGAACCAGGTTTTTGAGGCATCTACCCTGGGAAATGCTGACTGACTTTTAAATAGTCACCTTTGAAAATAATAACTGAATTTTTTTCCTCAACTTCAAATCCAACCCATCTTGCAGAGGTCAGCTCAGTTTTATCTACTACCTACTCAGGTGTAACTCCTAAGTCTACAGTCCTGCTCCTTTTCTTTCTCTTTGTCTCCAGCCACCCCATGGATGTCCTCCACTCATGTGTCTATCTAAAAGTCCTAGGAATCTCAAACCCCCAAAGCCCAAACTCACCTTCACCCTCGAATCTGCTCCCCTTCCTGGGTCCCCCATCTCACCATAAACTCAGTCACCCAAACTAGAGACCGCTGAGTGGACTTGCAATGTCCCCTATCCCACACGCCTAAATAAATGTGTTGACAGGAAGTGTGCACTAGCAGACAGAAAAGCTGACTTCCTGGTCTCCTCATTTCCCCACACTTCTGTTAATACTTATTGTTTTACCCATCACCCCTTTATTTTTTCTTATAGTACTTATCATATTTTATAACTTGTATAATTTTGTGTGTGATCATTTGTTTAATGTCTGTCTCCTCCACTACGGTGCACATTCCACAAGGGCATGTACCATTTTTATTTTGCCCACTGCTGTATCTCCAGTGCCTAGAACAGCAGACATATGGGTACACATTAAAAATCTGTAGTATAAAAAACGAAATAGGGAAAACTATTTTTAGAAATAGCAAAGTGATGTATGTTATATAAAACTGTGATAGCTTTCCCCACCGAATTTTTATTTAGCAACTCATAAACAGAATTTTAAAAAGATAAATCTACACTTTAATAATGATTGTATTCTTTAATCACATCTGCACTGAAGGCAGCATGATAGAAAGGGAAGAACATGGGGTCTGGATTCAGGGGACCCTAGATTTGAATGCTGATCTGCTATTTATTAGTCATGAGAAATTCACTTAACTTCTTCAAATTTGATTTTTCTCCGAGTCTGATTTTTCATCTATAAAACGGAGATAACACCTACTTGTGGGGTTGCTGCAAGGATTACATAAAATAACATATGTACAGTATCAAGCTTTGTGTTTAAAGTAGAAGCTCAATAAATCTTAGTTCCCATCCCTTTCTTAGTTGACTTACAGGAAAAGAACTTACAAAATACACCTGTCTTAGTGGCTCAAAGAGTCCTGATCAAGGCTATTTGAGGATCTTACTACAGTCTTCCTGATAGAAAGATAAAGCTGAACTTTGGAATTCCCACCGATCATTCTTTGGAAAATACAGCATTTAGGTATTTACCAGCCCACATCGGCTAGTCAATATCTACTCAGATATGTTATTTACGTTGCAACTGGGATAATTTTTCTTTGTAATGATTGCCAATGTCTCACCTTCTGTTTTATGTTTATTGATTGTCTTACTAAAGTGCTTCTAATAAAATATAGCTAGTGTTTTATTTCCAGTGTCTCACCTTCTGTTTTATGTTTATTGACTGTCTTACTAACCTGTTCTTATAAAACATAGCCAGTGTTTTATTTTCATATCTGATTATCATACTACTTTAGAAACTTTTTTTATTCTGGTTCATTCAGATGAGTCATCATTGGTATTAGGAATGAGCTAAATAAAGGCTATCTTTTTGGAATGGATAAAAAGTATCACCATTAATTATACAGATTTATACAAAATGTCTTTTAAGAATTCTCTTAGATGCAATTTAGTCATGCAAATATACTTGCACATTGGTATTTTGTTTAGTGAAGTAGGCTACAGAGTACGTTCAACGCAGAAGGAAGGCACTGACCCAAAATACTTTCGTATATCTAAAACCACTTTTTAATCAGACTCTCATGACCACAAACTGTAGGTGGAATGTCTCGATACAGTATGGTTTCTGTTGTACTCAAACCTCAGAATTTAGCACGTTACAACACTCACCCTCAAAGTACATTTCAGCACAGAAATATCATTAAAGCCACTACTTGTTTGCTTTTAGGTACTCCTCAACTTTTGTGTAACCAAATAGGCTGCTGGATAATGCATACTTATTTAATAATACCTGTCAGAAAGTCAGTGCATATGGCTTCTTTTCATTAAAACTGCAAACTGAAATGACAATGACTATATTAAAGCATTTAAGAAAATATCTTCAAGACCTACTCTTAATTGCACTAAGTTTAATTCTGTATTATGTTCATATTCTTCATAGCATACTCAAAATGTATTTTATAATGCTTTTTCTCATTGTTCACAGTTAGATAAAATTGTTTTTCAGTATTAAGCTTTCTTAAGAGAACTGGGATATTACCCTTCATTTAAAATATGCCACTCAATGACAAAGATTGCGATTCAGAGCTTTTATACTTAAATATAATAATGCATTGTAATGATTACATTTTCCATAACTTGACAATTGTTTGTAATGGGGACAAGTCCATTTCTATTTCAATAACATATTTTGAACCTTAGGTGAGATGGAAAACTCTTTTTACAGCAGTTAGGCAAAGAGATGCTCTTTTCCAGTGTTTACATCAATCAAGGTGCACCAAGAAGGCAATAAAACCAATATTATTTAAGTGGGCACTATAATTTACATTTAGTTTTCAAAATTAAAGAGACTTCATATGTAATATATGTATGGAAAGCAAGATTACTCTGTAAACATTGAGCATTTTATGTTTTTTTTTCTTTACCTCTTGAAACAGCCTCAAATGTAATGATGATGTTTTATTAAGACATTCAGTATTAAGTTCTATATTAACCTCGAGTTTTAAATCCTAGCACAAGGGCAGGCATCACAATCACACATCTCATGCTGACAATTACTCTAGAACTTATTAGGTATGAATCAGTAATTGAAATTAGAATTTGAAATTGAGAAAAGGAACATTCATTAAATACAGCTCCATACAATTTATATTCCTTATAAAGAAATAAGGAAAATCTATTTACAGAAACATGAAAGTAATTCAAGCAATTTTTATTGAGCATTTTCTACATGCCAAACATTGTGCTGACCAATACTGACTGAGCGTTCTCCACATCAGACATTGGTGCTGGGTGTTCGGGCTTCTACTACATGTAAATATATATCTCCCTTATTCATGTCTCATCCTCATGGCTAGAGGAACAACAGTCATTTAATTCCTTAAAGCTCCAAAGGAATTTCCTTCATTTGAATCAAAATGTATTCCTTGGCTAATAATGTTATATTTCCAGTCATGTGTAATGACCTGAACTGTATTTTTATCCAGAGTTGGGTGAATTCAGTTTTTGTTTTCTGACCAATCCTTCTTCTAGACTGAGCAAGAAAAATAACAGTAGATGTTAACCCAATCAAGAGGAATATGAAATGAAACCTACCATATTGGTTATTTCTTATCTTGTACTCAGAGAAAGCTGATCATGGCATTACGTCCCTCCCCCTTTCCATCTGGCCGCTGGCAGGCTCCCATGGTGCTGTAAGGCTTCCTTTAAATGTCAACTTCTTCTATGAAGCTTTCATTGTCACATTCAGATAACACTCATTCCTCCCTCGTTGTTATCCTCTAGAGCTTTTTACAAACCTTTATTATGAGACTTATTCTAATGTTACAGAGTTGATTGGTTGTTTGAGTCTGCCTCTCCTGCTGGCTTTTTGAGCTCCCTGAAAACCCCACCTCTGGCCTCACAAAGACTGACCAATGGATACTCAATGAACGAATGGATTACGGAATGGAAATACTCTATTTTAAACCGAATGTCTCAATAAAATTTTCTGCTAAAAGTAGATAATTTTTAAACTTGTCTTTTTGACAAGTTATTGTTTTACTTTTCTTGAAGAAAGAAAAAAAAATTCAAAAAGTTCAGAGGAAAGTGGTCTTTATTCCTTGCCCTGATGACTCATCATGAAGGACAGAAAAGTGTGAAGGTAAAAACTGAATTTTACAATCACAGGATACAGAGGTAAAGGGGGGAGGAGCTAAGAATTCAGATGACTGCATTCATTGAGCAAAAATTTACTGAACTTTCTAATGAGATCAGATTTTTAAAGAACATGTATTTGGCAACGTATCTGATGAAATCCTCATCACAATATTATATATTTGAGATTAGCTAGTAGTAATGTAGATGATTTAAATATGAATTAATTAATTGGTGTTAAGTTTAAGGACAGTCTCTTGCAAAGGGCCACAGAGTTCAAGAGTAACTTTCCTGTCCCAGGCACCATTTTTATTAGTGGTGTAGATGAAGATGTAGCCTGCATGCTTATCAGATCCACACACTACACAAATCTGGGTGATAACCCAGTAGATTGTAGAGTCTTTATACATACATAGCTCACTCTACAGAAAGCTGGGTCACAAACGAAAAGAAACAGAGGTAATATTAAAGTCTTCATTCGTATTAAAAAAAAAACCAGAATTACATAATCTCAGGTTGGAGGAAAACTAACATGATAGCTGTTTATGGGAAAAGGATCTAAAGTTATAGTGTTCGACAGTGAGAACTAATTATCCTAATGATCTCTTAGTTAGTCAGCACTAACTAATCTTTGGTACTATGTTCAGCTCTGGGAATTTTAAGAAGACACTGGGTGACACCGACAAAATTAGAGCATCTGTAGGATGGCAAACAGGTCGATGTAGGGTCTGAGAATAATTTTGCAGGAGAAATCATTGAGGGAACCTGGAATGTTTAACCCAGAAAAACAGAGTTAAAAGAGAAATGCCAAACACTTTCCAAGATCTACAGACTTCGTGGCCATGTGAAGAGGCAGATGAGTTATTCTGTTTTGTTCTATAGAGCAGAGTTAGAAAGCATTGCTGAAAATCATAAAGAGGTTCAAAACAGGGGGAAACCTAGTGATGAGAACTGTCCAAGAGTGGATCTAGTCCCATGAAGTAAGAAGCAGTTCATTCCTGAACATGTTCACGTAGGGCTGCATATCAAGGAAGGTCTAGAGGGCGTTCCTGAATTCAACAGGAAGCTGGACTAGATACCTTTAAAAGATTTATTCCAGATTTAGATGTTCAGATTCTATGCCTACGTAGCACAGACCTTTGGGTAAAGGGGAAGATTACAGTGAATGGAATACAGTTTATAACAAGAATCTATTTCTGCAATTTCATTCTGTAGAATGTCTTAGGTTTTGGTTACTCAATCTCATCACTATGTTACCATAGTCATTCTAATTTTAATATTCCAAGAAATAAAACTGGATCACGTTCTTTTTGTAGTTAGAAGAGATATAAAAGACTGTAAAGAATTGGAGTAGACAATATTAAATTAGGTATAGTGCTGAAAATGCACAGAAAAACAACTGTCCAGATTGATAAAATAGCAAATTCACATTAAAATATTTTAAAAGAGGCAATATATATGCATCATCACTGGGGCTCTGTACTGTGGAAGCAAAAACATGGGAATTGAAAATCAAGTCTAAGCTCTGCCATGTATGAGCCGTGTGTCCTTGGGCTCGGGTAAATTGTTTAACTTACCCGTACCCCAGTTTCCTCACCTGTAAAGTGGAGGTAATGACAGGTATCTTACAGAGTTATGATGAGAGTTAAACTAAGGAACACACAAGTGTAAGTGACTTGTTGACTGTGAAACACTATACAAGGTAGGTAGTATTTTTTTTATGATGCACCAGGCTCAGTCACTTCTTGTTACGTACTGTAAAAGATTGCTCTCTCAACTAAACCTCAAGCTTCCCTTGAAAGCCCAGAACATCTCCTGTCTGCTCTTGTAACCTGAAGTCCCAGAACAATACTTGGCTAAATATTCGTTGAATGAATGAATGGATAGATGGATGGAATAATTACTCATTTTTTTTGGCAATCAAAACTGAATGGCTAAAAATGAATTTCCATGCACGCTCAAATTATGTTAATAAGAAGTTTGCCACTGAGAGAGGAAAATTTCACATAGTTATTTTTCTTTTTTGTCCCATTAACTTATAGTAAAAATGTACATTTAGTAAAAATGAATAGGAGAAAAACTGGATTGCGTCAAATTTTGTGTGTGGGTTTGTTGGTGAAATTGGAGCATATCGTATTTTTTATAATTGTTTTTAGATAAGAGTGTTGACTTTATTTGGTGACTTTTTTTCTAAGAAGTTTTCAAAGACTTTCTAAGCTACCTTGCTCCATTTGACAGCATCTCTTTTAACTTATTATTGGGCACCGTTTATCATCCCCATTTCTCAGATGATACTGTAAACAAAGGCATGAACTGCCTTATCCACACTCACAAAACTAGTCGCTGATGAACTAGGAATAGAACCCTCTTCACACAAAATCCATCTTTCTTTCCATTAGTCAGTGTTCCTTCCCTCTTTTAGACAACTGTGCATTTCAGGGGCTGAAGGTCAGTACAGCATGGACCCCTCCAACCACTCATCAAGCACTGTACAGGTACACTAAGAACTGTCAGCAATTCTGATGAGCACAGCAGGGTAGTGTACAACTTATTCATTAGTATAAGGACAGCTTTCTAGGTTAAAATAAAACAAATAATACTAATAATACTAAAATTGAGAAGAAGTTGGTTTCTAGGTTCTGACAATAAACCAAAGCTCCTTTTGTGTGGACTCTGCAGCTACCTCTGCCCTCAGACCTCCAGACATTCCCACTAAAGCCAGTGAGAACCACATGCATGCACTAGTGGGCACACACTAGTTCTATATTTATGGATGTTTACTTAAATTTCACAGAATGAGGGGCATTTTGGTTGGTAGCAAATACAAGCCTGTTTACAGCCAGAATAAAAAAAGGTGGGTCTCTGATTTACACACAGTCAATGTAAATAACAAGTTCTAAAACAGAGGACAAGTCCTGTATCATTTCCTACAGGGCACAGAAATTAGTTAGACTACTGTGTAACAGAAAGGGCATTTAATCATGAGTCTCCACACCACACGCAGGCCTCTGTTCACCCTCCCAATCCTGGCTCCATTCATAAAGTCACCTCAGGAGAACTTTCCTACCATATTTTAACGGTAGGAGTCCTTGCACCTTACAGGAAAGAATAAATGAAAGAAAAAGACCTGTGGAAACAGCAGCTATTCACATCTCTGAGAATAACTGAGGCCTAACTCTAAATGACTTCAGATGCATTACTAAGGGAAGCAAGGATACTTTTACCTATGGGTCTCCAATACTTCATCCCACCAATCAGAATTCTTTCAGCCTGATCTTATTGAACTTATCAGTGAGTCTGCTCAGTGAGTGGGGAAACTTTTTACTCGTTTCTTTAAATCGTAAAGTAGTATTAGTTTCATAATTTTAGAATGCGTTTGGGACTAATATACCTAGCTAATTGTATTTTCAAAGTTTTGAGGTTTTATCAGGGTTTTTTTCGTCCAAATAGAGTCACGAGGAATACAACTGTAATCCTATGGAAATAGTTTAGATCCAGTCCTCCTCACCCACAGCCTAAAGAATCTCCCAGTTTCCTCCTAGTTAAGGAAAAGGAGTGACTAATGAGGGACAAGATGGGCAGTTCACGGATACAATGCGCTCTCTAATCCAGAGTCTCTAGGTCTTCCTATGTGTTTAAAGGGTTAGGGATGGAGTCAAGAGTCTGCAACGACAATCTTTAATTGAAAAAAAGGGAAATGCCCTCTTAAATGCTCTTTTTCTTCCCCTGGCTTGTTCCTGACAGTAAGTAATGGTGCAACTGTTCTAAAGTATTCCTCTTCAATTTTATTTTGTTTAATTCAGTCTGTCATTAGAAAGGCTTGCGAGCTTTAGGCTTGATGATTACTCTCGGTGGGAGGAAGTAGTGCCACTGCAGACTTGTGTTCTAGACAAGCGCTCCTTTATACAATGACGGGGCCTGCCACCATAAATGAAAGGCTCTTTAAAGAGCAGTGAGGGACTCTTTTAAGCAGACTGCTACCATGTGCTTGTAACCCTCCAGCATAACTTGCGAGGATGAGACAGCAGTGTGTTCTGCTGCAAAGAGGACTATTGTCCTCGTTAGCCTTCAGCAAACTGAGCCGCATTTCACTGCAATGCAGTAGGATTTCCAAAGGGTTTCAAGCAGTAGTTCCTAAAATTCTGAATGCGATAGAAGGATTAAAATAGGGGGCTTAGCATGTGGAATTTAGGACTCTACCGACCCCTCACCCTAAGTCAACACCCCAAACACCCAAATAAGACTTTAAATCTTGTGCATTGCACACTATTTCGAGGAAACATAATAAAACAATGGGTTAGATTACAGTTAAATAACTGAACGCATATTAATAAACTTGAGCGTCTTAACAAATTCAAAGTCTGGGTTTTAAAACTTGTCATAGCTGATTTCTGATATATTTATGTACATGAGGAAAAGGTAGATGATGAGTTATAATTATTAAATTTAGGATTTAAAACATTTTATTGTGGTTCATTTTTAAGCCTAAGAATGTTTTGGATTTTAAAAAGAGAAGACTATATATAACACAATATGTTTTAAATTTTTTTATACATGCTGTTGAGGTTTGCTTGGTTTGTTAAGGGGCTGATTTACATTCTAAATCCAGTCTGCAGATGCAGTCATAAAATAAATACTTGTTTCTCTATACCTCATGTACATGAAATATATAATTTGAGTCTGAAAAGAATCAAATAAACCAGATTAATATTTTGGGGGCAAAAACATGTTTACTAGTTTAACAAAGCCAAAATGTACCTAAGGTAAAGGTCAAAGACTACTTCATTCCCTGCTGAGCAAATGCTCAGGAAGCACATTTGTCTATGTTTCCTGTCATAACAGGAAGAGTGTAACTTCTTCCTTTCCACAATGGCTTCAGTTTTACCTCCTAACTCCAATATTTTCTCCCTCAGGGCCTTCCAAATCAATCCTTGCAAGACAGAAGGCAGGAGGCGGTCTCCGTTGTAGTTTCCAAACAGTTACATTTGTTGAAATGTTACTTAAATGTTAGTGATTTCTTAAGCTAAACTGTTCCAACTTAAAATTAAAAGTCAAATATCCAAACATTTAGATTGGTTCTCTTATTCCTATTAATGGTCCAACATATTTCAAAAGAAACACAAATACATATTCCATACTATGGAATTTCATTTACTTTAATTTAACTAACAATGTTGTCATTGTTTTGTTTTGTTTTGTTTCCAAACAAAGCCATTATTCTTGGCGGGGGCAGGAGTTCCAATTGTGTTCAGTAAGACTATGTTGGGATGTCAACATTAAAAATACTCTTACTAAGAAGGAGCTCATTTTAAGTGAATAAATTACAATGTTAAAGGAAGTCTAGACTGCAAAGTACATGGCTTTTGAAACAATCAGCAACATGTTCTTTAATCTACAGTTTGGAAGAAACCTCTTGGTTTATGCGGTCTATTTATAATGTTAATATTTTTAGTGTTGGTTTCTCAGTAATACAATGTCATACAAAGTTCGGGCATTTGCAAAGCAAAAGGGGATTTGTAGCACACAGAATGGTGTGTGTATGCACTTACAGGTGGAAGGTGCCATTCCGTGTCAACTTGCTGCACAAAATGACTGAGACACAATAAATATAAGCATTGGAATATTTCTAAATTACAGTTAATTAAATGGAAATTATGTGAAATACACAAATTAGAACTGAAACAACAAAAAGTCTTGAAGCCCTCAAGTTCAAGGAGGAGCTTCTATCTTAAATCCAGTGACAGAATTCCAGAGGAGATAGTTATGCTTTTCCTTGTGAACATTTTGGCCTCTCTTGGACTTCCTACTAAAGGAAAGCTAATGAATAGTTTGATGGCAGTTGAGACAATACCTTTTTGGCAGTAAAGGAACAGATCTAGCTGTGTAAGTACAAAATGTCCCACACGTGACTGGGATTGACATATATACACTAATATGCATAAAATAGATAACTAATGAGAACCTGCTGCACAGCACAGGGAACTCTACTCAGTGCTCTGTGGTGACCTAATTGGGAAGAAAATCCAAAAAAGAGGGGATATATGTATACATATAGCTGATTCACTGCCCTGTACAGCAGAAACTAACACAACATTGTAAAGCAACTATATGCCAATAAAAAAAAAAAGTCTCACACAACATGGGATGTACAGAAAGTATGCTGTGCACTATCTCTATGATTCAACTATAGAGTGGGGAAACCATTTCTGAATTGTTTTCAAATTGATAGGAACAGAAGAGAAAGGGATGGCTTGATGTCACAGCTGTTAAACATACATCTGAGTACTCTGGCTACTGCTTTCTTTGATTTGGAATCTCGCAAAAATACAGTTTGTCATTTTTCCCTTCTGGCTTTCTTTTTCAGTCTCTCACCAGTTAATTCAAACTCTCTTAAAAAAAAAATTTTCCCCTTGGTGATTTTAAGATTAACAAAAGAATGATTTAACTTATATGCACGGAGAACCTTTAAGTAGGCATGCACAGCATCAATATACCCTGCAATTCAGTTCTGAGATGCATTACTGTGTCCTAAAGTATTACTATGATACACCCTGCTTTTATTTATTTACTCATTTTATAAAATGAGTTTAATAAAAATTTTAATATGAGTATAGGGGAGGCAGTCAGCTGTAAAGAAATGATATTGAGGGAAAAGGAGTATAATGATCATTATCATGAGTTATTTGCAGGTTTACTTTGGATTTAGAGATTAAAAAACCCAACACTTTTGCACTGATTGAACTTTTTATTCACTTGACTTAAAGCAAGGTTCCAAATATCCACTGACTAACATGGAGAACTACTCTACAGTATTTAAAGCATAATTTCCTCTCAAATAATGTGCATTTGCTCGATATGCATACAAGCAAGTGACAAGTTGGGACGTTCTCTTTGTGGAGATGACAAAATAAAACAGTGTGTCTGGATGGCTCTGTTCTTTAACTCATGGTTTAGAATTCATCAAAAACTTATTTTCTTGAAGCCATTTATTTGTATTTCTATATTATCCTCACATTTAAAGACTGAATCTATCTCAACTTCCACAAATTTTATATTCGGTTACTAGGTTGTAACTCTCAAGTTTAGAACAGTAATCAGTCCTTTTATTTATGGGTATTCTAGATACCACCTTGAAGGAATGTTACAGTAAAAATTCCATTGAAATTTTAGTTAAAATTCTAACAAGAACGTAAAATAGAGGAAAACAGGGGAGAGTAAGGAGTAAAATCTGCTTCTTTTTAAAGAAGAGTCATTTGAGAAAATCAAGGCAACTCTTTATTTTTCAGTTTAGTTTAGAAAATATCAGATTTAGTTTAAAAACCTCAGTATGTAGAAACTGTCAGAGGCTGCATCTACACTGAACTATTTCTCCAGTTGTTTTTTTTTCTGAGCCCATTTAAAATAATTTATAAGTCATGTAAAGAAACTGAGATAAGGACATAAGAAAAGGGAAAAAGTTAGAAAATTTAACAGCTATGACTAATCCCCTTTAGTCATAAGGGGATTCTCCTTTTCTATTAACAAGAGAATGCTGCTAATTGTCTTTAATTTGTGCTCCAGTTACTGCACTGATAATTACATGATATTTTGTTTGCTGGCAAAAACTGTTAGTGTGCCAGGTCTGATAGAAGAAAAGAACTTAAGACATTTAATAAACTCCTTTCTTTAACTTACTATATTAGGCCATAACTGTGTTATTCGGCAAATATTTTTCTCTGGTAGTTATTCAAATATTTAAATGTCTTTTTATAATAAGTCACACAAATAAATTCGGGTTTGCCTCTCCTATCCTTTCAAAGTGGGAAAGCTGAAAATTTTAAATACAAACACACAAGAAAACAGATTTAGGTTAAGCATGCCTAATTTTCATATATCTTTCTTCTTGACTTAACAGATTTCTAAGTATATTCTGTTTGCAAAAAGAGTCATATGAGGACAAAACTCATTTAAAAATATGGCTGTTTCAGAAGCACAGTAACAACTGGTACCATATGAAGGAGGGTAAGATTATTGCCTAACTGATGAAGGTAACTCACAAGTAAGAACCAAAAATGCAGATGGAGAGATTGAAATTGTAGTGTGAGAATAAGCTGGAAGCTATAAGTGATTAAAAATAGTGATAAGTAGTTCAAAATAATTTGGTCAGTAACATACATTTGAAAATAAGTCCCACAAGCATAGAAATTGGGAAACTACTTCTCCCCATCCTCGTCACAAGTTATAAATGTTCTGTGTGATTTTCCTTCCTGTCCACAAGCCATCCTCTGCCATCATCTGGCTCTTGCTCTGAAATGATTCTCTTGCCCCTTGTTAGCTTCCAAAGGCTCCTTTGTGCCCCAGCTCTACTCTGTTCCACTTTTCCTTCCATCTTCCTGATACCCTTTTAAGGTAACACCCTATTGAAATGGAGGTTTCAGGTACCATTCTTTACTGTGCTACACAGCACAGGTGTTGTTCTGATAGAAATCACATTAACTATAATAGCTAATGGTGAGTCTTAACAGGAATAGCTGACAGGTAAAGTTATGGAGCATTTATTATATGTTAGGTGCCTTACATTTATCCCCCAATTTAATCATCTCAATGACCCAATGAAGTGGGTACTATTTTTTAATCTCCCCTCTACTGATGAGGGAAAACTCAGAGGGGTTAAGTCACTTGCTGGAGGGTCACACAGCTAGCAGGTGGCAGAACTAGGGCCAGAACAAGGTTTGTGTGTCTCTAAAAACCATGTTCTTCACCATGGTATTACACTGGATGCAGTATGATGTAACTGGGGAAAGCAATGACACACAACCATGCTCTTAGCCATTATATTATACAGAATGCAGAGTGACGCGATTGAGAAAAACTTGTTTTGTTTTTGAATCTGAAAGATTTGGGCTCATATCTTGGCCACCTCCTAGTATTAACTATCTGACTTCAAAGTGCTGTGTGATCTGGGCCCTCCCTAGCATCTAAACCTTTTCTCTCATCTCTCTAAAGTTATACACACCAGGCTCAAGCTCCATAGGCTTTCCTTAGACTCCTTAGCAAGCTCTTTACTTTCTCAGAAGCTTCGCAAACACTGTTCCCTCTGGAATGTTGTCACCTGCCTAACTCTGAATCATCTTTTAGCTCCCATCTTTCATCATTTCCTCAGGGAGGCCTTTCTCTCACCCGCAATCTAAATAAGGCACCTCCTGTTATTCCTTCATAGCATTTGGAGAGCTGCATTCATAGCACATGTGAACAGAATTTTTGTTATATATTTGCATATTTCATGTCTGGTTCATCCCACCAGGCCAGGGGTCCACCAACTACGGCCCACAGGCCAATCATGCCTGCCCCCTGTTTTTGCCAGTAAAGTTTTATTCAAACACAGACACATTCATTTGTATACACATTGTCCTTTGCTGCTTTCACTAAGAGGGCAGAGACGAGTAGTTGAGACAGGGACTGCATGGCTCACAAGGCCAAAAGTATTTGCTATCTGGCCCTTTACAGAAACAGTTGGCTGACTTCTGTGGCAGACAATAAGCTGAATGAGATTCTTCTTGCTTACTGCTGAATACTTCATGTTGGACACATTGCAAACAAGTGATATTTGTTGATTTAATAAATAAATGAGTTATTCAGCTGTAAATGCAATTACTAAAGATTAAATGGAGTAATATATATGTAGTTCTTGGAACACGTAGCTTCTTTTAAGTTATCTGAAAATTTCCGTAAGACAAATTGACAATTCATGATTTTATTTATTTTTACATACTAGCTTAAGAAATCCACCTCGTTTAGCTTAGAGATTGAGAAATAAGTAGTTTTCATAAACTTGGAGACTCTGGAAAATTAAAAAAACACAAAAAACTAGCTGTTACTTTTTTTTCCTCCCCTAAACTATTTTATGTATACAATTGGAGTTTCTGATTTTTAGCTGTTGCTACTGCCATAATGAAAAATAAAGGGCAAAATTCAATTTAAACAGTCAGCCACTCTGTTTTACCACAGTTTTATTTCTCAATGATATACAACTTATCGCATCAGCTCTGTAATATTTCATTTCACACTTTAAGTCAGTATTTCTTATTCTGTAAAAACACACCCTGTGCTCTGTATAGCCAAATAAACACTTGCAATGGCAGGGCAGGCTTTTACCGCTTTTGAGAAAAGATGACAGTGAGCTATCGTGTGAGGTTCTGTTAGGGAGTCTACAGCGGGGAAGCTTCAAAAAGGGCAAAGCAGTTAATGTTTCTCTTTTCAACATGTGAACACATACTTTAAAGGGAGCCTAGGTTAGGGGTGTCTCCTCACTTTGTATGACATGCTGTTGCAGATTTGCTGGTGCTGGTTATCAGAAGTGACCTACATCTTTTTTTTTTTTTTTTGCTGTACGCAGGCCTCTCACTGTTGTGGCCTCTCCCATTGCGGAGCACAGGCTCCAGACGCTCAGGCTCAGCGGCCATGGCTCACGGACCCAGCCGCTCCGTGGCATGTGGGATCTTCCGGGACTGGGGCACAAACCTGTGTCCCCTGCATTGGCAGGCAGACTCTCAACCACTGCGCCACCAGGGAAGCCCATGATGTACATCTTTTAGGCTCTCTCCCAAATGGCTCTTATGATCACTCTTACAGTAGATGAGAGGCACGCATGACAAATATTTATAAGTAAGATGGCTGTTTAAGTTTGTCAATGGCCATGTAAAATAATCACTGAAATATATATTAAAACATGGAAGGTTTCAATTTTACCAATTCCATTTAAGAGTGTTGAATTAAAGGGCCAACTGAACCTAAAGACGAAGAAAAGACTACACAGATCCTAAATTCTATGGAATAAAACCAAGGAATTCATCTTCAGGATTAAAAAAAGTAAGAGTGACTAAGCTGAATTTAAATAAGTTTTCTTCTCTTAAAGTTATCATGACTTCTAACATGGGTGAGAGTAACAGCAATTGTAGGCGCAACTATATTTAAATTACGAAAAAACGTTCAATTGTTAGCTCAAAAGCATAGTGTTAACGTTCTCGCATGCCTGTGTAAGTTTTATATTCCTTTATAAAGCATAATGAAAGCTCATGAATTCAACCGCAAAAACTTTCTTTTGTCCTTGTAAGCAAAAGGAAGATACAATAAATTTCATGAACCCCCAAATTAACTGGCATTATTCATGAAGTGTAGATGCTAATTCATATAAAGTTTTGACTGCACCCCAAACAGGTGCTAGTCCAAACAGTAAGATCTAAATAGTCAGTGGTATATGATGTTCAATATTTCAGTTTTAAAATTTCAACCTATAAATCAATTAAAAAATACTGTGGTTTTATATTGACAGAATGATTGCTTTTTGGCTTGACCCGTAGCAATACACAATATGTAGGAAAACACTGAAGGAATCCATCGTAAATCTTAGCATTGTTCATCCTTTAGCTCAATTTTCAGCCAAACATAGTTCAAGTCATATGTACCTTAAGTGTAATAATTTAAAGGAGTATAAATCTGAAAATCTAAAAAGTTTCTTTACCTCTTAATGGCATACTGGCTTTGATGGCATAAATAACAACTTCTATTCGTTATAATTTACACATGTAGCAATGAAAAGTTTTAAAGCACGAATCAGTTCTAGTCTCACTAGAAGGGCCAAGAAGCTAGAAAGGCACAGTAGGGCAGAAAGAGTGTTGGGGGAAATTACAGTCCGGTGGGGCGTCTCTGAGGCTGTCCTCTTAGCTTTCCCCAGCGTAAATGAGCAACAGCCAAAACGCTCTCCTCCCCCGTGGTCAAGGAGTGTCTGTTCTGTAGGTTCCATTATCCATTTGCAATGGTTGGGATCTGGCAGTACTGTAATATCTCTCAGGAACCATTATTTGCTATTTAACATCAGGTTAAACATTTGTTATTTAACCATTAACATTTGCTATTTAACCATTATTTAACATTAGGATGCATACAGACCACCCGGCTATTCTTACTTCCCCTAACTAAATCCACTCTCCCCAAGGGTGAAGGAAAATAGAGTCAAATCACAGATATTCATAATATACAAGTCTTCACTGAAGAGAGCATTTGCATGTATAAAGTCTTTAGAATAGATTAATTGTATCATACAGATATCACTGGAGTTCTAGAAAAAAATGATAACATGTGCCTCTAGGTTTATAAAATTCAGGCTTTAAAGAAAATGCTATGAGTTAACTGATAGTTCTCGCTTCTGTGTTTGAAGAGACTAATATTTCGTTGTCAGCACAATGTTAAACGTTTTGGATGTATTTCAAAGTCTCTTTTACTGTGAATAGACTGGAAGCCATTTTGATACAGGATATTTAGTCTATATTATAAACCTCTAAATGGATGACCACAAAAGGCCTCGTTCCCACGAATATAAGAATATCTTTGCTTGATGATGCATGCAGTGGAGCAATATTATGCTTATTAACTCTTAATTATTAAGCTATTCACGTTACGCAAACGCAGTTCCATTTAAAATTCATGTTGAAGTAAAAAGTGAATAATCATCAATGTGTAAAGTATATTTCTTACAGATAGAGTGATTTTTTTTTTCCCTTTACTATCAGCACTTAAACTGACCACATTTAATTCACTAAAACTTCTCTTAATGGATGTTTATAAGCTCAAAATGTTTTCAGTACACTTAACATATCTGGGGGGGAGTGTAATAAATGGCCCATGTAAGTAACAACACACACAGAAGTTTACCCCACTCACCTGTCTGTTACGTTCATCCATAATCCTCGTAATCTGAATCTTTTTTCTCCCCATAGTCCCCGTTTTTCTTCTCTCTCTCGTCCCTGAAATTATGTATTTTTTCCTTCCTTTTCTTTCTCTTTCCTGTTTCCTCCAAACAAATCTCCTTCTTCAGCACTTGCACTGCTCAGTTCCCAAATTCCTGCATTCGTTCCTGCTGAACAAAAAATAAAAATTAAGCACCACTTTCATATTCTAATTTTCTAAAAATAAAACTCCATGGAACTAATCAAATTAAATGAATGAAAATAAGCATCTGTTAAAAGTACATGGTATATCACATGTAGGAGCATATCAAGTAGGAATGGTTTGTTCTTATGATTAAAATAATCTTGTAAGTAATTTAACAAGTCATTTAAATGATGAAAACTATGCTTTAAAGCCCAACACTTGAAATGTATCTTTTGCAAAGAGTTTCTTACTATTTTTTTAATGAAACTAGGTGACTATTTTCACCCTTCTGTTATGAAAAATTACCTAAATCAGAGAGTTAATGAACCTTTATGTACCTGTGTATGCTAAGTAGGGCAGCTAATTCATTTCTGAAGGGAAAACAATCTCGTGTTTTGACAGCAGAGGTGATAACGTCCCTCGTTATGCAAATAGGATGGACTATTATGAAAGTGCTATTTGATATATGTAAATGTCAACGAATTTAAATCTAAATCCTTTAATCTTATTTTTTAAAAGTCACTGCTATGAGAACACTGTAAAAATAATGTGGGATATTTAATCTTACATAACAAGCAGCTATCAGCAGTGAAATCTTTTCCTTTTGAAAGCCCTTAAGCTATATCTTGAATACAAGAATCAAAAAAGATAATCATTCATAGAAAAGAAAGAAATGGTATGAAAATTAGAGTATTATTCCATTTATGACTATATTTCTTATAAGCCATCAGTTCCTTAAATTTAAATATTTTAAAAAGACACATCATATCTCTTTGGGGAGCAAGATATAAAATTATAGAAGCTTGCCATATACTGGATATCTTTAGGCCATGAATTAAAATGAAAGAAGTGATCATCAACAATGTAAGATAAACCCAGAGAATCCAGTGTATTAAAAGTATGTATCTTTCTTTGTTTTAAATTATATCTGAAAATATTTGAATGAAAGTGAATCGCTGTGAAATGTGGAAGTTAACAAAAAGGCATTCCACAGTGGCTTCTTCATTTGCAGGCAATAGCTTCAATTATTCTATCCCGTCTTATGTCAAAGAATGCAACTACTTCACACATTGCTCAGAATTTCCCTGTTTACTTTAGTTGGTGTCTGACAACCGACCTGATAAATTCCCACATGTATTATGTAATACTAAGCCATTGTCCTGGCTATTTAATAGATTATTTGGCTCCAATTCAAAGTTATTGGAACAGGAATTGGAACTGTTACACATTTGGTCTGATCACATCGGCTGTCTTTTGATTTCTTTAATTTAATTTCTAAATTCTTTATCACCTCGAGTAAATTTTTTAAATTTAAGTTTTCTGTGATTATCTAATTGCAGAAGCTATTATGATATAATTAGTTCTGGTGGATTACGTGCTGCTTAAACACTAAGACCATCCATTCTCTTTTGCCCAGTGCCTTCTATTAAACTGTAGCTCACTTCTGCCTCTGAGAATATATGTATGTTGAGTAGTATCACAACCACACAGTGCTCATCAAAACTATTACTCCAGTGGCAATTTTAAATGTTGGAAGTAGTTCAGAGTTTTAGAGTTATATAAATAACACACATTTGACAAATAGACAGGAAAAAATTAGCTGTAAGATATATTAAAAAAATCACATTAAAATATGAAAAATCCACAAAGCACAACTGCATATTCACTGTTGTCAAACACAGTCCATCTACCTATTTTTAGTGACGGTCTTAAATATCACTCAACTGGACAACTTTCCAGTGTTTCCTATAGTCTTACCTTAGAAGCAAGCAGCAAGATAGAATGGTATTTCCCATGCATGTGCAAGAACCCAAAGAGACAAACAGGCTTCCTCGATCACAGAAAAGCCAACCCATGAATCCACAGCAAATGCATATGGGACAATTTCCTTTCTTTCATTGAGCTGAGGCCGCGGCACTATCGGCTTACAGGACTATGCCTGCCTAAGCGCTTACTCACTTTAAGGTGGAAGGTCAGGGTGAACAGATTAGAGTGTGGAAGAGGCGGGGAAGAAGAAAACTTCTGCGGATCCTGATTTCAAAATACAAATAACCAAACGAGTAGAGAAACATCCCTGGAGAAAAGTCTCCTTGGAAAGACAGAGTTCTTGATGAATCAAACTTAGAAGAGTTCCTCCATCTCACCACCCCATATTTCACAACTTTGAAACGAGGGACGCGTCTTAAAAAGAGCAGAGCAAGGATTTTCTTTTTTAATTCTTAAAACATTACGGGAAGTATTTTGCCAGAAAGAACTGATACGTGTCAATATGTATATATATAAAATAATCGATTAAAGATGACATTTTGAAATATGCAAGGTAATGTAGAGAGATGTAAGTTTAAATTTCAATAACATTAAAACATTTTCTTATTTCCCATAAAAATGAATATTTCTTGAAGTGTGCTGCCTTTTGAACATTTCTGAAATGCAAAATTTGATATGATTAAGTACATATGCAGAGTAAGATATGGTGAGGATGAGACTGTTTGCATGAAGTAAAACGTGCCTTAGAACATTCTGCTTAGAACGTTAGATTATGGGTCACCAGGTTTCAAGGCTGTCAGTAAAAATTCAGAGTTAGGAAGGTCAACAACAGCTCAGTAGCTGTTTTCTTAGCATAACTATTTTTCTAACCTGATTTTTATGCAAAAATCATATTGTAAGGTTGGTTTCAAGTATTAATTTGTAGGAGGCCTAGAGAGGCTGAAAAGAGATTATATAACTTCAGTAATCTGAAAAATTGTTTTGTATGTATATGAAGAAAAGAATATAATAGCTAAACTGCACATAGTAGAATTTGAGTTACCCTGAGAACTTTCATTTATGTACAATCAACCATAAGCTTAAAATAATTCCAGCAGCCTTACCGCTACTTCTTTCCACATGAAAGAAGAATTCTTGGAAAATGACAGAGTTACAGAGAAACAATCAGTCATTTAAAAAAAAAGAAAAGAAAAACAAATACTCTACCATAGTTACACTCTATAGAGCTACAGTCTTCTGCGTTTTTTCTTTTTGCCAACCTAAATAGAAGAAAAATAAAATCATGCTGCTTACTAAAAAGGGGAACTTCATTATGGGAGGCTTCTGTTCACTTTGAGTTTGGCATAAGCAGACAGATGAAGGCAAAGTGGTTTGAGACCCAAGGAGAGAAGAATTTCTTGTGGACAGACGCTAAAGATCCTTCTCCCACCCTGGCTCTCTCATTTACAAACAAGTTCCCTGAGTGACACACACCTCCCTCCCTTCCCCCTCTCCTCCCCTCACTCCCTCCCTCCCACAAATCCCTCCCAGTAACACAGAAGAATCTTGACAGAATGGCAGGAAACACGCACAGACTGGTCAGGGAAGGATATGATGTCAGCAACCACGAACAATAAAAGGTGTAAAGGTGCTTCCTTCCCTAAACTGTTCCAGAAGTGTAAAATGGGAACCAAAACTCTTCACTTCCTTCTCTGAGCAGAACTGTCTGAGTGTGCTGGGCTGCTCACCCCACACAGAGAGGCCTTTGAGAGGTTCAGATAAGGGACAAGGAGAAAAATCCAGACACGGGGACAACATTTCTAACTCCTATTTTTAAAACACCTGAGAAAAAAATCCATTTCAGCTCTGGGTTAGTATTTTATACGACTGCTTTAAGAAATAAAAATAAGAAAACAAACAAGTTCATTTTGGTGAAGTAGGAGATACACTGCAATTACCATTTACCATACCTCACCCAAATCATCTGACACAGCTAATGCAGCCATATAATCTTAATTTACTCCCTCGAGGCAAATGAAGGATTCTATACAGCAAAGAGCCAGATGGATACTTTGGTGTTTGGTAAAAAACAGAATCATGAAAACTGTTAAAAAAAATCAATGTTTGTTGGGAAAATACATGGATTACTTCTTTGCCCCCATAATTAAAAAAAAAAAGATATACTGGGTGGTGGTGAGGCAGGGGGGCAAGAGATTCCTATGTTATTGAAGCTTTCAGAGTTCGTAAAAAAATTCAGACTAAGAACCAAAGTAACTAACATAAACTTTCAGTATACAGTGAAACTATTTATTTTAGTCTCATCACTATTAGTTTCTTTCTAACATGGAAATGGCAGTCTACCATAAGATTTCTGTAGGAAGAAAACCACATATCAAGTGAATCTGAGTCATCTTCAGATTTCAATCATCTTCCCACAACACTTTGATTTAGAAATTAAACATAACCTTCAGTTTTGTGTTTTGATCTTAGAGTGAGACTGCCATGCCACATTGAAAGATGTGGGAAGAAATTAATTCTCTGCTGCTAAACTTATCTGTGCAAAGCATGTATTTTGCTACAATAAGCACCGTGCAGTCACTTAAATAAAAACAGCCTATGAATAATGACAAAACATTAAAATATGTGATGTCAGTTTGCAATGAAGAATTCTGGTTTTCTTTTACTCATATTAGCAAATAACTTTTTCACTGACTCACATTTTCACTACCACTAGCATCTTCATAAAATGTTTTGTAAAAACTCCAAGCTGAAAAGCAAGCATGCTATATCACACAAGAAATTATACGGTTAAATAAATACAAGCTGGATACTTAGCAAGGGACAAAAATGATCATAAGCCCAGTTGCTGCAAGCCTGGTATTACTAATTCAAACAATTAAATGATTCATTATTAGTTTAAGTGGAAAACTTTGCTCATTATGGTGCATCTAGATACATTTAACTTTCTACTTTATGATATGTTTGAAAGACACATGAGGCATGTAATTATATTTTGGTTAAAAGGAACAAGTAGATCTCTTAATTTTTTTCTCTTAAGAAGTATTCTGAACTTCAAAAGATATAATAATTATTAATCTTACTGTTATTCAACTATGTGATGTCTTATGAGTTAGGGAATATTTCTTCGGTCCTGAAAGTCACTTCACTTCTCTCTAAGCTTACCATGTATTATACAGAATGTTATACTACCCTAGCTATGAATGCAAGCTGAATTTGTCCTAAAGACACATAGCTAAGACATCCTCTTAAGGGTAATAAAATTACCCATTCTTCCCCACTGGATTTCATTATCATGAATATAAACAAAGTTATTTTCTCAATTTATTCCAAGTTAATATGATGAATTTTTTTTTTTTTTTTTTTTTTTTTTGCGGTACGTGGGCATCTCACTGTTGTGGCCTCTCCCGTCGCGGAGCACAGGCTCAGTGGCCATGGCTCACGGGCCCAGCCGCTCCATGGCATGTGGGATCCTCCCAGACCGGGGCACGAACCCGCGTCCCCTGCATCGGCAGGCGGACCCCCAACCACTGCGCCACCAGGGAAGCCCAGTACGATGAATTTTGAGTCATCTTCAGAACAGTAACATAATGTCAACTGTCTTTCAGTTCCCCACACCTGCCAGGCTCCTTCCTGCCACAGCGCACATGCAATTCCTGCAGCCTGGAGCGCTCCTCCTTCCCCTCCGTGCCTCCTTAACCTCTTCCCTTCCTTTCTGTCTCAGCATATTTCATCTCTCCAGGAAGCACTTCGCGCTCTCCTGATCACATCAAATTCCCCTATAAGGACTCATAGCACCATGTCCTCCTTTGTAGCACTTGTCACAACTGAAATTGCCTGTCTGCCATCTTCCTCAACATCTGTGGGCCAAGTCTGTTTTATCTGACTTTTGCGTTTTCAGTTTCTACCCCAGTGCCAGGCATATAGTAGGAGTTAATAACTATGAGTTGATTAATGAATTAATTCATTAAGATTTTTATCTCTCAGGTGAATATTTTCTTCAGTCACTATTTTTAATGACTATTAAGAACATTTTCATTTATACAGAAGCAGACTGATAACCTCACTTAATCTTTCATTATATTTATATAGCATCTCATATATGGAATAAGAATAATTTATACTGAGAAGTGGAAGTTGACTGGATTTTGGAGTCAGAAAAGCTCAGGGTATGAACTCTAACTTGGTACTGAGAAGCTGAGTGACTAAAGACTAATGACTTAATCACTTGGAACCACTCTTCCCTTGCCTTACAAAAAGTTGGGAATGTACTTCTTCATCTGCAGGATGGTTGTAATCATTAAATGTGGTACTACAGGTGAAGACTAGGTACATAGTAGGACTGGCAACATGGCTTACTACTTGCAAGATTGCTTCAGTTTTGAGGCATAAACTGAAAGTCATACACAATAAGGTTATCAAGTGAACCATAGTCTTTACATATACCACGAAGACCTTACTTTGCAGAGATGATGATGGGCAACTTCTAAAGGTAATACCTCATTTATCCATTAACAATAATCATTATATGAAGAGAAACTTACAGTGTTATAAAAGTTAAGAAGTTCCTCATAAGTATCAGTCATGGAAGAGCTTCAGGCTGCAAAAGTAGAAATAACTAGGGAAATACATCAATTTTCCCAATGACCACGGCTGCTGAAAACTCTACATTAATGTTTCTAGTCCTACTTTAATATCTTTCCCCAAGGACAAA
Organism: Aethalodelphis obliquidens; assembly: GCF_003676395.1. Lineage (NCBI taxonomy): Eukaryota > Metazoa > Chordata > Mammalia > Artiodactyla > Delphinidae > Aethalodelphis > Aethalodelphis obliquidens. The sequence continues at coordinate 46,723,660 of NW_020837948.1, read as the reverse complement.
AGGAGATGAAATGTATGTCAGAAATATAATAAGGCTAAAAAGGAACTCGTTTTGAAAACCCCTGCAATTAATTTAATAAGTGGGCCTAACCTGCCATTATCACTGATATAAATCATTTTATTTACACAATTCTAGAATTTAGGAGACACTTACCTTTAAACAACTGTATTGCATTATAAACAATTTAATAAACACAAGGGAAGCACAGCTTCCCAGTCATTATCACCTGCGGTATATTTTGCCTTGGACTTTTTTTTCACACTGGAGCTTAAACGGCATTCTCCAACCCCCATGCTAAAATAAACTCCAAACAGTCTAAATATGTCAAAAGCCTTGTGCTATCCAACCACACCATAGTTTTTAGTCTTTCTACATCATATTGAGTAATTAAGTCAGGGTTCTAGCAAGTCTTTGTTTTCCTAATTTTGCACCATGTTTTCTTCCAAAGGCCACTTCGTGATGTGGCAGGGTCACCACAAGGTAAATCCGCAGTGTCCTCATCACAAAGCATGAGCTACTAAGCATCACAGAGTGTGTTCTGTTCCCCAGCTGTAACTTTTCCAAAAGCAAATGCAGCTGGATTTTTTGTTGCTGTTATTGAACAAAGCAAGTTAAGCACTACGCAACACCAATATCAGTGAAACAAAACTGTCAGCCTTCAACGCAAGCTAGGCTTGAAATGGGAGATGTTGCTATTATAAATTTTCATCTTGGGCTTCCCTGGTGGCGCAGTGGTTGAGAGTCCGCCTGCCTATGCAGGGGACGCGGGTTTGTGCCCCGGTCCTGGAGGATCCTACATACCGCGGAGCGGCTGGGCCCATGAGCCACGGCTGCTGAGCCTGAGCGTCCGGAGCCTGTGCTCCACAGCGGGAGAGGCCACAACGGTGAGAGGCCCGCATACCACAAAAAAAAAAATAAAAAAAATTTTCATCTTATGACAAAAATCTGAATTCCCAGGCATCTAATGATCCTGTCAGAAAAATCTTACATTCATTATTTTCTTAATCTTTAATATATCATATTTCATTATTAAAATGTAAATTTTCTACACATTTTTCCTCAAAAGCCTGAGTGTATGAGACACAGTCTTCAGCCTTACTAATACATTTGTGTGTCTGTAAGTGTTTGTACAGAGGTAATATTTTCCTATAAAACTGCAGAAAAGGGAAGAAACATATTTTAGTCTTTCATAATATGTGGGTAAAACGAGTACATTTTAAGATATCTGAGTAGTCCTGAGTATTATCACTAGTAAATAATCCCAGTATTATTAGGATTGTGATATGAATGGTTAAAAGGACATTCTAAGTAAAGGCTAAGTAATAAAATAATACTCTGTATTCAAACATTACATTAATGATTGAAAATTATGTCCTTGAAAATAATTTGCCTCTGTTGTTATTTACCTTACCAATTTATGTAACATTTAAGGATGACCTTGAAATGAGAAGAAATACTATTGTCCTCCTGCCAATGTTTTTGTTCTACATTAAGAAGAATATGCTTGATAAATCATCTGCTATTTACATTCACTGAATGTCATTTACTTTCGTCTCTAGCTAAGCTTTAGAAATTTAAAACGTTTATATAAAAACCTTCTATGATAATTTATATAATAGTCAAAATGCCAGTCATACCTCAAATCGAAAAAAAGATATTTGATATTACTATTATATGTGGCTCGGAACCCAGTGATTCATCAATTTTTCGATTTCTCTTCATCTCCTTTACAGCATCCTAATCAACCTAATTAAGGCTTTGTTCATCTGAAACCTCTGATGACAATTTGTTTAACTCTATCCCACTGTGGTCTTCTTATAAGGAGAATTACATCTGATCTTCTGACAGCAATCATTAAATGATCCCAACTGGCCCCAATTAAGCCACATGGCTCACGGCGTCCATGTAGTCAAGTGCCAAGTTCTCTGTTTCATTTACACATCATTCTTGGTTTATTTTCTTAAAGCCAATTAAGTATATGTGTCTTATCAAGTGGAACTAAATTTCCTTGTGTCCACTGGCTCAAGACAGGGCACCGCCTGACTCCACAGTCACACTGAAGATCATGCAGGACCCCTGAAGCCTTTCTCCCTAGCAGTAGTGCTATTAATGGAAAAAAAAAAAAACAACTTTACTTACTCAGGATGAAATTCATGCACATGTACCTCCTCAAAACAATACACGTTTAAACAGTTCTGGCTGACATAAATCAATAACAACTTTTCATTTGGCTTATTTACAAGGATCTTTTAATAGAGTAGTACCTGCATTTAGTTGAGTTTAATATTCCTTTTTTTTTGAACATTTGAAATGATCTCTTTAAGACCCTCTAAAACAGCAGTACCAAAGTAAGACTTCTGAAGTTAACCTTTCTTACCCTTAATTTCTGCTCTAATTTTTTCACGTATACTCAATTGTAAGTTCTATAATGATGTTCCCAGGCCTTCCTATGTGCGCAGGTAGCCTCAGGATTTAGAGCTCATTGATTGTGTGCTACTCCAGGGAAATGGCTGATTAAAAACAGCCTCTTGAGGAGACGCTCCTATTCACATCTGGCTCATCTTATTCTAAACTCTTAATACCTGTATGGAAATATGACCCCTAGCTTTGGCTTTGGAGAACCTCAGTTCACAGATCCTTTACCTTAGGTGGCAAGGCAGAAACACAGTGAAATTAATCTCAATATGACTGGTGTTTGAAACAGTTTCTGAAGACCTTAATCACTGCCCTGACTACTTTCCTGTGAATATAAACAAATGCACTGTATTTTTATACCTAGTCTAACAATAGCTATCACTGATCATCTGCTGGTGTCTGATGCAGGCTATCTGTCACAGTTCTCAGAGTAGAAGAATTAGAACATATCTGTTCATCCTAATCATACATTAAAAACTGACATTAGGACAGATGATTGGATGGATGTTACGCATCTTATAGGACATTAACCTTGATGGAACATGTAATTCCTTTTATCATTTGACCAACAGATGGAACTACAAAGAAAAAAGAAAATACAATGGAATCTTTAGCATACTGATGTTTGGCAACACCTGGAAAAAAAGAGTATGTGCATTTTCTTTATGATAGCTAAATACATACTTGATCAGCTCTCAATAAATAACTGTTCTTTTCCTCATGCAAAGAGGAAAATTCAAAATATTTATTACAAAATGCTGATGATGTAGAAAACACCAACCCCACAAATGACTGACTTTGCTACAAAATGTCTAACAAATGTATTAAAATTTTAGTAAAGCACAACAGACGCTCGGGTATTGTATTATGAAATATTTCTCACTGTATTATAGTAATCTCCAATAAGATTTGATGTTAATTTTAGAGCATGCTTCTGCTAAAAAGGGCAAACCCTGCAACAGATTTAGTACAAAGAAGCTGAAAATATCCCGTGGAAAAAAAAAATCTGTAGCGAAATCAGCCAGCCCCAATCCTGCCATTACTCAGCACTGTAGTGACGTGCGGATGTTTGTAGTGGTTTGAGGAGCCAGCAGGGGTGGAAACTCTATGTACTCGACTCCAACATGATTGCAATTGAACCTCATCAAAGTAAGAGCTCATAATTTGTCACAGAAAACAGCCAATTAACATATGTTAGAAAAAGGCTTCATAAAGATAATATATGATTAAAGACCCAGTGCAGCTGTTGAAAATCAAAACTATGCATTTAAAAAAGAAATCTCAGCCTGAGCTTCCGTATGGTTAAACTGATAATGGCTACTATGATTTTTTTTTTTTTCGTAAGTAGAAAAATATAATTACAGTGCTTCTCATAAGTTTGGGGTTATGGCGAAAGGGAGAACTGGGTACTGTGGCACTATTTACTATGCCTTACTTACTTCTATAAATAGTTGAAACCCTTGCCAAAACTCTGTAGTTACTTTGTTATAGTGCTATTTTAAAACACAGACCTTCATTGTGAGCTAAATGGCCTTCAGGATGCACTTTGTAGTTGGAGCATTCCTCTCAAAACTATATCCTCCCTTTATCTGTGTAAAACTCCAGGACAAGAGGACTCTACATGACTGCCCCTCTGACTGTAAAACACGCTAGGGCTGTGTAACGCATGGCTTGAATACATCAGAACTTTTGTCAGGGGTGGTGGTCAGGAATGGTGACGGTTAAATGTCAGAAATGTGATTAAGGTGCCTGTACGCAGTGCAGATCCTCTAACAAGACACAAGGCAGTCTATCTGCCCCAGCTTTGGAGCAGATGAACTATACGTAGCTATATGTATTTGGTGTAGTCTCATTATAGATGTTAAATTAAAACTCTAGCTTGGACCACGTGGGCAATCAAATCCTGGCCAAGTTGATGTCATCAGAGGCTAAGAGCCAAAATCATGATGTTTAATATTACAGATATCAATGAAAAAGTCTGATCAACAGTCACAGAGACATAAACGCATCAAGCACGATTAAGAGGTGCCAGAGACACCACTGTGAACCAAACAGAGGTCCTGGTCATCATGAACCCGAGGCTTTAAAGGGAGAATGAAGCAATAAACAAGAGAATACAATGATTTTAGAGAGAAAACTGCTACGGAGAAAATACCACAGCAGAACAGGCTAGGTAGGGGTGACTGAACAGGAAAGGGCTGACTGAGGTGAATAACGCTGTCAGGGAAGGGTTATTTGAAAAGATGACATCTGAGGAGAGACGTAAACCACGGATGGAGCAAGGCTGCATTTGGAGGGTGAACACTCCAGCACTCCACCTGTCGCTGGTGGTATAAATTTGGCCAATTCATAGTTTCCTGAACCTTAAGTTTCCTCAGCTATAGAATGGGAATAACAACACGTATATTCTATAATGAGGTTGTGAGGCTCAAATAAAAAAATAGATCCACATTCATTTGTAAAAATTTAGTTGGATGCAATTCAATTTCTGAAATTCTCTGCGTAAACTTGTTTAACTTTATGGAAATTATAAATACTTTGAAACACAGAGAATATAGTATAATGCAAAAGGTTTCTAAATTTATATTAGTTGGATCCAACGGTGTGTTCTCCCTTGAGATGTGGTTATTTCACTGAAGTAATGCCCACTGGTTGAAATAGGTCTTGTGGATATAAGTTCATTTTGCAGTGCTAAATATGGATAGTACCATGAGCAATCTGACAAACACAACACAAAATTTCTGCAAATGTAAAATACAGAATTGTATTTTTTAAATCTTTTTTTTTTTTTTTTTTTTTGCGGTATGCGGGCCTCTCACTGTTGTGGCCTCTCCTGTTGCGGAGCACAGGCTCTGGACGCACAGGCTCAGCGGCCATGGCTCACGGGCCCAGCTGCTCCGTGGCATGTGGGATTTTCCCGGACCGGGGCACGAACCCGTGTCCCCTGCATCGGCAGGCGTACTCTCAACCACTGCGCCACCAGGGAAGCCCTAAATCGTATTTTTAAAACTCTTTTAGAAATAAACAATCTCACAACATTACTAATGTAACAGTCATTGTTTTAGGTTGATTTATTTCCTCTCTCATAGGGCCCAACTCCCAAGCAATCAGCACAGTTTTGATTAAGATCTCAGTGATAATCAATGAGACAATGTTTCCCAGTGTCTCACTGTATGGGAAACATTCACACATCTTTGGAGTCAGCTATGTAGCCTCAAGCCAAACAGATTAATTTCCAATTTAGAATGAATAGACAAATTGAATCATCTAGTATTTTTTAAATAAGGCATTTTTAAGGGAAAAATACAAAATTTAAGGATTATGAATTTTAATAAATAGGAAATTAGAATGAAGAACAACAGACACTTTAATTTTAAAAGTTGTAAAATATAAATGTCCAATGAAAAACTATAGTATTTTAAGTAAGGGGAGGGGTCAAAATTTCCTATTCAAGGAAACCTTAAGGAATAACGGGTATATATTTTCAATTTTCCCTCCCCTGTCATGTTTTGGGAGAGTGGTATAAATTTGATTCTTTATTCCATCATTTTCTTTTTATGTCCTATTTGGTGAACATAATTTATCAGTTTTAAAGTACGGTAAGTTGTACAGTTTACCATGAAGCCTAAATTAACACTAATCTATTTTCATTATTATTGGTTAAATGCCCTGAAAAAGAATCACAAATTTGCAAAGTTTCTTTTCTTTTTAGTCAAGATGTCTTCTTTCCTTTCCTAAATGAATCACAGTATAGACATTATCCTAGTAAAAACTAGCATAGTGTTTTATTTTATTCTCAGTGCTAACCAATACTTCACACTGCATACTCACCTCCCTCCCTATCTTGTAAGATGACCTTTGGAGGACAATTTCCTCCCCCTCCAAAACCCAGTCACAGCTGCATACAAAGCAGACACATAAATACGAGTTTCTTCCCTCTATTTGAAGCATTCCCCACTCGATTTTTTCATTTCGTCACCTTTCTTTATCTCTTTTTCCACATGTTTAGAACTGAGGGGATATGGAAAGTGAAACTGTCAAAGAGCTAGGAATAGAGGTGTTCTCAGACGAACAGAATGTTTCCTCTGTAAGATGCAGGCAGGGCAGGCAAATGAGCTGCACAGGGCGGGCACCGCAGAGGGGGGTGGGCAGCGGAGTTGGGTCCTGGGCTGAAGGCCTGGCGGGAGGTTCCTTATCTCAGCATGTCTACACATTCTGTCCCAGGTTCTTTTCAAGGAAAGCCCAAGTCATCCTTGGCAGATAATACTACATGGAAAGTATTACAGTACTTTCCCTATAAAAAAGCCGTGCTACAAAAATCAGAAGTTACTGACACGGACAGTTTTTCATCCTGATTCTCTAAAACCTAAGGTCTAAAAAAAAGCAACCATTGGTGGAAGCAAGCTCATGATTCTCCTTAGAAATCCCAAAGTGGATTCCAAAGATCACTGGTTTCTAAGGATGCTAACAAGTGATCCCCCGCCCACCCTACCCCTCCACACCCTAAAAAAAAGTCAGGAAATCAAAAAAATTAGGAAAATAGATTTCTTTGCTATAGGACTGTTCATAGTCTTTAATATGCTAGATGCCAGAATCTGTAGTATTTACAGATGTATCAGGAATATCCCTTGGGAAATGCTAGCTTTAAAGAAAGGATCAAGCTTCTTTCCTCTGACTACTGAATATATACGCCCCAAACCAACACTTAGCTCAGTGCCTGCCTCAAAGAGAAACCTAACACTATTGTTGAATAATTGATAAAACAACAATCTATTCTCTTAGCTTGACAAAGGAATACAAACATAACATCAGGTGCAGAAGACTGCTGTTCTTTTAAAGTAAAAATATTAATAAAAATATTTAGCAATTAGTGTGATTTGTTTCCAAAGTCCAAAGCACCAGAGTAGAGTGCAGTGGAAAGAAAGCTCTATTTGGAATCAGACTCTTGGGTGGGTTCTGCTACCCAGGAGCTGCAGGTCTTTGGGCCAGTCAACTCCCTTGAGTCTAATTTTCCTCAGACATATAAAGGGAGCTGGGTTCAGTTTCTAAAGCCCCCTTTCAAGTTCCTAAATGGTATAAATTCAATAAAGGTGTAAGACACAATGAGGTCAGAATGCTTCTCCAAAGGATATAGTTCTAGAGAAACAATAAGCTGACAAAAATGTTTAATTGCCTGGTAAATATAATTGTTTTTTCATTTTTTTTTTGCATTGAAAAGTTGGTTCACCTCAGCCTCAAGCAAAATAAGCAGTTAAGATCAAGGTTATATTATGCACTTTGGACAACTAATCATATTTAGAAATTTAATAAATAATTAGCTATAAATTATAAAATATTACGGCACTAAAAACTTTACATATATTGACTCTAATCCTCATAGCAGCCTATGAGGAAGGCACTACTACCATTTTCATTTCACAGAAACAAAGGCTGGAGGGTAGAGAGGTTAAATTACTTGCCCACGGTCACAGGGCTAGTGTTAAGAGTTATAATGTGAACCCTTATACATCCAGTCCTAGACTTAGTATTCGAATCACACACTCTGCTACTTCTCCATGCTGCAAGGTAATATTCAAAAGAGTACTTTAAAGTTAAAATTCTATACAGAAAATGTGATATTCAGAGGGATTTAGTGGAATCTAAGAAATTCTTTTAAAATCAATGTTCTTTAATGTATCTAACATTCTCTTACTCTTGATGGCAAAAAAAGAGTTTACTTCACTGTACTAGCAGGGGAACAGGATGAAACTTGAGTTAGATACCTTTCATTAAAATATCAGTATTTACTGGCTGATCAGCACCAATGGTATTTTCCCCCTCCTTTCTACAAATGAATATGGCTGCTCACCAGGGAAAGCAGGTGAGTGCACATGAATCAGCATATATTCATCTCGACTCTTGGTAACCATCAAAACAGGTGTCTTCCTGAGGATGGGTCAGAAGAGTCAACTTCATTTATGATAAGATGATGATTACAGAGAGTATTACAGATATCTTGCCATCAGGCTTGGGGCAGTCATCTTGCTCTCCTTCAAAGTACCTCGGGGAGGTTTCTAACCTAGATCTAACCAACCCTGGTATTACCCTGGTCATTGTCTCTTCACTCCCCCACGTTTCTACATCTCCTCAAATTATGGTCTACTACAATATTCTTCTATGGGCAGTAGAGTTTCCACTTTAGAATTTTATACATTTACCTACTCCTTTAGAATTCTTTGTGTTTGAGACCTCTGGGTATAACTGCAATGCTACCTCTTTAAATATATTCTTTTAGAAGTAATTTTATGGCTATCAACTTTATAAAACACAATCTAATAAAATATACAAATTAACTGTACAATAACAGTTGACCTACTTTGCAATATATTTATGATGGTTGGAAGAAAAATCACACACTAGTGTGTTACAGAAGTTCACATCATTTTTTTTCCACAATGTATCCCAGAGCTCGCTCTATCAGAGCTACAGAGTATGAGGATGTAATTGTATACTTTCAGCATGTATCAGCCTTTTCTCCTACTTTCATAGGCAGAATACTATGGTACATATGTCTTCATTTATATATTTATACATGTTTACTGTACCAGTTGATGAGCACTATAGGTCAGTGCCACTCAAAAACTCCATAAGCAACAATGGCACATTATATCCAAGACTGAATTCAATTTAAGATGCTAGGCAGGTGACTGCAAAGTGAAAGCTCAAAATGGCTGCCTATGTATCCCAGGCACTTTGAGAGGGCTTGTGGTAAACAGGAAATCTCTGAGATTTCTAACTCGGTAAGAAAGGACCTGTTGGCAAATACTGCCTTTCACAGCGAAGACACCTCTGGAATAACTTTTATGTCGGTGTCACTCATGCCTGTGGGTGGATCCAGTAATAAGAGAGTTCTGAGAAGTGGAGGGGGAACACGTTACTTTTAGATGTTAGAAAAGTGGACATGATCATGAAGCAACTAGTTAACACACCAAATCATTATTTGGCCACATTCCTGAGGATTCTGAAAGTCAAAACTGTATAAAAATGTTCATCTTTTATAACTTATGGATTGGAAAACAATGAATAATGGCACAGTCTCTATCCAGTTCCTTTGAAAAAAATCAGTGAAGATGAATATAGTTAATAACTGCTTCTCTGAATTTAATATGGAGAATTTCAGGGTGGGCTTGGACATTTCACTTGCCTTAAAATGCTCTTTATGAGAAAGATAAATTTTGCTATGTTACAGAAGAGCAAAAGTCTTTTTTTTTTTTTTTTTTTGTAGAAGTACATATCTACATTTCCATTCAGCCAAGGTAAGAGCAGAAATGCAGGATATTAATAGCGGCAGGGGCCATGCAAGGTCATATCATTTTTTCCCTCCTTCAGATAATACCATACCCAAATTATTTCATAAAGATTCCACCTCTCTTTTAAGGCCTTCCGGAAAAGGAGCAACATAACCTTCCTCACTAACCTATTTTGATATCTCACAACTCTCACTCTCAGGAAATTCTTACTTATAGCTAATCCCTCACAGAATGCTTTAGGCCCAGTCCTGTTGTTCTAGCCTCTGTAGAGAGAACAACACCGGGTGATCATGTTTTCATGTCATGTGCTTTAAGACTGTGAATTGAATTATATCTATTTTTGTCATGCTTTCCTTGCTTTAGTTTCTTTTTTCCCCCATCTTTGTGGCTCTTCATTTCAAGTCATACCTGCCTTTAGCTCTGGAGTCCAAAAATACACATAGTACTAAAAAAAGCCTCTTGTATACTCCTATCAGATACATAATTTTAATTATCCACACACTGCATGAATTCTAAAGTAAATGTTTACCTTTTCATTTATTCCAATTTTGTATTTTTTCCCCTGCCAGATTTGCTTCCAGCCAACTCTTCCACAGTTTGTATTTAAAGAGTTTTTTTTTTTTTTCCCTTGACTTCATGATTTCTGACCAGTTCTCCAGTCTACCAAGGTCACACTGCGTTCTGATCTTGCCTTTTCAAGGGCCAGACTTCAAAAACTCTCTTTACACAGAACCCTTTAAATTGAATGTACAAATTATTTATTTCACTATTCCTTTAGCTACCATTCAAATCTGCCTGGTTTAAGGAATATTTTCCCAATTTATGGATGAGGATGTCATACAGAACAAAATCAAAAGGCTTGGAAAATTGAGATTATACCTATCCCTTCTCCTTCACACTCTACAGTGAAGGTTAAAATATTCTCATAGGACCAGTTTTTATACTCACACCCAGGGTGTTACAGGATGTATAACAAATGTATGACAAATCATAGTGATTTTTTTCCTTGTATATATATATATGTTTTTTTTCCTGTATATTTTTTTTTCCTTGTGTATTTTTAAGTCTGCAAATAAGAGAGTTAGTAATGGTGGTTCCTTGGGTCACACTTGGTTTTCTTTTAAAAATGTCATCACCGTGATAGTTACCTTCTAGCCTTTATTAAAAAATCCTTAAGAATAGTAGCTTGTGGCCTTGCAATGGCATTATGTTACAAGAATTCCTGCTACTAAAATTATCTTAGGCTTTAGCCAGAATTGCTCAGGAGTTCCATGAAACTTGCTTTGTTATTTAATATCACTTGATTCCTTAGGTCATACGTACATATGTTACATATGGAAACCTATGTTACATATGCAAAAAATCATTAAATTCATTCCTTCATTCAACCATTTTTTTTGGGGGGGGCGGGTAACTGCTATGTTCCAGGCACTATTCTAAGGGATCTAAAGGAATAAAATGAATGAAACATAAAAATTCATGCCCTCATGGAACTTAAAATATTCCTGATATGATCTATATTTACTTTCCCCTTCCCATGAAAATTGGGCTACTCTTTATCCTTTGCTGTTGTTTTTGGTTAAACTGAATAAATTCGTAAATATCATATCTTAATTCTGACTCTCCTTTACTTTGAGCCTTTACTTTAAAAGCCTTACTTACTTTACTTTAAGCCTTTACTATTTTCTTGGAACTTTCATTTTCATATTATTTCAAATTTCTTTTTTTTCTCATAATACTTTTTCATTCCCATTCCTCATAAGGTCTTTCTTTAGCCAACCAGATATTCTCCTCGCTTTCTAAAATTTGTGATACAAGATGAAGTAGTCTTTTGACTACTTGTACATCCTCCATCCTACATACTAAATTTTCTAAGAATACCTTTTAAGTATTTCCAAGTCCCTTGAAAATCTGTTCCATTAAATTCATTTTTTTCTATTGTTGAATTTTTCAGATCTTTAATTCCTGCCTGGGATTGGATCCTAAAATAATGTAAATCTTTGGTCAATCAGCAGGTTTGATAAAAACTAAACTAATTAATGAATAATAGTCTTAGCTTTACTGAAAGAGAAATAAATTCTAATAAATTAAGAAAGCCACTCATTTTCACGTTTCCTGACTGTATGTCTGGGTAAGGTATGACTGAAATATTTGGATATTTCTATTATACTAGGATGGAAACAAGTGATCAGTGGCTCCCTATTGTATAATAAAAGATAGAAGATTAGAAACAAAGTGCAATTACAGACATCAACTCTATGGAAAAAAAATAAAAGACACACAGTAAGAAAAATCCTTCCCTGAGAATTTATGGATATAGCATCAGCCATCAAAATGACAGTAAACAAAGAATTGGGAGATACTGTGATAATTCTTCATCAAAATCTTAGTTTTCATTAAGTATGCTGAAAAGATTCTCAGGAGGAGAAAACAGTAAGATACAGGAGAACACAACTCTTCCGTGTGGCTAGATGTGTGCCAATATGCCAACTTCCTTGGTAAATTTTTCATGTATTTATAAGAACCTAAATAATAATAATTTTAAAAAGATGTTAACATAGAATAGGATTTCAATGGTTTTTGAAGGAAAGCAACTTTTCTTTTCTAGAAGCCTTGAAATCGAGGCACCATCCTATAGTGAAATGTATGAACTGGAGAGGGCACATGATGATGTGAGCACCACAGCCATCTACCCACAGAAACTTACTGCCCCTCCTCCAATCCTGCCCTAGAAGGAGAAGAAGAGTATGGTGCAGAGATAGGCACATCACTGACAACCATCTGGGAAACTCAACAGACTGAGCTACTTTAGAAGATCCTAATGTCTGGGGTAGTGTTGCCTTGTCTACCTTAATGCTTTTCCTATCTCTTTTTTTTTTTTTTTTTTTTTTGGAATGCAAGGCTTTGCAAAATGTCTCTTTAGATTTCTTTTGTGTTTGTTTATTTTTTAAAAAATCATGTCACAAAAAGCATTTCTATTTAGGTCTGTTTTTCCATTAGCCATTTGTCTTTTGCTAAAACTTTAACTGCATTCTATGCTTAAACACCCAAACACAGACATGTTCCATCACTTAAAATATTTTGTGTGTGTATGTATTATTTAAATTCTATTTTAAAAATCAATGGTAAACCAATAAATTGTTGGAATTAAGTTAAAAAAATCAAAGTCTATCTTTAAAATTCTATTGAGACATTGTGCAAAAATCAGACAGACCAATTACTAGGTAGACAATGTAGGCTACGCAATCACATTTAAATTAAATTTTTAATATTTCTGAAATTCATTTTTTTCTAATACACAGTTTCTCCATGACAAAGTGAGAGGCATTAACTAGATGATATACATGTTTCTTCTATTTTTAATGAAAGATTTTATAATCTATTGGAACTAATACCTATGACTTTCTTTAATCCAGAAAGTTATCATATTAGGAGAGTCTATTTCAGATTGGAAACGTGGAAGGAGAAAAAGATTTGAAGAATAAAATTTGAAATTTTGGCAACAGAATTTTAACTCGTGTTTGATAGTTTATTCCTGTGAAACAATTTTTAATCATCCTAGTAATAGTGATAATGATAGTTCATTGAGTGAACATGTCCCAGGAATATTATTTCTATTATTTCAATTGAAACTTATACCTGGATAATTTTGTACTATCATGATCATTATTCATATTATATTTCTGGTTCAGAAAAAAAATCAAAGCACTAAAAAAAATACAAAACTTGCCCAACTTTACACCATAACTAAGTAGCAAAGCTAGGTTTTGAGATAAGGGAGCCTGACTCCAGCTTCTAAGCTCATATTCCTCTGCTATATTGCCTCATCTGTTAGGGGGCCTTATAAACTTCTAACGAAATATTGTCATCATCTAGTTTTGAAATTTTATATGTGAAAGTCCTAAATCAGCTGACAGTAAAATATATAAAATCCAGTACATTCATGATCTGAGCTTTTATCTAAATACAAACCTAAAAGTTTGACTCCCCTTAGATTAAAGAAGGGTGTTTCATTTTCTCTGACTTTTCCATGTCATTTTTTGAAACTGGATTAACTTTTTTCCTGATTGAAATTATACTTCTTAATGTATTTCTACTACAGTTATTTCAAGAACAACTCTTTTTCCCCATGGTTAAGATTTTAAATAGTGTTATAGGCTGCCAGCAACCATTTACTTATCATTTATAGCCAGAGATAAGATACCTCTAATTTTCCATTTGGTGGGTTCCTGGGTAATATAAACATAATATGGAATTCTGATTATATAGATCAACTTGACAATAAATTGGAAATAGGTGTTGCTAAGGGTTAAATTTATAGGTAAACTGATGAGAAATTCAGGATATTGTAATCTATTGAACATGCCTTACCTAATAAATTTCCATGTCCTTCTTATCAAATGATTCTTAAGGGTGCTCTGTATGAAAATAATTCACCTTGTATACTATAAATGACTCATTGATTGAAAGCAGCTTTCTAATTCTCTACATATATGTGATACTCAAAAATGTAAATGACCAGTGAATTTGCTTTAATTCCAAAAATTAACTAATTTGGCCTGCTTCTAAAAGTTGAACTAGAATTAAAATTACGAATAATGAACACCAAACAGAAACTGTCATATCCTCCAGTGTCAATGGCTCCTATAAATGCTGTTGTCAACAGCTGGTTCAAATTGCCAAAAGACCCCAGAAACAATTCAGGAAGGAATAGTTTTTAAATGGATCCACATTTGTGGAAAAAAAATGCTCTTCCTTTATAGTCACTGTTCATTTCCTGTATTGAAATATGATGTAGAAGCAACTGTAAGAAATTACGACCTGCTTAGAGGCTTTTTACTAAGCCCAACTTCCATTATGTGAAACTTCTTATATATTATAGGCATTTCAGTACAGATTATTACTAAATATGAGATTACAATGGCAATAGGATGTTTTAATAAGATGACAACTTTACTATTTGTCATGATATTTTCCATTAATTTACCTGAATCTTTTCTGTGCCAAAGTTCCCTTCTTATGTGACAAACTCACCTGAGGTAGGAAGAAATAAACAATGACGCACTTGAAATTTCTATTGCGAAATCTAAGAAGTTATGATAAAAATACATGTTTTAACATATAATCCAAATAAATCCTAAATGGTAATAATAATAACGGTGCCGAGAGTTTTTATAAAATATATAATAAAGGAATTTTTTCAACATTGAGTTCTCAACCTATAACTTCTCTATATAGGTTTTCTGCTTTTTAGAACTTTGGTTATGAGTGGTATAATAAAATTTGACTACATATTTACACCTATAATAAAAATAAAATCAACTTCAACTCTTTATGAAAGTGATACCAATATACAGTTTTTCCCCATAATGACAGAAAAATGACAGCAACAATGTTTTGGATAAACTGTCAATTCAGAGAGCAAACGGATAAAGAAAATAATTAAGGGATCATTTAAAAAATATATTTGTTAGGATAAAAGAAAATTAAAGGGTAAAATTCCAAAGAGACTTCTCTTTGTGCTTAACATGGTAGAAATATCATTCAAATACTTTAACCCTGCAAGGAGATTACCTGTAATTCTGCCAAGGTCACTGCCAAGTTGTATTAATGGCCATGTTCAGTACATGTCAGTCATATGAGTTAGAGCTGCCTTCTTCTTCTTTTTCTACTGTATAATGACCTCCCTCTTAATGCACACTGACAAATTGAGGTGAGTGAATATGTTTTTCCAAAATATAGATGGAAGAGTTCCATTCCTTCAACTCTCCTATTTTAATTGTACCAAACATGTGGAATGTAAAGTCTGGCAGGAAAGAGGTTTTAAATATTCCATTCTGAAAATTGAACCATTTTTGAAAATGGCACTTTGAGTCTTAAAGGGAATTATTTGTGGCTGCATTGTGAATTTTCTTTCAAATGCACATTTGCTTATATTGCTGCAAAAGCACAAAATATTTTTTAAGTGTAGGAATGACTTTTTTTTTAATCTAGAAAATGTCATTGGAACACACAGTTAGTAACAGAATGATTTAGTGTTCAGTAGTTAAGCTCTATTGCAGATTTGTAATTTTCATTTATCAATATTATTCATCATTTACAGAAGAAATGTGAGAGTGGAGGCATATTGGCTTCTGAATACATCTACTGACTAGAATGCAACAGACATATTTATGTACTTAGAGTAAAAACAGATTAACACATCTCCTTTACAGGGCTTATATTTAAATAGAATAAATCACACCCTCAAAGAATAAATGATATTCTAGTATGTTATAATAAGACCTGCTTGTAAGAGACATCTCTATTAAAAATTTACCACTTTAGTCCTGGAATACCAATTTAGTCCTGGTTTTGAGATTAGCAATATATTAAAAATATCTGGGGAATTAGCAGTTTCAATTCTCAGATTAATATGAGAACTTGGTGCTGATTTCTTTGTTTCACTTATATACTTTAATTCATCAAAACATTATTGAAATGATTGGGAAAGAAAGAAGACATGAAGAAGCACTCCCCCGCTTATATCAGCTGACCTGAACAATATTTTAAAACTATATTTAGAAAAAGATAAAAGAGCTGAGTACAGTGACAATTCTCCATGCCAACTTCCTCTATTACCACTTTTCTTTTTTTCATTTAGTAACTCATCTATAAAACGATGCCTTTGGAAAAAAAAGACAGAATAATTTCAGGACCTCTAGATTTTAACAGGCTGGTAAGATACATAGTTGCGAGACTAGATCAGACACCAATCTATAGCTTTCACATAAGATCACTATTTCTATTTTGTTTATCTCATTTATAGTTGCACAACTCTTGGTAATGACTTGGATCACAAACGCATTACAAAGCAGTTTCTCAAATTTGAAGTTGAATACAAACAACTATTATCTAACTTAAAAAATCAGATTTAAATATATTGCTTTCAAAAAGTACATGAGTAAAAATTGGCAATACACAAAGTGCAAATAAATTCCATTCTGCAAACTTATTATAACTAGTAAATGGGCACATGGTGATGTAACTAAAATTCATAAATAATATTTTAGCGAAATTTATAATCTTACTACGATAACTTTTACAAAGATGATGTAGAATAATTTGCTATTTAAAAAAACTCCCCAGGGCTTCCCTGGTGGTGCAGTGGTTGAGAGTCCGCCTGCCGATGCAGGGGACACGGGTTCGTGCCCCGGTCCGGGAAGATCCTACATGCCGCGGAGCAGCTAGGCCCGTGAGCCATGGCCGCTGAGCCTGCGTGTCCGGAGCCTGTGCTCCGCAATGGGAGAGGCCACAACAGTGAGAGGTCCGCGTACCGCAAAAAAACAACAGTAAAACAAACAAAACAAACAAACAAACAAAAAAACTCCCCAAAGGCACATATCAGAGGAAGTGGTGGAGAGAATCTGCATGATTTAATAACCTAATAATGATCTGTATTTGAAATCCAAACCTATAGAGGCTGAAAACTGTTTAGTAGAAAATAACAAACCTATTTCCAGAAGTATGGTTGAATGGGTACAACTTTCTAGCTACGTAACATCTCTTACTTTGCAGAGTACTGGGTAAACCATATGTGGATGAAAACCAAATCCTTAAGATAAAAATTCACATTTTCACATATTTACATCTTTCTTCATAGAAATAATAGCAGGAAATAAGGTAAATGCTTTATATATAATATTTAATTCTTGTTGTAATTATTTTAGTCACAATAAGGTAATAAACTGAGACACATTTTGAAAACTTTAAGTAGTGTAACTTCTCACTCCACAACGTTAACTAGTTATTTGCAACTTCAGCAAGCACATTAAAAAAAAAAAGTCATTAATTCATTCCCACTGATGAGAGGGTCACACTGCTAAGAAAAAATAAAATTTAGATTTTGGTCAAAAATTGACATACTTTGGGATAAAATTCTGTTTCCTAATGACACTGTTCTCTGTGAAAGAGTTGGTTGAAAGATTCCCTCTGCCAATGGACTGGTTATTTAGAGTTATAGTGGCCTGTGTGGGAGTATTTTGTTTTCCCAGATGGATACACAAGTTCTTCAATGTTGTAAAATATTTCTTAGAAGAATATGGTTGTGCCAAGCACTTTAAAGTACTTTTAATTTGCTTGTTTCTAAATCAGTTAATTTGAAAATAAATGACATTCATACATTCACAGGCTTCGACTGTCTAAATCTTAAGTATCGCATTTCTAAAAGCCAGCCCCACATGAGTTTGGCTATGCTACCGAATGCTATGGTAAATCTCTCTTGTTTACAAGGATTATGAAACCTGTTTGTTAAAAAAAAAAGTCACACAGACATAATAAAATACACCGAAAATGTGTGATATTTGGCTAGTACAAAATGTTGCCTAAGGCTTAATTTAAAAATCTACAATAAAGGTTTCAACACATTTATCCATTTGATTTATGTCTAAATGTTTAACTTAATTTCAAAGGAATTAATGACTGACCACTATTAAAGTTCAGTTTTCTCTTATGTTTCAGGGAGATGAATCTGCAAATTCCTTCAGGAAATGATCCATCATTCATCAACATTTCAAAACTAAGAAACTTCTAGAAATTGGTAATTCTGGTATTCCCTAGTTGTATTTCAAATTTAATAATATGAATTGAAACCTTTAAAATTCCACTACAAGAATTAAAAAAAAAACTTTGAAAAGATAAAATCAAGTAGTAAATCTGCCTTTAATGACTTTAATTTGTAGGATGATGTAGGTAATCATAAAATCTATTTCCTAGACCTTCCTCCTCAAAAGGCAAAAACCAAAATCCCTTTCAATGCAAAATTTCTTGATTGTAAAAATTTAAAAAAGGATAATGATTGTTAATCCTTGTTTTGTGTCTAGCACTGTTCTATTTACATGTATTAACTCATTTAATCCTCATACCAACCTTATGGTACCATTACTGCATCCATTTCACATATGAGGAAACTTAGACAAAGAGGACTTCGCTTGCACAAGGTTAAGTGTGGCTCTGGGATTGGAACCTACACAGTCTGACTCCAGCATCAACCCTTTATGTCATGCTAAACAGATTCCAACATTTTAATGAAATATGAGGTCTTACTTTGATTGCTTTAAGAACACAACATAGGAATGGTAACTGCCAAAGTAGACAGAATGGAGGAATTTAGAGTTGGAGCAGACCCTAGAAGGCCATTGCTCTTTAGGGCTGCCATGATGTTTGGAATGCCCTTCATTTTAAAGTGGAGTAGCGAGCAAAACTTCCAGTCTCACGTACTGGCTTTGACTTTGGTGATTCCTTTGACATACATACATACATACTTACATGCTTAGATATGTACATATGTATATATGTGTGTGTGTATATATATATATAACATATCATTAAAAACTTATACATAATGATTTTTTAAATGAAGAATATGTATTTTTTCCAATTTAAACTTTGTTCTGTTTAATTATTAGAATAATGCCAAGTCTTTGCTTTATCTTCCAGTAAACATCCACACATTTTGATATCAATCAACCTGTCTTACAAGTACTGGATATAGATTTAGTGAATTTACTCAGTGAACATCTGTCAGCTAAAATTCAGCTGATTTTTCTACTAACTTTCAGCTTCTACATGCTAACATTCTATAAACCACCAATGTTAATTTCACATTCTGACTGGCCAACTAGCTAATTTAAGGTATAAAAATTCAATATTTAGGGCTTCCCTGGTGGCGCAGTGGTTGAGAGTCCGCCTGCCGATGCAGGGGACATGGGTTCATGCCCCGGTCCGGGAAGATCCCACATGCCGTGGAGCGGCTAGGCTCGTGAGCCATGGCCGCTGAGCCTGTGCGTCAGGAGCCTGTGCTCCACAACGGGAGAGGTCACAACAGTGAAAGGCCCACGTACCGCCAAAAAAAAAAAAAAAAAAAAAATTCAATATTTAGTAAGGTATACTTCTCTATCTTATATTTTAAAATTAAAATAATAATTTATGCATTTATAGTTATGTGAATAGACCGTAATTATTTATCCTAGGTACTTGAAATTTTAAAATCTATTTTCAGCATCTCAAAAAAGATTAAAGAATTCTAATTGTACTAAAATGTAGGGGGGTAATTATTACTTGAAGCTTTATAATGCAACCAATACAATCAGACTCAATCTGTAGGGGATTTACATATCTATTAGAATACAAACTATGAAACTGTATTTGTATTTTTAGGTTGCAACATCTCCAAAACAACAAATGGAAATTTAAATGACTAAAAGTGATTGTATATGGAAATAATTTATGCAGAATTCTTTATATTCGTTAGTAGTATAGTTGTGAACAAAAGGTTATTAGTATCTTCTTAGATATGATAACGTGATTAAAACAATTTTAGAACTATATATTGAAGTGTGTATTCAATGTTCATTAGCAACAGAGTCAAACTTTGTATTTAAAAAAATCACACGCCTTTTACTATGTATCTTATATCTCTTTTATATAACTAAAACTTTAATTTTAAAGCTATTCCTATTAATAAATATAAGGAAAAATACATATCTAAAAGTACCAATGGTAGAGATGGAGGCTGAGATGAAGAAAGTACGTGAAACACAACAAGAGAAGATTCAGAAGAGTCAGAATCATACTCTAAAGTCATTTCCTATAAAAGAACATTCAAGGCAATGTTCAATTTATTTAAACACTGGCTTCTGGCTGCATTAACTATCGTTTGAAATAAGTGTACTATACAACAAGAAAAAAATTTTAACAAGGATTTTTATCATAATTATTATATTTACAAGTGATAATTAAAATGATATGTATGCTGCTCTTAAGAATGCAGTGTTAAAATGTAGCTCTAGCTGAGGTGGGTACCTAATGGATAATGAGGTCTTCTAGGCTGGACTTGTACACCCTTGAACAAAAGTCAATTATCAAACAATTGTGTACTCTTGCTAGCCAAATATCTTCCATTAGGACAACTGAGAAGAAATGTTCTGTAGCTACATAATGCCTAGACATTCAATAAATTGACACCAATAGTAAATTGCTATACTTAAATACAGGTAATTAGGAATTGCCTGAATAAATGAAATCTATGCAAAATAAAAATGACTATCATTTCTAGATAGCAGTATCATTGAAACAAATGTATCATGAAGATTGCTGGTGAAGAATAAAACTTCATGATTTGACTATCATTTTGTTTTTCTTACTCCCATCATATACCGATGCTAACTAACTAGCAATGGAATAAATAAAAGGTTTGAATTAGCTTTCATTAGATGTTGACTTAATGGGTTTACCAAAGATATAAACCCTTTCCAATGTACTTGGTTCCTCATATATTTATGAAATAAGAGATCAACCTAGTCAGATGAATATCACAAAACAAAAAACCCCCAACTTACGTGAATCAGTTGGATAAAACTTAAACTCCAAACTGGGCCAATGAGTTACACTATGTCTTTTAATGAATCACAAATGTGTCTCTCAACATTGTTTTATCAGCTACAACAGTATTATCTCATGACTTTCACTCATGACATAAACAAGAACCACAAAAATTCATAATTTTTACATGGTGGGCAAATCTAAGAAATATAATATTATAATGTAAGAAAGATGCAGAATCATCATTCATCTATTACCACATATGAAATGAAATAAAGGCTACTGATGGCAGTTCTTTTGTAGCTATATAAGAACCATGCTTTCTAATCAGAGACCAAAGTTTTAATCTATGTGACTTCTAAATTTCAGTTTCCTCAGCTGTAAAAACATGTATTAGTATACAATAAATAATATCATTACCATAGGTTCATAGAATAGTAAGCAGTAGTATTTCACAAAAGGAACTGGACGCCTACCCCAAGGAAGTATCTTTGGTTATGATCAACATCGTTCAGCCAGTCAGGTAGTATAGCAGATCTGGTGCAAAAAGTTAATTTGTTAAATTAGAGATTATAAGTCCATCAGAGAGTATATCCTGAATACAAAGATTAATAAAACTTCATCTCTGTCCTCCAAAGAACTTAAATTTTACAAAACTGGGAAAGATAATTTAAACATGAACTTTAGTACAAGGCAGAAATTAGTACCATAAAATAGGTATACATAAAATTCTACAAAAGTCAGGCATAGGAAAGATAATTCCAAAGGGAAAGTTTTCATAGTGGTAGCACTTAATTGTTTTTCCTAAATCTCTCTCATTTGAATTAGGAACAATTATTACCCTTCATTCACTTGTTTCAATTTAATTCAACAAACATTTATGGGACATCTATTATGTGTAACAGACTTATTTAGACCAGAGAGAACACAAAGACGAATAAGGTGCAGTCCCCAAGCCCAAGGAGTTTACAATCTAAGGTAGGTTAAGAATAACTGATGTTTGTACAGGATTTCCGTTTTACAGTGCTATGGTACATATTTCATTAAATCCTTGAGAAGCATGGTTACTGAAGACACAAAAGTTGACATTCTTTCTATTGTGATAAGAAGAAAGGACTGCAATGAATCCTAATTGTCTTTAGTAGAGTCTTTAAGGTTTTACTTTTGTGTTTCTGAGAACACATTCCAATTTCAGTACTTATGTGAATGGAATGACCCATTCTACGTGTGGTTTACTCTCCAAAGTGGCTCTGTATGCGGGAAGAGAGATGAGCTGGCAGACCGGGAGGCACCTTGCAAGCGTGTCAGTCCCGGTGCTGTCCTTGCTGAATAAACCTGAAGAGCAGACACAAACTTATAAAGGAGCTTCGGAATTCTCTGTCTTATATTTTATTTTTACTCACCATTATTCATTTTTGGGATCTGAAAGAGTCTTGATAAATGCTATAGAGAATACTTTGAGAAACATTTAAAAATGTTTAAAATATATTCCATATTCAAGCTTATTTTCTTAAATAATCTGAAAATATTTTTATCTCCTCCCCCAAATCACTTTACTTTTTAGAAAAGAATCATTAAAGTTTTTAAGACAGTACTACATGAAGAAATAAGGTGATACCTTCCTTTTTAATAATTTTGGATATTTTTCCTTTATTCTTCTCTTATAGAGAAGAATAAAATACCTAGTTGAGTTTATAAGTAGAGTAATTTAGAAGGCAGTGAATAAAATAATGTACTTTGTGTTGCCATGAATTTTTATTCTCTTCCTTCATATTCCTGCAATTTGAATTATGCGCAAATTATGGTCCAAGTCTAGATGGTGCAGAGAAAAATCTCAAAGGAGGATTTTAAAAACCATGAAGTTAATAAAGCACCACCAACAAAAACTCTGAGTTAAATATATGGAGTACTGTTTTTAGACTCATAAAACTATGCAGCAAGGTACTCTCTTTCTGTTAACTTAGTTTCAACAAATTTAGGCATTTTCTGATCATGAAATCCATTTTGTAAAACGTCTAATTCAAATAAACTCAATGCATAATCTCCACTTTCTTACATATGCAAATCACCACACAACCAGGGCTTAGAAGAAATTCTAAATTCAAGTCCTACCAAATTTTTCTTCAATTCAATTCAATTTATGGAGAATATCCATCTACAATATGTTTGAGGCACCTTCCCGGTCATATCAGGGGCCTTAAGCGAACAAGGCTCCACAGAGATTATAATTCAGAGGAAGTGAGTGGCAGAATTCATTTGCTCATTCAGTAAGTATCTATTAACCATATGCCTGGCAGGCATGTGCCTAGATTCTGGGAACCTGGGCAAAACCCCTTAAATTTGACCTTGGACAGTCCTGGAGAAGGCAGTGCAGTAAGAATTTATTAGGGGCCACGGAGGACAGCGGAGCGCAACTGATAAGGTATGGAGGCCGGAGCCCAAGTGCCCGAGTCCTAATGGTAGTTTAGTCAAATCCTTCTCAGGCACTTTATCCAGGCATACATGCTTGTTACTCGCATTCTGTTCTCTTCTTGTTCAGTTATCCCTTGAGAAATTCTCTTTCTTGTATGTTCCACGTGTTAGCTGAAGATAACTAATAAAACATTTAGAGTGACGCTTATTATATATCTGAACAGAGAAAGCTATTCTAAAAAAAAATGATAAACTAAGAATACTTGCGATCTTTAAGCAGTAATCCTTAAACTCCAATAAACATTCTAATCATCTGTTGAAAGGTCTCCCCAGGAAGGTGGCGGTGGGAATTCTGCACTTTAAAGGAACACTGCATATGATTCTGAGGTCTCTATGTACTAGACTACATTGTGAAACCTAGAAATTATTTTCATTATTTCCACAAAAATTCCACCTGCCTCATCAGAGACTGCTTTGGCTAAGCATTACTGGTGAAGGAAAGTTTGGACAGTCTAATTCAGTTATTTGTTTTACAACACCTGTATGGCTTCCTGCTATTTAAAAAGAATTACTGTAAGTGTACAATGGGTTTTTGTGGGCTCGTGTGAGAAGTTAACAGCCATTTAAAAACTGTTTCCATGAAAAATAAATTATCTGTTTCCAATTATAAAAAAAATTGAGGGGACCAAATTATTCATAAGTGGGGGATTTGACTGTATTATTGGGTGTGTAGTGACACACTAGAGTCTCTACTCAAAAGGCAAGACATGCAGCGACAACACAAGACACATTCAAGGTCTTTCTTTAAGATCCACTTCAAGTGTTTTCTCCTCTGTGAAGTATGTCTAGAATCCTCATGCAGTACTGATTGGGCCTTTTATTTCCTGTGTTATCAGAGACTGTAGAACCAGCATGCCAGAAAAATCAAGGGGAATGTAGTTTAACACATGAAAGTTCCTATATTAAGTAATTCAAGAATGCAGAAATTCTATTCTATAATAGAAGGAGAGTATTTTTATTTTTTCAATCTCCTGCACAATATCCCAGTTCATAACAGATAGAATATTATATATCCACTGCTACCTCATCCTAAGAGACGTCAATAACTTGGAAACTAGACTGATGCAACTAACTGTACACACTGGAAAGTTATTCTGGAAGAGAAAAACTTCTTTCTGCAGGTATGACACAGATGTAAAGCTAATGGTGACAAAGACCGCAGCTGCAAATATATGTGCTCATTTAGGAACAAGTCCAAAACTCTTTTGAGTTTTTGTTTTTTTGGTGGGAATGAATTCAGTAGTGTTCAACAAAAGACAGGCTTTAGCTTTTTGCTTTGAGAACATAACAGACACATGGGATACTATGACAGATATTCATACTTTCCTTACACAACTCAGTAAAGTTCTCTAGCGCATTCCACAATAAAAATGTTTAAACCTTACAGGCCTTATCACTTTATTAAATACTTTTCGCAAGTAGAAAAGAGTATAAATTTCTGTTATGTAATGGAAATAAGCTATATTTTTAGGGCCAGTCCATCATTCAAATAATGAATAGAAACACCCATGAAGTACTATGTTCTGCAGGTAGGAAAAAAGCAGCAGTTTCTTTCACATAATGGAAATATATTGCATTTTACAGCAGATTCAACGTTCCAGTAATGATAAGTGCCAATGAAATGAATGAAGGGCCTTCTAATTTTCTCCCACATCCCTCAAGACTGGAAAAAGAACAATCCTGCCACTTCTGTGAACAGGTGAATACATGAACGAAACTATTACTTTGTAGGTTTCTTTCTTTCTTTTTTTAATGGTGAGGTAGTTCTTTGGCAACCTCCTCCTAATTACCAGGAGGCCATGCCTGCAGGCCACTATACTAGATTTGTCCATTCCCTGTTTCCTTTAACATTTGCCCCCTCTAGAATCATAAAGCAAAACAAAATGAACTGTTATGTGATTTTGAGTTTTTTTTTTTTTTAGAAACTGTAAATTTTTCACCTTAAAAAAAATGCCATATTCCAGAGCATACCTTTCAGACACAACCTTAGGTCACGTCATGTCTGTGTGCCAACTGCAGCCTAACTGGGTTCGGTCAGACTCAGTCAGCAGAGCTGGCCTGCTCAGCAGAGCCCCGCAGCCATGATCTGGAAGCGTCAGCCTTACCACGTGCATGACATTAAGATGATCCACAGCAATGCTGCAAGACTACATTTGAAGTAGAGCTTCCAAATTTGCTGTGGTTGGCATGACCTAATTTTGGCTTGAAAGGTACATTTTTTTCCCTCTGGGTTTTACTGACTACACATTGGAGGAAAAAAAAAAATATGTTCTTAAAGGGATTCTTCCTCTTCCCTTCCTTAAGGAAATTTAGGGAATTTAACAACTGTTGGCCTCTGGCTAACACACAAGCTAAAGTCTTTTTCCAGCTTCGCCTACATCTTGACCCCTCATGCCAAATATTTCATGCAGTCTATTTATAAAGTTCATCACTTCCCCTGTTACTTCATCTTTAGAAATGCCAATAATTTAGAAACTGGAATGATGCAGCTGGTCTCATAAACTGGTAAAAGGAAGATTGTACAGAGGAGATAATTTCCCTTTTATAACTTAAGAAATCAATTTATTTTCTTCTCAATTTTATAGCTAGAAGGGAGGTAATCCTAATGTTCCTTATTTATACTTCACCTTAGTGTTCAAAGATGATCCAAAGTTCTAAAGATTTTGAATGTTAACAGTTAACGCTGACTGGACATTTGAATCACTTGAGATACTTTCAAAAATTACTGATCCCTAGACCCATCCCAGACCAATGAAATTGGAATTGTTGGAGCTGGTTCCTCAGCATTGTTATTTTTTAAAAGCTCTCCAAGAATTCGAATGTGAAGCCAGATCTGAAGTCCACTCTATTCAAATCTCTTAGAAATACAGCATCCCTTTACAGGTATATTGTAGCGTTATTTAATTTGGGTGTATATGTTTCTGAAATTTACTAGTCTATTTCTGAGCTGATTACTATGAAAGAGCTTCTCAGCTATTGCATGATGTGAGAAAAAAACTCATCTGGATAACCTCGCTGACTCTCAACAGATTTATAAGTTGCAATCATAGAAAGCTCTTCCTTTCTGAGATAAAACAGTACTGATAAATATGCCCCTTTCCTGCAAAACCAGCATTGAGGACTTTCGAGGGCTTAATAAAATCACTTGTTTTCATCTGGATCATATTGAATTTTTGGAGAGTTTCCAGTTGCATTAAAAAAATAAACGCACCTTATGATATTTATTGACTTGTAAATTTCTAATAATATGCTAATTGAATTCAACGCTGTATACTTAATTTACTCAAGGTGATAATTTCCTAATCGTATGTGTGATATTAAGGCATTATCCATCTAAGACCAAATTCAGTACATTTTATGACTTCCAAAAAAGTCAGTCCATTAGATCAAAGTTCCCAGTCTTTCATAACGAATTTAATTCTCTACTCTAGTCACTGGGATATGATTAATCAAACAGTGCAGTCCAGTTCCCCCTCCTCCCTCCCAATATGAAGCTGGGCTTATCTCATGAGGAATCTGGTTTGTGAAAATAACATGGCCTAGAAGCTGGAATGAAAAGTTTATTTACAGACTTGGAATTTTATTCCATTATAAAATTAAGACCACCATCTAACCCCCCCTTTATGTAAAATTGGATGTGGCTCATTTTACAGTAAAGCTTGCTATGAAGAAATGCAACATTTTCCTATGTAACTTGTAGTATCAGTATATTTATTTCCTCTGCATGTCTTGCCTTTTCTGTCTTCTGAGGCTGGTGTGTGTGTGTGTGTGTGTGTGTGTGTGTGTGTGTGTGTGTGTGTGTTTTATGTTTGTTTGGCAATGTAGAAAGAGCAAGCCCAGTTTCTTGGATTCTACATGTCTTATAAAGTCATGGTTTGCTATGTTCTTACAAGCTTATTCTCTTCTTTTAGAGTACCTTTACAGAGTAATTTTAAAGTACACAAGATTTTTTCATAAAGGTATGACACCCCTAAAGTCTTTTATTTATCTATTTTTGATCTTTTTTTTTTTTTTTTTGCGGTACGCGTGCCTCTCACTGTTGTG
>NW_020837948.1:46636739-46695979 GCF_003676395.1 Aethalodelphis obliquidens | reverse complement strand
ATATCTCACTGTTGTGGCCTCTCCCGTTGCGGAGCACAGGCTCCGGACGCGCAGGCTCAGCGGCCATGGCTCACGGGCCCAGCCGCTCCGCGGCATGTGGGATCTTCCCGGACCGGGGCACGCACCTGTGTCCCCTGCATCGGCAGGCGGACTCTCAACCACTGCGCCACCAGGGAAGCCCTATTTTTGATTTATTTTAGAACAAGAAAAAACAGGAAAATACCAAGTGAAGTTTTTTTCTAAAATTATTTTTTGTAGGAGATAAAAGTTGAGTCTCCACTATATGAAGTATTCTTGGTAGCATCTCACTGTTGGTGCTCTTCTCCCTCATTCATAACTTGTTCCACATCCCCTGTCCAAACAGTGAATTGCAGGGGAGGACCTGGGTCAGGCCCCCCTTCCTTTCAGCTGTGTCCAGGAAACAAGGCCTGAGTGGGTGTGGAGGAAGAACAAGTCCTTCAAGTCACCTCCAGATCTGTAACAGGGAGGTTTTCTGTCATACCAGAGAATGGAAAGCGGATTAGCTAGGTTCTTCCTACTTCCAGTACCATTCTCTTAGCTTCATTAGCTGCTCCCAATTTCAAAAGACTTGGACAAGGCCTTGGACAGCCTCTCCAAAAAGGAAGGCAAAGCTGAGAATATGGCAGGCCATATAAAAAAACTTATTAAATTCTGTTACACTTTGGAGGAGAGATGAATCAAAAAAATTCCATTTTCCAGAATACTGCCAATGAGTTGACTCATCATTTAAGACTCACTTTAGGTGTCCTTTCTTCTAGTGAAGACTGACCTGACCAGTCATCTCCTGAAAAAGTTGAACATTCTATCACTTAAGCATTTAACCTTCAGCATACCTGTAAGATAGTGGTGATTACATTACATTCACAGTTGCATCTGGCACGTTCATCTCCCTCATCAGACTGAATTCCTCAGGGACAGAGATTCCATCTTTCACTTTTGTATCCCTAACACCTAGCAAGCCACCTCCCAGTAAACACTTAGTGAATGAACTGATTAATTAATAAATTCTCAGTTGATGTCCAAGAGGAAGTGTTGGGGAATAGCACTAGACATTTTGTGGGCAGAGTCCAAGATCGTTCTCAAATTATAAGCTTATTCGTTTCTTTAACTTCCAGAATGCATGGAGTTGTATGACCAAGTTCAAAATTCACATTTATCTTCTTCTAAATAGTGGTTCTCACCCAGATTTCGTGTGAAAATCACCCAGATAGCTTTGAGAAATAGCAATGCCAAGACAGCAGGCCGATTTACTCCAAATCTGGAGGTGGATGGGCACGAGTATTTTTTAAAAGCTCTCTTATAGTCACGATTGAGAACCACTGCTCTAAACTAACTGTATGAAGGACACCCAATGTTTTATACGTATGACCCTGTCACTTAACATATACCCAAGATCAATTACAGCTCAGTTTTTGAACGGATTCTGTGAGAAATTGTTAGCTGATTGTAGTCCTTCAATGATCAAAATTTTTGAGAAGGCTTTCGAAATGCAATATTAAGTACATCACAATCCACTTCCAGAAAATATTACTAATAACTGTATTTAACTATCATTTACAGAATTAGCCAAGAGCTATGACTTCCTCCCCAGTCTTAGGGTAATCCAGGCCTCAATAGTGAATTCTTGTTTCCTATGCATTTAGAATACTTGTTGCTGTATATGGATACTAAATAAAATCTGGCTTTTTATGGAGTCTTAAGAGTGTGCTCTACAGTTGGAAGGTTCCAAAGAAGAAATTCAAACAACTATAGTCAAAATCAAATTAGCAAGTACACTAACTAGCCTTAATTGTTTTGTTTGAAAGATAGGAATGAACGCAGCATTACCAGTGGCACTTAATATTGCATAAAGCACACAAAACTCCCCCTTGCCAGTGGGCACCACAAAGTGACATGGAGGCCATTTATCGTTGTAACCAATTAATTCCAAATTACACATCTAATTCTCAAATCTTCAAGTCACATTTCTACTGAAAGCATTGTGAAATACAGAGAACACAGATTATTTTGGTGTTTGCACGATAATCCAAATACGCATTTCATTCTCCTCAACAGTGAAATAAGGCAGAACCAAAGGTAGTTACTTAAGTTCACTGTAGAAATTTGTCAACGAATCCATGATGTAAAGATACAGTAGTTATTAATCTTGCAGTTCAAAGTGTATGCATTTGGTAATTCAGAAGTATCTGAGTCCTGTCTGACCTCTGACCAGCCTCTCTGTCCTCACTTTTAGTCAAGAGCATGGTAATGCTTTTATGAAAAACAAGAAAACTGTTTATTAGAAGAAAGAAAGTTTATATTATTTCTCCTAGTAAAATTCTAAAAGTGATCTTTTTCCTTTTTCAAAAGGCCTTTTACTGGACACAGAAATATTCAATTAAAAAATAAAAGCCATGCATTTGATGAATAAACTTGATATAACATTTCCTAGTTTTCAAATATGATGCAAGTTGTTCTAACTTGTCAGTATTCCAAATCTATCACTGGTTTTAACGTTTTGTTATTTTTCTTTTTTAACTACAATGAGAAAATTAAAAGGTGTGCTTGAAATAAAAATTCTCTAGAATATGCACCTGCACTAGTTAAATTAACTAACTCTTGAAACCCATTTAATATCCATGTACAAACTGTCACACAGCTTACATTCTTAAATTAAAACTCTATAAATTACTATGATTCCTACAAATAAAGGTTAAAAATTAAAACAGCTCAAAAAGTGAGAAGCAAACTGTATGTCACTAGATGGAGACGACATAAAACTAGGTATTCACATTTCAGTTAAAGCTAATACTATAACTGGAAAAATCTATGTTCACAAATAGTAATAAGACATTGCTTGTGAAAAGAAAATCTATCAAATAGTTGATAAAATATATATATATATATTTTTCCCTTCCAGGTTAACAATATGGAACCATATCATGGACCAAGAACTAATTCACTTCTCTTTAAAAACCATACTAACGTATCATGCAAACATAGTTATAATCATGTCATTCTGGGGTTACTGAACACTTTTCCCCACGACGCCACGCAAAATTAAGTTTCTATAGTTCAGTCATTTCCTTTATCTTATCTCATTGCTGAGAGATTTTTGGCACAGTGGGTAAGAGAGTGAACTCTGCAGGCTATCAGTTTGAGGCTCTAGCTCTGCCATTAACAAAGTAGATGACTTTTAGGCAAGTTGTATATTTTTGTCTTAGTTTCTTCATCTGTGAAATGGGGATAGTAATATATATAGTGCCTATATCGTTTGGTTTTGAGGAAAAAATGAGATAATGCTTGTTAATGTTCAAGCCCTTAGACCAGTGCCCAAACATACAGTAAGCTCTCAAAGAAAGCTAGCTATGATTGTTATTGCCTAAAAATAGCTATAATTAATAATGCTTTCAAATTAATAATACAAGCTTTTTACACATATCATAAAAGTTATTGGAATTTAGAGACATCTTGAGTAGTGATGCTGAATAAAAGTAAAAGTGGAATTCCTAAGTCATAGTTGAAAGTATCAATTATATTTATAGAAGATCAGTCTTACTTCCAGCCACCAAGCCAGCAAGAATTGAAAACCAACTGGTCAACATATGTTGATGCAGATGGAAAAAGGCTACAACTGTCTTTATATTCCCCAAAGAAAGCTGGTGGAGAGCCTTCTGGTCACTGCAGTCTAACCTATCATTACCCGTGCAGTGAGACTCTTTGATGGGTTTCTTGTCTATGAATAATACATATTTTGGGGACAGCTTTACAAAAATAAGCTTTCTTTGATCCAAAAAGACCTATGACTAAGCAAATGCAAAGAAAGAATTACCTCCCAACCAGAAAGCAGGGTGGTATCCATGTCGGAAATTGAGGCAACTGGCAAAATTCAAAAGTATTTTTGAGATAAACTGGCCCCACAGTTTATATTCTAGAGAACCAGGAAAATTTCAAGCTTCGAAATGGCTCTTCCCTTAATTTTTTTTTTTTTTTGGTACGCGGGCCTCTCACTGTTGTGGCCTCTCCCGTTGCGGAGCACAGGCTCCAGACGCGCAGGCTCAGCGGCCATGGCTCACGGGACCAGCCGCTCCGCGGCATATGGGATCATCGCAGACCGGGGCATGAACCCGTGTCCCCTGCATCAGCAGGCGGACTCTCAACCACTGTGCCACCAGGGAAG
This sequence comes from Aethalodelphis obliquidens, assembly GCF_003676395.1. Lineage (NCBI taxonomy): Eukaryota > Metazoa > Chordata > Mammalia > Artiodactyla > Delphinidae > Aethalodelphis > Aethalodelphis obliquidens. The sequence goes on along the minus strand of NW_020837948.1, from coordinate 46,691,799 downwards.
CCCTCTTCCTTTAATTTTTAAAAATAAAATTAGGAAAAAAAAATCTGATTATTTCTTTGTAAGGAATTATTAAATAAAAGGGCCTATCTTTTTAGAAGATTTGGTATTTAAAAGTTATTTCACAGGGACTTCCCTGATGGCACAGTGGTTAGGAATCCCCCTGCCAATGCACGGGACACGGGTTCGAGCCCTGGTCCGGGGGGACCCCACATGCCTCGGAGCAGCTGAACCCGTGTGCCACAACTACGGAGCCTGTGCTCTAGAGCCTGCGAGCCACAGCTGCTGAGGCCCGCACGCCTAGAGCCCATGCTCTGCAACAAGAGAAGCCCCCGCTCGCCGCAACTAGAGGGAGCCCGTGTGCAGCAACAAAGACCCAACACAGCCAAAAATAAATAAATAAATTTATAAATAAACAAATAAAAGTATTTCACTATGCAAACCATACTGGCAAATATTCTTTAAGTTCTGTGAATCTCCCTAAGAGGAATAAGCGTTTTTTCCCCAATGAAATTTAAAATTGTATTTACACTTTGAGTGATAAGTAGCGGATTTTAAAGATTAGTCCTTCAGGATAAGTATAATTAAGTTTGCTTACGGAGTTTTGTCTCGAAATGATCTTCTGTATATTTAGATGGTAGCAAAAGAAAAGATTCTGGTTGTTCTCCCGTCCCTGTGACTCCTTCCCCAATACCAGCAGTAGTTAGTGAGGTCAAGTCTACCATCTTGTAATGCACAATGGCTATTTTATTAACCCAGCCCCGCTGCTGATGGCTTTGAGGGGATGAGTAAGAGGCCCCGACATCTTATGGGGTTCGACCAAACATTCTTTTCAGTTCACTCTCTGTGATTCTTGGTATAGAATAGCCTTCTTATCCTAAGAGCAAATATTCAGGATTACCAAAACTAAACAATTCAAATACCTACACACTAGTTAAAAACTAAAGTTATCTGACATGTAATGTCATGAATAAATTAAAACGTTGGCAAGAAAAAGTGACCTCCAGAACTGACATTTGTCACTCATCTTAAATATATGTGCCCTGTTCCCATCATCAAAAATATAACAAAATCAACTTACGATAGACATGTATACATTACTATATTTGAAATATAATCAACAAGGATTTTTCTTTCTTCAGGTATTAAGAAAACTTACTATAACAATCATTTGCTATAACTCTAGAAAGACAATTTAGCAATTAATCTATATGATGTGACAACAGAGCCACTGAGTGCCAAGAAAATTATTTTCTTGCTAAAATCTGCAAAGTTGTTTCAGAAAGGTCTCTTTATGTGTATTGCTTGAGTTCTATATGTGCTAATATATCAGTTTCATAATCAGAAAAATGACATAAATTACATCTTAACATGTATTTCATAAATTTTCTTTATGCAGAAACCTAATAACTAATTTTCCTATATAAATATATATAATTAATGCTTAATTTGTATGTGATTATTCATCGATATAGTTTCTGAATCTTTATTTTCAGTTCATATGAATTATAACTTTGATTTAAAATGTTTAATTTTCCTGAACTCTGAGTTGATCTTCATATCAAAAATTATTTTAAAAATCTACAATTAGCACTTAAGTACATTTAAAAATCTTCAATTCTGGAGATACTTAAATACCATGATCTGTACACAATGTAAATGTGTCCATTATCTATCTGCACGTGCATATATATGCAGTATGTACTAACTACACATAAACTTCAAATTCTGCTAACTTATTAAGTTCATTATTTCAGGAATAAATGCAAGTTTCCATTGCTCAGTTTTTCTTTACTGGTACATAAAACCAGAGAAATTGCTTTATATGAAGAAGACAACAAAACTCTGAATTTTTATTCAGAATCTTTGATAGGAATAGAGACACTTTAGCAAGTAAAAATTAAGTGCAGAAATATTTACCTATTATGCTTTTAAAATGTGAACATCTACATAGGAGAAATGTTACATTACTTTGAGAATACAGTTTATCAAATGTCGTTATACAGAATAAGAGTGTATTTGATAGTTTAACTGCTTTTGATTTAATTTAATGATATCAAAGACTTAAGGAAATCAATACTATCTGTCAAGTCAAATAACTGATACTAAATAGTATATCACAATATTTAAAAAAATAAATCCTTGAGTTGAGTAGGAAAGTAGGCTTGTTTTTAGTATATGTAATTTAATGATTATAAAATAAATTTTATAATTGGAAATTTGATTTTTCATAAAAATCTTTGGTTTATTTTAAACATTCCTATAAAAATCTACTCTTAAATTTAAAAACAATACATTCTGTCCATCATTATAGATGTTTGTGAACTTTTAAAATTTTATTTTTAATGAAAAGTAAATATTTGGTCAAAAATATGTTTGGAAGAAAGCTTTTGGCCTTTGAATATTATAAAAGTTTCTTAGAAATCTCTTTAAGGCTGAGTACAATAAAACTAGGGCAACGCATATATTCTCAGTTACTCTTAAAAAAAACCTGTAAAAGTGACTATAGTGGCATGTTCTGACACATTCTTTTCATAAACTGAACCCTGTTAGTGACAGCAGAACAGATTGTGTGCATCTGCTGGGAATGAGCCAGATGACAGTGGAAAAACGCACATGGATACCTTGGCACAGCAAATAAAAAATGGAGAAAAAAAAAGACCTGGAAGAGAAAGTGCTCAACTTTAATTGAAACATTCTTTCCAACACGATGAACTTCATCCAACCTCCTCTTGTAGCCTGTCAATTTAACATATAAGAATGTGTTTTAAAAGGGAGGGTCCTTTGTAAATTAGAACTGTTTGTCCTCTCCTTGCACTAAATATTGACTCAGGTTTTGGATTATTTCTTCAAATTATAGCAAATATAATAAGCATTAGGGGAGAAAAAGAGGCCAAACCACTCTACCACAGTCTGGTAAGAGAATGCTAAACTTCTAAAAACCTTTTCAGGTTTAAGTCAAATTTTAAATATCTGGGTTAAGTTCTGTATTATATGGGTAGTATATTGCCAAGCGCTAGGGATATCACACTTCAAACATCCTGCAAATGTGACTATTGTAAATGCTGCTTGCACTCAATAGTCCTACAATATTTGATTTTATGCTGATCTACCACAGTATTGTCTAAACAGTTGGCTCAATAGCGCTAGAGAGGTCCATACATAAAAACAAATGTGCTTCTATAAATCATATCAGGAAGTTCTCTTGGATGCTCTGATTACAATGAAAATTTATTCTATACAGTATACAATGCAAATTTTAAACTGGAGACGAAGTTGTTTAATAGATTAGTAGTCTGACTGAAGCAGCTGCAGTCAAAAAAAAAAATCTGGTGATTAACAGCCATTTTCCAGTAATCATAACCCTGGAAAGGGCTACTAAGCAGGGGGAGGGGGTTGCAGATGGGAATAATTCTCTAAGCCCATGTGCCTTAGAGGGCTCCATCATCTTCATGCAGACTTATTATTACTATTATTATTATTTTTAAATTAAAGCTTTTAGAGGCATCCTTGATTGCAGTGTTGGGAGCTGTCCATGCTGTTTTACCATAGGGAAGTCCACTCTGCAAGTATTCCTTGCACTGAGCACTCTTTAGCCAGGCATTAAAACAGGGCTAGAAAAGAGAGCCAAAATGCAAGGTGCACACCGGAGGGGTGTTATTCAAGAGCATGAGAATAATTTCAAGTGGCTGCAACTCCACAGGCTGTCTAAATGGGGCAGGCCTCATCGACACTACCTGTCAACTGAAATATGAATTTTTTTTGAGAAATTAAGTGAATATAAAAGCTGAACAAAAAAGTGGTAAGCAGACTCTGAGACCAGATTTATTCCCATTTTCATCCACATTTTACCTAACTTTGTTTATTTGTGTTATCAAAAGGTGTAATCCTCAGGTAAATTTCTGCATTTTCTTTACCACTCTATATTTCTTCTCACATAAAGAAAATACCCAGATTAAGATAAGTTCATTTGTTTGTCATCTCAAAGTTGACAAACTATAATTAAAATGAACAATCCCTCAAATCTGGGGAAAAAAGGATGATAGAAGTGTCTTTTACTTATTTTTTAACTATTCCAATAAAAATGCATTTTATCTTTACAAGTAAACAATATTTATTAATTTATTCAACAAATATCTATAGAATACCTATTATATGCAAGAGTGATTGTGAAGGAATAGAAAGATGAGTAAAATGACATTCATTCTTCACAAATTAATTTATCTCCACATACAATCAAAATTATGTAATAAGAAAAATAAAGAATACTAATAAATCCTTCAAAAATGGTTAATACTAACGCTAAGAGAAAAAAAACCCTTTAGAACTCTTGGTGAGGCTGTTGTCACTATTAAAACCACAAAATAACTCTATGTACCTCAAACACTTCCTCCAAACTGAATTTTTATTAAAACTAAGCAATAATCTATATGGAATTCAGAACTTTCAATGAATGACTTTTAAAAATCATAGATGAAATTATTTTATTTCTTTGCTTCCATTTCTAGTTCTAAAAATAATGTGATATTGATCTAATAACATCTGATCTGTGAAAGATTTTGATTTTCTTGGAGTATACTGTACTGAGTGATCATTAGCATTGACCTCATATAACATCAGAATTAGAGACTTGCCCTGAAAGTGACTCAATTTTAATGGTATGAAAGTATTATTGAAAAAAGAAAGTTCAAAATAATTATTCCACCAAGCATTTCTAAGTGATCATCATTGGCAGGAAGATAAAATGATTAAAATATAGTATAATGATATAATAACTTACTAAATACTCATCACTTACTTTCATTTTTATATGTATTATCCCGTTTAATCCTTACAACAACTCTAAGAGGTGGCTGGTATTATTACCCCCATTTTACAGTTACTGAAACCAAGGCTTTCTGGTGGTTAAATAAACTACCTACAGCCACTAACCAGTAAATGGAAGACTGGATTTTGAACACAGTTTGGTCTTTGCTCTTAACCATTACTCTGTATTGCTTATGAGTCTGTTTGTCTAATAGCACACATATGTAAAATTAAAGAAATGGTATTAAGTATGGCAATGTGGTCTTCAAATTCTTTATGCCTGCAAATCAAAAGAACTGATTTTCTCTTTCACTTGCATTCATCCTCATCCTCTCAGGTTTTTTGTGTCACTCTCTTTGCTCTTCCCCACCCATCTCCCCCTCTACACACACACACACACACACACACACACACACACACACACACACACAAACACACCCCTTGGAGATCTGGCCCAACACTTCACTTAACATAATCAAGGCCATAATTTGGTTCAACTAGTCCAATAACTGTACCATCTCCTCAGACTTCATAATGCTATGCATTTTTGCCGTGGACATACCGTTCACTGACTCTAAAGCCATCAGTGCTTCCTTACAAAGACACCATTCTGCAGCCTTTGTTGCTTCAAGATCAGTGTCTGGAGCTCTTTCGTGACATGGCACTGGGCTGTGATGAACCACACCAATCTCTCAAGTGTAAGAAGGTAAGTTAACACCTGAAACAATTCTATGATCTCACACGTGTAGTCAGAACAAGTTAAAAGTGCACTTGCTTTCTCACAATACCAAATATTCTGAAGCAAGATGGGAACTCAGGAGAGACTCCAAAAACAATAAAAATTGAGGAAGAAAAGAACGAGGTCAAGAATTCTTTGATTTCCGAAGCTAAAAAATGAGAGAAGTCAAAAAATATCATATAGTGCTCACACTAACTCAAGAAAGATCAAATAGTCCTAGCAGGGACATTGCCCATGCATTTCAACCAAAGGACAGTAAGGAAACAAGCAATGGTTCAGAGTATCTTACCCAGCCCTTTGCAAATCCACTAATGCCATTGTGAAGTTTTCTTTTTGGTTTATGTAAGGGGGAGAAAAACTCAAAGGTGAAAGAAAAGAAAAACATAGTCAAAATTATTTCCTTAACCTATAACCTAGACAGACTCTAGGTTAAAAGTGGTCTTTTGATAAATACTAGAAATGAACAAATAGATACACTTTTTTAAAAAATAGCCAGGTTTGTTCGTCTTCATTTAGTTAAGAAAAATAATCCTGACGAAACTATGTCTGGGTTTATACCTTTTAAACATATTTATATTAACTGTTACAGAAGAAGGGTGAAAAGATCGACTTTCTGGACCACAAAACCTTTACTTAAAGACCATCTGACAACTTAGTAAGGTTCGTCAAATGTGAATAGAAATAAGGCAGCTTAAAAAAAGTACTTGGTAATTTACTCATTAACAGTTTAAAAATTTTTAAATTCTTGCCCAGAGAATCACCTACTTCAGGAACCTCCAAGAGATGAATGTTTTAATCATGTATAGTTTTATAATATTTATAGAGCAAGCGAATCCATTTTCGATTAAAAATTTATCCAGTGTACCTACTGAACAACTGAAACTTTGCAATGTGTCTAACAATATTTATCTAGTGGTGATGATTCAAATTATCCTATGGTTCAGGAGAATTCCAGGAAGATAAAGAAGTCTTGTACCATATCCTAAATGAAAGCATAATTTTAAAGGTTGAATCTGAATTTTTAAATAGGATGTTTAATTTTCTAAGAAATAAATGTCAAAAAATTATTGACTCCTATGTATATTAATACATGCAAAAAAAAAGTTTAACATTTTTTCCTCTTGCTAATGGGCCTTGAAAGTGTGCCAGGTGTAGGGCACTTGCTCATAACACCTACGGCAAGAATAGGCCATCGTGATCATACTCTTACGAGTTACCTTTTACATTTTAAGACCCATGTTGTGTTAATTTCTTAACATTTTATTAGGAAACATTTGCATCCACAGAAAATAGGTGCTTGATATTCAAACATAATTAAAATTATCTTTCTTATCTATTTTAGCTTAAGGAGAAATAAAATTAAATTACGTTTAACTGTTGGTCTTATCTGGTAAATTTTATATAGGCAATTAATAATTGGTTTAGTGGGTTAATAAATAAACTAACATTTATATGCTATTTGTATACTATTAAATCAATAATCTAATTTAAAAATAAAGTTGGAACAAATATTTATTATGTAGTAACACTTTCTACTTAAGGCTCTCACTTAATACATTTCTACAAGAGAAGGCTAGTTTTAGAAAGGTGTGCTGGCAGTAATTTGACTACACTTCACACAAATAAGAATTCTACCACTGATTGAAAGGAGCCATGGCAGCTAGAAATTATTTTTAAAAATCACACTGGTAACGGCTGAAAATGTAACTGGTAATTAAAGACTGGTTTTAACAATTTTTTACTCTATTTTACAAGGAGAAGTACGAGTTTTCAGACTACAGTTTCAAATGCAAAGAATATTAATGCAGATATTTAGAAGTTGATGTATTTTGCATAGTAATAAGCACATTACTTACACGGTACCTTTCAAATGAAGAGTATAAACCAAATTTGAAAACTAAAGCCCATATTTTCTCCCTTTGTATTTTGACCTAGTAATCATTAAAAGTGTGAGTGTTTATCAATAAAAATTACTGTAGTGCCACGGATTGTGGTAGAACATTGCTATTTCCCGAGATAAGTACAAAAACCATTCAATGTTAATTTGCATCACAAAATGACCTAACATATCTGGAATATAAGGCACAGCCTTCATTGAAAAGAAACCATTATATTTTTCTCTGCAAAACAAAAAAATACAGACATCTGATTGGGCCTGCATGTGCTGGAGGAGGGAGGGTGAGAAGAGGGCTCATTTTCTATCTTACACCTATTGTTTTAGGCATTCTAAACTGCTCTATGGGAAGAAAAAGGAAACATACTGAATCCACTTTGCAGTTAATGTCTTAGTGATTTAAGAGGCAGAGTTTTCAAGTTATAGAAGGGAAACGTTATGCTTTTCCTTTCCCAAAGCGATTGCCCAGGAAGAAGGCCCTCTGGTCCTTAGCCTACGCAAGGGGAAAAAAGGACATTACATCGGGCTGAAATCACTCCGAGACAGAAGAGGGGAAGTTTATGATGTGGCACTGTGCGCTGTATCTGGTCTGCAGCCAGGAAGTTTTCATTTTGTAGCTCTGCTGCCAGTACCTGCCCTGCATATTCAGGAATAAAAATACATCAGACCTCTACCTTAGAAACTGTGGATGTTACAAAGAATTAAAAGAGTTTATTTTTCTTTCTTTATCCTGAGTGTAATTACTATTTTTAAAAAGAGCTGAAACTATAGTAACTGGAGGGTTTTTTTTCCCCTTTTTAAACTCCTCAAACTACCTTCCCACAAAGCCATTTAAGTTAAATGGTACATTTACAGACTCACCTACATGAAGGATATAACTTAAAACATCTGCTTAGACACATACATTCTGTTCAGATACAAAGAATGTGGCAAAAAAAATGGAAAAATATAGGGCCATTATATTCTTAAAATGTGTGTTCTTCTGTATGTGTGTGTGTGTTCATTCATTAAAGAGATTTTTGACTGCAATTAGGTAGTCGGTCCTATAAAGGCTTCCTTGTGTGACCATGATTTCTAAAAATAAAATGCTCCAGTGAATATTTCTGCTAAATAATCACATCTTCAAAATTACTTTAAAGAAATCCCAATCCCTCATGTTACATTCAGCAATAATACCAGCTTTCCATAATAAGCCTTGGTTGTATACCTCACGCATGGTCAACAATTAATTAGAAGGTTAAAAAAAGTCATGTTTACTCTATTAAGTAATAGACTAATTTCCTTGTCTGTCCCCACTTATTTACATTCGTGAATCTATTTTCTAATTTTGCAAATAAATAAATAAGCATATCTAAGCCAAAGCTGCCTATCTCCGGGGTTCGGGGAAAGATGCATTCTCTTGCTATCATTCTAACTCGCTGAAAGAATCACAGATGTGTGAAAAAGCAAGAGGGATAGTTGTTAGCTGTTTTAAAAAACACTTCGCATTCTATCAAGACCATTATCTACTGCTTTTTATATCCAATATACTAGAGATCCATGGTATCTAAGAACAATTTATATGAATTCTTCCTGTGCATCTTATCTATGACAACAAGATACAAGAGGAAAACCAGACCACACTCGGGATACTATTTGGAAAAAGCAGGTTCTCACCAGGGACTGCTTCAGAGATCAGTTTCTCCAGTCTCTAGAAACAAGTTTAAGGTACTTTACTTAAATCATTACTAGAAGATTTGCACTGTCATTCTACATGAATCGCAACCACTTGCAGGATGAACAACATTGCTCCATTCATTTCAGATTTACAGCATTAAGAATTAATAAAGTCTCTATAACATCTGCCTTATTAAAGAGTAATGATTCCTGTGGAAATCTGCCCATAATAAGTTTACTGTTTTTATCGCTTGTAATATCACCAATTTCGTTTATAATATCCTCAAAAGATAATCTTCATGTATACTTTGAACTTTGTTTACGACTGGTTATATTTTTAAAATAAATACAGAGATTTAACTTAGGCAATACAATGACAATGTACAACAAATGCATTATGGTGATGACAAATGAATGCTACTCATGTTATCACCTCAAACCCAAATATGTATACAACAGGTATCATATAATTTCCATACTTAGTAGGAATATGACTTTCCTTTTTGTAGTTAATGTTAAAATAATACCAAAGAAATGTGAGATAATGCTATATTGGATAATCTTTTCTATAACCTTATTTTTTCAATGGTATTCTTTGTTACAGAATTTTCTTTAATTATTTTTCTTGCACAGACAAAAACAACTAACATAAGAATATTGATGCTATCTATTTATTCTTAAGAGAGATAGGGAATGGGTGCTTTTAGCTCTCTTTACTTCTTTATACCTCAATACATCTGTAAAATAGTTACTACTGAAATCTTCTTTTGAGAAAAATTAATTCTAGTGTACTTTATAGAAGTTAATATTAAAATAAAAAATTTTCAGACTTTTTTCAGCATAGACTTTTTTCAGTGTGAGAAAGGTTATCAATAAGAACTGCTTTTAAGAAAAACCTGACAGTTTCCTTTGCTCACAAACTATAGCACATGATTAGAAATTATTTTCTTTCTCATGCTGTTATTCACTTACATACTGCATACTTGCTTCAATTCTCCAAGGGAAGAAATGTGGCTCTTGTGGGAAAGGTCCACCCCTTTCTACATGCTTGCTTCCTTGAACGAAAGAAACACACCCCCTAACATTCTTTGAAATATGTCCAACATGCACAGAATTGGAATAGCACTGTATTACTGACCAAATTAGAAAATCTTAAATGAGAGTCAAATATTGTTAAAGTGCGTGTGTTCTGAATCAGGACAACTAACTGATGCATACAGAGGTAACGGAAATGAACTACGTTCAGTCTCAGCCTAGTGTCTATGTTTGGACGCTCAGAACACTTGTGTTAGTGGACGAAATCTGTGAGTGTTTTTGTGCACTTGTGTGTGGTATGACAACTCAGGAGGAGACCCATAAATGTTACAGGTTTCTGAGGGCATCCTTTGAACTTTAGACATTAGGTGAATGCCTCCTCTCTTTCATAAATACTTTAAAGAAAAAAATACTCAGAAACTGAAGTATCCATCTTTCATAAGCAGAATCAGAAAGTTGTCTGAAATCACAGAAGTGCATGAATATTGAAAGTCTACGCTCACCATCCTAATGACAGAAAACTCACATCAAAGTTGGTATCCACTAACTTCCACCTCATTTGACAATTTTCTGGTCATAAATTGTCTTCCAACAAGTTTTTCTTCTATTATGTAGAATACTATGCTCCCAAAGCAAGTTTTTTTTAATTGTTATTTTCTAATAAGGAGACACACTCCATACTTGTGGGAAACTGTGCATTTATCTTTTAATTTTCCTAAACCCTCTTTTTTTTTATTCCATTTTTACATAGAAATTTGCAAGTGTAAAGACACAGTGTGAGCAAAATTTTATATCTCTTTTAAGGTATTCTAGTGTTTAAATGCAACGGTTAGTCCTTTTGCAATTTGTTCATCAGGCATTTGCGGATGAGCTCAGCTATGTAATTTCCAGGCCTACAAAATGGAAGCTCTGCTACTCCGCCTATGTTTTTCACTTGGAATAAGAGTGGATATAAAGTGAATATATAAACTGGACCTGAAGGTAATAAACTTATTAAAACTTAATAAGATATTGTTATGGTCAAAGAAAACCTGCTAGTGTGTGCCACAAATCCACTCACATGAAACATCTCATTCACTGGAACTTCCTATCTTATTATAATAATGCACAGAAAATTAAACACATAAATATTAATTTTATGTATCACAGAAGATGTAGGCAATGAAAATGCAATGTTTACATTTATGGGTGACTCATTAGTGTTTTATTGTGTGAAACACTAGGAGGCATCAGTTGGGTAAAAAAGGACTTCAAATTTTAAAGAAGCAAGAAATTACTGTAGAGTTGGATGCGTAAAGAGTAGGGGTTTTCAAAATGTTATTATGTAAACCAAAACTTTATTCTCTAAAATAATCTCTCTGAAAACAGCATATCTTGTAAAGAATGACCTTTATAAAACATTCATGAAATAGATATAATTTGACGAATAAACACCTATCAAGATCTATTTCAAATGTATGGATTCATTAACTATGTAATTCCACATTTTTGTGAAGAATATATTTGGTAACAGAATAACATAATGGCTATTGACTACCATGCATTTTCTGCTCGGTTACTCAATACCATGAGAGTATCTTTTATTTCTGGCAAATTCTGTTTTGTGCTCTCTACAATGCCTCTGAAAATGTCTACTGCAATTAAGACGTATAATAATAACTTTCATATAGCATCCAGAACTTTAAGTCTGTTCAGAAGGAAGTGATGGAACTTAAAATGAAAGCAATGAGGATGTATATAAAAAGTACGTTTTCTCTTATTTCACTATTGAAAGCCTGTCATTTGAAAACTGAGTTTTCTACTGTTTGAATGGCTCTTCATAATGATGAAGCAACAGGGTCGTGGTATACTTATCTAGCAATCATTTGAAATTGGAGTGTCTTGTCGTTCCTCAACAATCAGCTTTTATCTTTGACCTATCAAAATAACATGTGAACTGCGTAATCCGCCTTTTGTAAGGTGCACAGACTCTGTTGTCGCTCCTGGTTTTGTGAATCGCCTCTGTAATCTGGTTTGATTTCCTAAAGATGACAGATCTCGGTGAACAGTCAGGCTTTACTGAGTGCAGGGCAGTCCACGCGCCCATGAGATTAAGGTACAGTGCTGAGGATGGGATCTTAATCACCTACCCTTCCACGTGCAGCACACAGACTGAGCACCAGTGATGAAATCTTTTCATTATGTCCAGGCAATCACTGCATTCATAAAATGAATATGTGCATTTTTATAAGTTTTAGATATTAATTTGTGTGGTGTTTTCTCAGAGGATGTGCTTTGGAAAAAAAAAGTAGAACTTTATTAATTGTCTCTTTGAAGTCCACTCTGTGATCCTTAATTGCATATGAAATTCTTCCATGTTGCTCTGAATCGTGTCCCTGAAGCCAGGGTTCTCTGTTTAATAACTATTTTTTTTGTTGTTATGAAGCACAAGTGTTGCTGCACAGATATTTCCCCATTTTTGTCACTTTCTGAGATTTCATAGACTCAAAATATACCGCACGTAGAGTTGGGAAATAAACCCACAAAATATACTACAATAAACAGAAGAAAGTTTTGAAATATAATGTTAACATATGCCGAGCAGTTATTTAGCTCAGTTTTTTATAAAAGAAGTTTAAATACAATAAATCACTTATTGGAAAGATATGGTTGTAGTGTTATGCAATTTATTGATTTGGTAAAGTGAGGGCCAAGGAAGACACTCACAGACATCTGAAAAATATAAAACATGATGCTTTTCCAGGATTCAATTTTGAATCATTAGATAGCCCTTTTCCCTAATGGAATGAACCCCTTCCCCCAAATTTTGAAAATTGAATATGTTTACAAAGAAGAAAAGAGGCAAGGTATAGTAAAGTCCTTGTTATTTAAATTTCATGTATTTAATGTTGATATGTTTTTGTTCTGAAAAGTTAACATATATGATTGCATACTTTTAAAGCAGGAACAGCTCAGGAAAGCTGGAACATTGACTCGTTATAAAGTGCTCATTTGTTACTTAAACCCCAGAAACAGATTAAAATTTAATAAAAGTTACATCTTTAATATTCTCTTTCACTATATTCCACAGCAATCAGAATGTAAATAGAGCAATTAATGAATGAGGTAACATACTGTCTTTAGTAAGAAGTCCGGAAAATATGCCACAAAAACTCCAAAGCCGTGTGAATTACATTAGTAAAAAACAGATTTTTATAAAGTTTAGTAAAACCTGAAGTAAGGATAACTGCCAACTATTGTCTCCTTAACTCGACTAGGGGACCATATCTTAAACAAACGTTGAGTTTAACGTGTGTTTTGATGAAAACTTTTAGATTTGAGTTAGAAGTCTAATACGTAGCCAAATATACTTTCCTACAAAGAGAACGAGATAGTTAGTTTTAGAGATTTTTCTTCCCTCTTGAGATAGGACATTAGACATGTACATCTTCTACCTGTCAAGTTCTGAATCTACTTGCTTTAGAACTACCTCTTTAACTTAATAAATCATTTCATGCATATACTGGAAGACAAATATATGGTTTATTAACTGCTTTATATTCAACCAAAACTCCTTGTGCCATATTGGTACATACTCAACGTTTTCAAAGACTGGTCAAAACTGATATTATTTTTAAAATGAAATAAGATGTTTTAGTTTCAAATTGGAGATTGTCAATCTCTTTAAAGCTAAAATTAGTATGCATACAGAGGTTAAATGGGGTTCACAGGTGGTCACATTTCCATGTCCTACCAAGTCTCTAGGGATTGGAGTTATTATATTCTACATAAACATCTTTACTCTGCAACCGCAATTCTATTGCAAGGTGCCAGTGAAAAAGAGGCTGGTCACTCTTTTTGACTGGTATAATGAGGTAGCTAGAGTTCCTTTTATAGCACTTAGAAAAATACAGGCAGTCACTAACTATTTCACAAGACAGTTACTATTAGAGTTAGTATCAGATTCACAATAGTAAAATGCACTTTGTGTCAAAGCAATTCTCCACTGAGGACCGTTAAAGAACTGGCAGAGAGCCTGATTCTGCTTTATACTGTCAGCATTTACATATAAAGGAATTTTATACAAAAGACACACATTCCTAAAATGTGAAGAGAGAGGGCTTTTCTCCCAAAATGGTAACTAGTGGACCTAGAATAGTCTCAGACATGTTTCAGACATACAATTTCCTTTAAGAATGAATAGCCATATTCTGGGAAGGCGATAACACTAACATTAAATTTAAATACTTGCATAATATTTAATAACACAATGAACAATGTGCCATGTCTACATATACTTCCTTTGTGCCAAACTTTATTACTGAGTTTGGTAACTTTCATCCAAAGTCCAAACAGAAGGCAATTTAAGTGACTTAACCTTATTTGTTTTTAAACAGCTATGTATTTGACTTGACATAAAGAGCAATGCACATACTGAAATCCCAACAAGAATTGTTAAATGTGTAGACTACCATGGCCAGTGTATTACTTTTTGTCTACACCAGTTAAGAAGCCCTCTATCAAGCCAGCACTTTGGTAATGGAAGGAGATGCACAAAGGTATACTCTGACAGACAGCCATGCTTTAGCTCAAACTAATCCCAAGATTTAGTGGCTCAGAAGCATAACCCAAAGCAAATCAGTCTTTAGTGGGACCCATAGGAGCATCTTTCCACAGTGAACTAACAGCTAAATCTTAAGGCATGTACTTCAAGGTCACGGAACATTCTGTGAAATATTAAAGTCCACCAGGTTCCACATGCTCCACCATATCAAACATGCTAATGATGTGAACTAACTTCATGAAACTTTAAACACACTGATGTGACAAGAACGAGTCAGGAGTGATTTCAATAACTGATGGCAAACAGATAGGACTATCTAAAAAGTTACTTTCAGCAACACACAAGGAAATCATGGAATCTAAGAAAAGAACGCACAACAAGCCTCAACTTCAAGCCTTCAAAGAGGCACAGCGATAGACCCAGTACCGTGGAATATAATGATGCAGATTTCAGAGACAATACCCCGGCTATTTCTATTTCCTGGAGAAATGTCAGAGGTACTTACATGAAGGAAGAACCGATCAGATTAGTCCTTGGGATATTTTCCTTTCTTAAGAGAGAGACAGAAAAAAACAAAAACAAAAACAAAAAAACACAACAACAACAATAATCTTTACTTCGTCCAGCCTTGAAGTGCTTCTCCACCTGATTCAAACATGCAGTCACGGCGACCCACACAGAACCTTCAAAGTCAATCCAATAGCAGCCCGAAGATGTCTGGGTGTACGCGTGTGCTCAAGTGTCTGACTGCGAGCAGAGCGAGCAGAGAGCTGGAGACGATGTGTGTGTGTGCGTGTGTGTGTGTATGTGTGTGTGCGTGTGTGTGTGTGTGCGCGCGCGCGCGGAAGGAGCGCGCGCGGGGGAGGCGCGCTCGGGGCCGCGCATTCGCGCGCGCCGAGGCCGCTCCAAGCAGCAGGAGGAGGAGGAGGAAGGGGAGGAGGAGGAGGAGGAGAAAGTGGCTCTCAGCGGCCCCGCAGGATTAAAAGTAACCAGACTCGTCCAGAAAACTGCGTCCAGGAAGGAAGTGACAGAAGACGAATGGGAAAAGGCGAGCCGCTCTCAGCCTTTGAAACATCGCGTAAAAAAGGCGGGGGGCGGGGGGAGTGGAAGGATGTTGGGAGGGGAGGCGGGGGTGGCAGAGAAAACGGAGCACGCGGCTTGGGGTTCTAAGCAGCACATCCCATGAAGTGCCTCTTGCCTTCTTGTCCTTTATTTTATTTTGTCCTTGCCTTTGCCTTTGCCTCGCGCTGCCTTCTTCCTCTCTCTCCCTCACAATCCCAAACCGTTGACTCTCTCTCTCAGGAGCTGGAGAAATCATCAGTTTCACTCTTGCAAAAGGGGGGCGGGACCAGACCTCGGAGCATTTTAATAAAACAAACATAACAGCAGTTCCCTCCTCACCCCTCCCGTCTCAACTAGATTGATAAATTACTCCACTACACTACTTTAATTATGTATATGGTATGCAGAATAAATCACTGAACATCAGTACCTCAATCAAGCACTTTTAAATGATAATTGCATCTTGGTGAATCAATCTTTCCATTCCTGACATTTTGCTAATTTTAGTTTTACGGTGGGGTAATGGCACATGCCATACGCAAACCTAATGACAATTCTTTATTGCTCGAAATGAAGACAACGCCGCGAGCGGCGGCTCCCTGCTCACTGCCGGCGCCGCCGAGGACGCTCGGAGAACCGAGTCTCCGGCTGCTGCGCGCTCGCTCCCCGGGGACGCTGCGAGCCAGCCTGCAGGAAAGTCCTTCTAAAGTCGGGATCTTTCCTCTGACCAATAGGAGCGCGACCCTAATAGTTGCTCTTGTGACTCCCCCCCACCCCCTAGTTTGGAGACGCGTTAACCACTTCGTTCTTCCACCGGTCCGAGCGCTCCTCCGTTACTCACGCGTAAAAGCCCCAGTCCAGGATGTCTGCAGCACTCGATTCCAGCGCGCTTTTCCTTCACGCCCAGAATACGCGGGTTTCGGCCCTGAGAGGCTGGAGGGCTAGAAAGGGAGCCGAAACGCTTCTCAAGTGTTAGTAATGTACAAAATAATAAAAGGATTACCAGTATTTGAACTCTCGACTTCATCTCCGGGCCATGAACTTTCTAATCAGGTTGGAAATATTTACCGAGGCGGCAGCTTCCTCGGAGATTTCCCCCTCCCTTCTCCCACAATATCTCTTCCACACCTTACTGGATTTTATCCAAGGCATTAACATGTAAACTAAACCAACTTCCCAAATGCATTAGGCTTCCCTATCCGATAGCTGATGACTTCACTTATCCTGAAGAGTTTCAGCTGCACAGGAAGCAGCAATAGAGACTGATAAGGAAGATACTTATATTAAGGTTTAAGCCCAGTAAATACTTTTCCTTATCAAAAAGAAAAAAGGTTAATATTCAAGATTTAGGAAAGGCTACTAGGGATTGAGCACCTCCCCTCCCTATCCAATTACACCACGCCCAATAAAGCCAAAGATAAAATATACCAACTAGTACACAAACCATGAAAAGATAAGATTACATGCCAGTAGAACTACAGACTATATAAAATGTTTAAACCAAATTAAAAATTTTTAATATTGTGAAAAGAAGAAGAGAAAATACATTGGGGAAATAAAAATACTGAATGTACCAGAGTACACAATAGTAGTATACTGAAATATCTAGCTAATTAAAGATATTTCCTCACTTTAAAAAAATTCCTCTCAGCACTATGTGTTTAACTCAATGACTAGTTCCATTTCCCGTTAAATTCTGCACTGTGCCTCCAGACTATTTTAATGCATGAGGGCAGTGTGAATCAAAAAGCCTCCTTCTTCATTATAGGGGCTATTTGATCTGAGTAGCTTTTCTCAGAAGAGTGGGCTCAACATTTAGGTGTCTGCCCCAAGGCTTCACTTGAAAGGGGAAGGTTGATTTTACAGGCAAGTACAACTAGATCTGAATAATCTTCAGGCTTCTGGCTCATCTCCATTGTGACTATCAGCCCAGAATCGATGAATCTTTTGCCATTGTTATAGGAGAGCATGGCAAACTGTCACAAAGCAAAAACTATCTGAAACACTATTATTTCTTGCAGATTAGTATCTACAATATATTTGCTTGCCTGTTTGCTTTTCATCTGGTGAGTTTGCTACTACCATGAATTCATTTCAATAATATGGCAGAGATAATCTGTATCAGGTTTTCATTTAAGGTACAACTTCAAGAAAAAATCCAAAAATTTAAAGGTGCATTGACATTTTGAATACTAAGATACGTCTATACAGGGTGGAAGTTAATTTTTCGAGATTCACAAACGTCCTGACAAAGCAAATTGTTTGTAGGAACATTTGTTTATTGCCATAATGTCTGAAATTAACATAATGAATTGTAACAGCTTATTTTACATGAGCAAATAAGACATAGGCAATACATGACTCTCACCACAGTACTCTTTAGTTTTATTTTCCTTCAAAAAGAAAACTGTTTTACCTTTTAACATTTTTAAGAATTATTTAATAATAAACATTATAACAAACCCATAACTATCAATGATAATACAAGCATTCAAATGTATGTATAACCCCACATTGTGGATAGTTTGAAAACAATTTAGATCTGGATTATATCACAGTTGGCCTTTTAAAATATAAGATATTCCCCTCAGCAGATTTAGCTTCTTAATTATGTGTGACCTAAGTTAATATTAGCATTTGTTTCCCTCCCATGAGCCTTTATAGTTGAAGTGGAACAGAAGTGTGCAGAAATATACAATAGAAGAAAACCGCCTGAGACTTAAAATTATTCACTGGTAATCCACAAAGTGGTTAATCCAAGACATGCTTTGTGTTCATCTTTAAATACTTCTGAATTTTTTTTTTTTTTTAAACCAAAATCATCCTGATCCTGGCCACCAAATGGTACTTGGCTAGGATGAGAGTATTTTCTGGTGTCGGGAGAAGCATGTACTAGGTGTTAGGAGGCCTGGATTCTCTGGTTCAAGATTTGTGCCCAACTAACGAGCGTGTCCTTTCTGGGCTTCAGTTTGCTTACGCGTTAAATGATTTCTCCAATCTATTCCAGTTCTATGATTGGAAAGTAGAAAATTCTTATACCCTTTAAGCCAATTGGAAGCTAGTGGCCTACCCTGTTAAATAAAAGGTGACACCTCCTGTAAGAGAAAATGATGTCTGGGACTGATGTACTATTTAAACCAGCTTTTTTTCTTCCCAATCACCAAATATTTCCTTCATTAAATAAGTATCATAAGTGCTTTATTAAACATGTAAATACATATTAACTTGTTTTTTCCCCCCAAAGAATCGTTTAGCAATATATTTAACTAAAGTGCCACAGAAGTTACAGAGAGCATGACTCAGGATTTAACTCTAGGGAAAGCTCATTCCTAATTTCTGTTCAGGGTTGCATATCATCTTACTCCACCCTCCACTTCTTACTACTTCCCTACATTAAATCAGCAGTCTACCTGTGCTCTGGGTCTGCCTGCTTTTAAGCTTGGCCCACGCTGGGTGTAGCTCTTGAAGTGAGCTTTAAAAAATTATTCTGAAGTAAGCTGGGGCGGTTGCCACAGCAACCCACCCTAAAATGAAGAAAGTCTATAGATTAATCTACCCCTCAATATTATTCAACTGTATAGTATCTGTTCTTCAGCCAGAATACTTTCAACACAAACATGACAACTGAACATATAAGTTCAGATATAAAAAATAGTAAGATACAAATTCCAAGAGCATAAAAAAATGTTATATCTTTTTATAGTTACAGTAGAGATGACATACAAAACTTCCGCTGAAATGGATTAATTGTAAAACAGACTTGCAAAGGTATGCCCTGAAAGGTGACATGAGAGCTTTAAGCAAAATGGTATAGTATTGCTATATGATAAGTCACCTAATGGTTATGCAAGACTCTATCACTTTTATACATGTTAACATTATAAGTACTTAATGACAAAGAGTTTGTGGCAGTTTTACCTTTATGAATTAACTTTGTGATGGATGATAACAAATGTGAAGCACTTACCACGTACATATACAGTCATTTGCCTTCCATTCTTCACTTCATCTCTTCATAGAAGTTACTTCACAGTTTGCAACTCTTCTTTGGCACCTTAAAATGCATAAGTACAAGGTAAATAGTTAAAAAAATTTTTTTTAAAGAATGTTGATACCAAAATACATTCAGATTAATTTATTTCTAAAACTTCTAATCTGAACTAACATTAATGTTAATTCTAATTTTAAACCGAATGAACGTGTATTGAATATAAAATAATTAAAATGATCATTAATTGTGATAATACCTATAACCTGTAATATAAATAGTGCCAAATAGTTAAATTTCAAAAATTCTTTAGGTACGGCCTCAGTCCATGCACAGTATACACCATATGGACTGCTTGTGATTGAGAATCTGCAATATAAAAAGGATTTGTTATTCCAAGCCAAGGTTTAATCATATCCTTTATCTCATATCTAAAGATCCTATATTTATCTTTATTTTTGTATATTTTAATATCTGATGAAGAATTACAAGGAAGAAAGTCAAATCCATCATATTTCAAGCTAACAAAATTTGTCTAGTTGGGATACTGAAGTTGCAACTAAAGTTGCTGAAAGGGCTTTTTTATATGCTTAAAAGCCAATTTTAATACTTTGGGATTAAGGATGTGAATTCAGTACACTTAATGAATTCTATTACCAATAATACCTGATCCTTCCAAGGAGTGTTTAACTGTACTGAGTACAGACAAGGGCTCTTGTGTTCTAGTCTCCGTTTGAAGCCAGCTTTCAATGACTTTGAACACACAAATGGACTTTTCCTTGGTCTCAGAATGGTCTAGTCCTCCCAACCTTGAGACATATCAGACCATGAAGGTCAATAACCATTTTCCCATTTGTATTAGCAAGAAGACTTTTCATAGTCAAGAGTCATTAAGACTTACAAAGCCTCTATATTTGGGTTGACATTCTTAAGTTTATTTTTATTTTTAAGTTGCTTCACAGTCAAGGAGAAATGAAGAATTTGGGCCACTTTTATTTTAGGGGTGTTAGGTGAGTTTAGTCTTTTAGACTCAGGCCCACAGTGAGTTAGTCTCAACTTGGTAGTCAGTACTAGGTGACCTGGTGAATTACCATTCTCCCAGCTCTGCTTGGTTTTACAGTCTATTAAGCAGGAATCATAATACACATCTCCCAGGGCCTTTTCACCTTACAGAAATGCAATCTTCATGAAATAATGTCTGAAAGCTATGTTAAAGCTTTTTAAAATGCCACTACAAATTACATTTCTTCCTTTTCCTGGATCAGTATGCCCAAATAAGGCTTGATCACTAATTTTCTTGCGAATGTGTAGTTCATTAAAAAGTATCCATATGCATGGCTAAATTTAATAGACTTTACCTTTTATTTACAAAATTGTTAAATGTTCTTCAGAACATTAATTCTAACCCATTTCTTGAAATATCACAGAACCCTTCAATTCAAAGAAAGGATTTTCACACTTCCCCTTTTAACTGTTTTTTCTAGATACCTCTATGTGTGTGCCCTTTAATTTCAAAAGATCTTTACATGGGATCGGGGTAGGCATGGGGGTTAAAAATACCGCCCTGCATTTTGGCGCCCACGCCTTTGTCTGGGAAGAACAAGGCTGGGATTCAGTCCGGACAGCCCCTTTTAAAGACCCAGACCCGGGACGCCTCTAGTTTCAGCAGCTCAGTCCGCTGAGTTATTGACTGCGGGCAGCAGCAGTCCCTCAGGTTGATTTGTGTGGAAAGTGAATCCTCGCTGGCTAGGCGTTCAGCAGAGGCGCAGCAGCCGCAAAGCCAGCCAATTATTGCCGGTCCTCCCCTCTAACACCGCTCTCACCACCTATACCCTCCTTTCTGTGTCGGTCTCCACTTACCCCCACCCACTTTTCCCCGCGCGGACGGAGCTGAGCGGGGGCTCCCTCCCGGGAGCGTGTCTAGAGCTCGGAGGCAGCTGGTAGGGGGTGAGTGCGCCACGTGCGAGCGCCCCAGGCGAGGAGGAAGCGGGCTCTGGCCCTTCTGGGGGCCTGCTGGGCCTGGGCGCGCGGAGGGGAGGCCGAGCTGCCTCGGTGGGGCGTGCACCGGGTGGCGTCTAGAGCGGGGAAGTCACCGCTTGGGAGCGGGTTGGCGGGGGAGGCAAACGGCCGGTGGCTTGGCGAGGAGGCCGCGTGGCGGGCTCCCGGGAACGGAGGAGGACGCAACGGTGGTGGGTGGGTTTTGGAAACGGGCGGTGGCGGCGTCAGGGGAGGTGCCCTACTGGTCTGGTGGGGGGACCTGGAGGATATTTACCCTCGGTTGGCGAAAGACGACCCCGCAACTCTGGGCGCAAGCGCCGAGCCACGCACAGAGTGAGCCCACCCACGCACGTGCACAAAGCGCTGGCACGCTGTCGGCGCCCGGCGGCACAGGCGGCCCGAGCGCTCCGCCGCAGCGCTTCGCAAGCCTGGGAGAGCGAGGGGGTGGTGCGCGCAGGTCGGGCCGCCGCCCGGGTCCAGCGCCAGCCAGCCTGCTTTCTCACCTGGCACACCGGGAGGAAAGGATGGGGGTCCACGAGCTTGATTTATTAGCGCAAGCTCTCGGGGGGTCCATAGGACTGTTTTAAAAAACCAGCAACCAACCGTTGGCTCTAACAGTGAAGCTCCCTCAGTGGATATGTACGCATCTTGGCTAGAGAAAGGCCACAAACTACAAGGAGAAATGTGATATGAGGGAGAAAACACAAAAAATCCCCCAAATTTCCTTTCCTCTTCCATCTCTCTTTATTGGTTTGCACGTGAGAACAGTACGGGGATCTCTTGCTAAATTATCAGCACGAAGTGGAAATGCCTGTGCTGTGTTTCTGTCTATGGAGCTCTGGGAAGATTAGTGCTCCAAAGGCATAGTGCTGTACCTGGCTGAATAAATTAAAGATGTAGAATGTTTATCTTGTCATGTTCTTGAAGCTATAAGCTGCTACCAATATGGCAGCCCCTGGCCACATTGTGGTTCTTTGAGTTAAATAAACTTAAATAAAATTTAAAATCAGTTCCTCAGATACACTAGTCACATTTCAGGAGCTCAATAGCCACAGGCGGCTAGTGGCTACCTAATTTGACTGCCCGATTTTAACGTTTCCGTCATTACATAGAGTTCTGTTGGCATGTGCTGCTATAGAATTTCAAATGAATATGGTTTAAAAAAGGAAGAACCTGCTTTATGATACCAGTAAATTTTAGGACACTCTTGGCATTTGTATTTCTTGGCACTAGTGTGAAAAGTTGTAAAGTCAGAATTTCAGTATCTTCCTGCTGAAAGAGGTCTTAGGGAACACTTAATGAAGTAACTAATTTTTTACAAGGAAGGGAAGTTAAGAGATGTGCCCCCAAATCATGACATCAATTTGGAAAGGAGATAAGGTCACCTGACAGGGTATAGTACACTTTGTGCCAGCCCAGGGCAGTTGCCTGGGGTTAGTGAAGCAAATTAACTCTACAGAAAGGTGACCTGACAGAAGATTTTAGACAACAGTTCCCTTTTACAAGAGAAAAATATTTCTAAGTATTCTTCCAGGAAGAAATTCCATTTAATAAAGAATAAGGTGTATGGGGAATGATGCTATCTCCCAAACTAAAAATTTATTATTGGTAGTGTCCTGGATTTGTATAATGCCTTTTTAAAGAGACTAATTGGTATAATATTGTACTTACTTCTATTTAAAAAATTCTGAGGAAATGGAATTATCCTTTTAAAGTTACAGCTGAAAGCACTCTTAAGGGCAGGGAGGAAAGGTGTTACATAAGGTGAGAATTGTTAGCAAAGCATAATCTTCCTCAAATTCGATGAAGGTGTTATCAGATATATTGATTATGTCTTAGACTGATATCACTAGGGTGGCATTTGACTGGAAAGGTTTATAACATGAACAAAACTTAATTACAAATTACACTATTTGAGACATGAAAGACAACAGAAGACATTATACAGATTTAGAGGCAAAGCACAAACTTTCTAACTTCAATGCTTTGGTTGGTTGGTTGGTTTTGCCGTGATTATCCCCTATATTTCTTATTGCTATTTTGGGGTGAAATGTTGGTATTAATTCTGGCCATTTATGGTAATTAGCTTTTAAGTTAACCCTTAGTGAAGGACCCCTAAGTGTTCAGATAAGAGTACTCATGAATGATAAATAATTTTTAAAAATAACAAGAAAATGTTTTTTAAAGCTTGAATTTCTCCTGAGCTGATGCATATTTGAATTAATGTCTTATTTCTCTTACAAATTTACCATTTGCATGTGGTTCATGGTAGAAAGCATTCTTCCCATTTTCCCTGAAATCTGATAGCCTAAGAGAAAATCTTTTAAATTCTTCAAGTGCTTGCAGTGTGCTAGAAACCTCAACCTCTCCATGGCTGACTAATGAAAGGCTAGTCTGACTAGGGAGAATCTATGTGATCAAAAGCCGGTTGGGTCTATCCCGTGGTAACTGTATGGTTATGCACAACTTACTGAACTTCCCTTTGGCCTCAGTTTCCTCATGGATAAAATGTGGAACTTAAAGTGCCTACCCTCAAAACTTTGTTGTGAGGATTCAACGAGCTATTCAGCGTGAAGCACAGAGCTAGGAAAGTGGTAAACTGCAGTAAAAGTTAGCCATTCTTATTCTCCTGCAAAGGATTTCTACTTCTCCACCATTAAGTTCCATCTTCACCCATACTGGGCTGTCACAGTAGAAAAAGTTGGAGAAGTAGGTTGTAAGAGAGGTGGGGATTAGTTCTGGATGAGATCTGTTTGTGAGTTTTACCTTCAAGAGATAGAGAGCTCTTTAATCCTAAAATTTCCTGACTCAGTGGCTCTAGGTTGCCTTATTTCCCTTTCACAGGAATGGTGCCTCTAGGATACTTTTGGGCTTCCTTTGTCTTTATTTATTTATTTGTTTTCCTGAGGTATGCTTCCTTATACTTGTTAGCTGCTTGGTTGTTGAAAAGGCGCTGGAAACTCCACGTCCATCCTCTTTTCACCCTGGTTGACCTTTTTATGCTGTTGTCAGCCAAGAAGACATTGATATCTTTGGTCTCCTGCTAGCTTGAATTCTTTAGGGCAGAGCTTGCTCAGATTATCTCCTGATGTCATTCCAAATGTCTGATGGCCATCTATGGCAACGGGGCTCAGCAGAGGCCTGCTGGGAAGGGGGGAACTACTAGAAGTAGTTCTGTGTTGGACACATAATCATCTTTACAGCTATGTCTAGGAGACTGTTTGCCACTTCTTGAAAAACAGAAACCATGGCATTTTGCATTTTTTTGTTTATTTAATAAAGTCCCACTTGGGATGTGTATGATTCCTATTGATGTCATGATAGGTATAAATATGCACTACAGGAAAAAAACAGACTCAAAGATCGTTAATAAGCCTTTTATATGTGGTGTTCATGTTAGCTCTCCTCACTAAGAACACCAAGTTAAGACAAAAGATTCTTGAAAGGAGAAAATAAAGCTACCACATTACCTTGTTTCCTCTCTCTAGGTAATTTTCCAAATGATGGTTTTTTACTTAGCTGAGAACTTAAAAATTATTTCTAAAATATTTCATTTATAAGCTAAAATTTTAAACCAAGCAAAACAATGTAAAATTGTATTTTTTCAAAAAGGCAAGATCACGCATAGATTTATATGCTTCCAATACTCACTAGATTTAAAAACAAGGAGATAAATAATTATATCTATATTCTAATTTACTAGGTAGAGAGAGAATTAATTTTCATTATTTGGGGTAAAGTCTCTCTAAATTATTTTGGCATATGATGAGAACTAAAAGTAAAATGCCATAAAACTTTAAAATTTAAGTCAGTGATTAAAACCAGTTTGTTTTACCAGTGGACATTAGTTCATTGGGTCAAAGACCCTAACCAAAGAGGTCTGATTTCTTATAGAGGGTTTTTAAAATAAATTGTAGCTAAATATTTCTATATAAATAATATTCATATTATTAATATAGATATGTTTGCAGTATATGTGCGAAAATAACACTATCTTATTAGAATGTGGGTTGAAATAAGTAAGTTCAGAGTGCGTAATATTTAATGGCCACTCACTACTTATCAGTGTTGGATTAATACTGTATTAACTGCTTTATAAGCTTTATTTCTTTTTATCTAAACAACAACCTTTTAGAAGGTACTGTTCTCTCCATTTTATATAGGTTTAAAACGAAAACTTAAGAGAGGTAACATTACCTGCCCCAGGTCACATAGCTCTTAAGTGCCAAAGGATGTGAAACTATGTTGCTTTGTTTCCAATAGATGCCTTTAGCTACAATGCTATACTGATTCATTATACTCATAATAAACTTTGCTCACTTACAGGCATGATGAGAGCAGGAGATGATATAATCGATATTTTTTTCCCCACCAGAAAATATTTCACAAATATGTGTCTAACCGTGTGTCATCCTCTTCAAGGTAGATGCTTTAGGAGGTTATTTGCTTATTTCAGTAATGACGTCTTTGCATTTAAGTCTCAACAGAAATATACTTAGGAATTTGCTCTGCAGTCTTAACAGTCTGATTGTTGGCAAATCATTATCATTAAGGATGAATTTGTTGCTAAAACTAAATCCAAACCAAATGTAATGAACAAGGTGCTTGTTAGAAACTATGATGTGATTATAAAGCAGCAGATTATTTGATATCTGCCTCATAAATTGACACTAATCGCAGATACAAAAGGGAAATTTCAAGGGTGTCCCTAATATGAATGTGGTGTAGCCTTTAAGGAGACATTTTAGTGACTAACACTCATGAAAGGTCTGATCACCTTTTAAAAAATCAGTTTCACTAATGAAAAGTTGTGCATCATTGTATGAACATTGTGGGAAATACCTTTCCAGAGAATGTACAACAGACAGGAAAGAGTAAATCAGAGACCCTGGGTTAAAATCCAGTCTCAGATGCTTAATAACTGTTTGACCTTAATTTTCTAAATGTCCTCATTGTAAAATGGGGAAAGTGGCAGAACCTCCCCTGGATGATAATTTTGCTGACAAAAGGACATGAAATTGTATTTGTGTAGCCGCTTAGTGCTTGGCATGTAGAAAATGCTCAATAAATGTTAGCTATCATTATACTATTTCATTTTCGAGGGCTATCACATATTCTTGAAAAACATCTCAATGTCAGTTATCTAACAAATTTTAGAAGCTGACTTCTTTTCTATCAGTTTTCATGTTTCAAAGCAGTTTTATTTCATATTAGAGCATTTCATATTTGAAATAAATATAAAACATTTAAGACAGTATGTTGGTCAAACCAATATACATTATATCAAGAAGTCTTATGTTTTGGAGTGACCAATTTATATTATCCTCGTCAGTGTTCCATATAACATTCTTCTCAGAGAATTTTTTTTTGTATTCATATTTGATTTTGTCAGATTTATGAAAATAATTATATATCCATTTGCCCAGAATAAGGCATCAGACATCTTCTAAATTGCTTATTGATTACATAATCTTTTAAATTGAAGGAAACTTAGCATAAATGTAAATTAGTGGCTTCCTATTAAATCTGAGTTTTTAAGTCCTTTCAAATCAACATTATCTGTGTGGTAAGGCTGCTGAGGCTTGTCTTTGTGTCGCCATCTTCCCTCTACTCACCTTCAGCTTGTCCTCCTTTCACTCTGGCATGTTCTACTCACCCAGCAGCAATTCTTAAAATCAATAATAGCTCTTTATTGAGCATGGCCTTTCCCTGACGTGACCCACAAGGTCCTTTCCTTCCTCAGAAGTCTCTTTACGTTCCAGAATTCTCTTGGACTGTGTTCTACCAGAGGAGACAGGCACTCCAACCCCATTTACTTAGTGATGCAGTAGAAACGTGTTACTCCTTTCAATGAACTTCTCTTCAAAAGTTTTCTGAAAAAAAGTTTATAATCCAAAGGAGTATCTGTGATTACACAGATTCCACAAATTCCCTGCTGTGTTGGTCAGGAGATGCTTTGGGGAGGAGAGTCTCAGTATGTCTCAGCTCCCTCCTGCCCGCTGCCATTTCAGTTGCTGACATAGGTATGTCCTGGGTGCGAATCAGTGGGAAGCCTGGCTCTTACTTGAGGAAGAAATTTTATTGTTTTTGAAAAGGTTGGGATTGGAAAACGTGTTCTCTATCAGCAAAATATCCTGATCCTTGAAAAATTGTCCACTTATTATTTTAAAAAAATTGGTGCTCTTTAGTACCTGTTGTTCTGGTCACCTTTTCTGTTCCCTCTTTGCATAGGAGGCACACAGTTACTGCAGGTCCCATGGGCCACAGCCTACTGGGTTGTCACTTGGTCTCACTCTGTGTGCACTCCCTTCTGTCCCCACTCCAAAAGCCAACAGAGGTGTAATTAGTGATTATTCTTCCAGAAACATCTTGAAGGGGGTATAAGAACCTTGTGATGAGAATAGTGTTGCTACCTGGATGAGGGAAGAATTTGGAGGGGCTGGGGAGAGATACAAGCTTGGAGGGAAAAATGCATTCTGCCCTTTATCTCCTCTGTGAAATCACTGATAAAGCATCTTGCTATGTGCAAAGATGGGGCACATAAATATTTTCCAACCTTGTATAGCATTAAACCTGTAAATATGGAGCATCCATATCGAATGGAATCACTTTATTCAGAAATGAAGAAATATGATTCTAAGTAAATTTGAACACTACTTAAAGAGGGATGCATAAGAAACACTCTACAGTTTTTCTGTTCCTTTTGACCCCTTCAGAAATAGTTAAATAGCTCATCAATAGATTTACTCCCATCTTTCCATTTCCTTCCTCTTCCCCTTCTTTCGTCTTTCCTTCATCTTTTCTGCTCCATCTCTTTCCTTTCAGCTGTAAATCTTTTATTTTCGGTTGTAAACTCAGCAAAGCCCCCCTACCGCCGACACAACTGGTTATTAACAATTAATCAGATTTTTTTTCATTGCTTTGGAAAGCTACATTTTTTGTTTCACAACCATAGGGTTTCATTAATAATATTTTTCTATTTCTCTGAATCACTTCCAAATAAAATACCACTAACAAAGGAGCTTACTTCTAAACAATCGATGATGTATACTGTAGACAATATGGTCATAGAAGAGTTTCTATGATTATTTTTGTTATTAATCACTATAATTACTCTTTGATTACAATGGTGGTTAACTCACAGTGAATAAAGCACATGCTTGCCTTGTTTATCTAGTATTTGCGAACGATTTGTGTTCATCCATCCACACATTCTCACCTCACCTTATGTAGCTGTGAGACTCTAGTTTGTGTAGACTATGGCCACAAAAATGACTTGCACATGGGAGACTAAAGCCTGTGGTTTCCTTACATTATCACTAGGCTGTAACCTCTTAAACTCCGTAGGTCAGTGATGACTAATTGAGTATTCCAAAACTTGAATGTGTATGCATGCATACTTAAAAGAAGCATGCATACTTAAAAGAAACATCTGTGCTGTTTTTTCATGACTTGCCTGAAGAGTCAGTTCAAGCCATTCTTCAGATTTCAAGCTATAGTATCTAGTGCCTGAAACTTAAGTAGAACTTGAGAATGATTTTTGGCTTATCACTAGTATTGGGTGAACCTTATCATTTGCCAATCCACATGCAAATAAGTAAAATAAATAAACTACTTAAGCACAGTTATATCAGACAGTAAGTAACAGTGGACATGTAACATCTATAGCTGTATCCACATGTTCGCTTTGATCTTTCAGGACCTGAGAGCCCTAAGTTCCAGTTTCTTGCTACTGTAGAGCAGAACTGACCTCTTTTTTTTTTTTTAGCATCTTTATTGGAGTATAATTGCTTTACAACGGTGTGTTTCTGCTTTATAACAAAGTGAATCAGCTATACATATATCCGCAAATCTCTTCCCTCTTGCGTCTCCCTCCTTCCCACCCTCCCTAACCCACCCCTCTAGGTGGTCACAAAGCAACGAGCCGATCTCCCTGTGCTATGCGGCTGCTTCCCACTAGCTATCTATTTTACGTTTGGTAGTGTATATATGTCCATGCCACTGTCTCACTTTGTCCCAGCTTCCCTTCCCCCTCCCCGTGTCCTCAAGTCCATTCTCTAGTAGGTCTGCATCTTTATTCCCATCTTGCCCCTAGGTTCTTCATGACCATTTTTTTTTTTTTTAGATTCCATATATATGTGTTAGCATACGGTATTTGCTTTTCTCTTTCTGACTTAACTTCAACTCTGTATGACAGTCTCTAGGTCCATCCACCTCACCACAAATAACTCAGTTTTGTTCCCTACAAATATGGAACCTTTCACGAATTTGCGTGTCATCCTTGCGCAGGGGCCATGCTAACCTTCTCTGTATCGTTCCAGTTTTAGTATATGTGCTGCCGAAGCGAGCACCAGAACTGCCCTCTTAAAGAAGAGAAGGCTCTAGTGAGGACTGAACAATCGAGCACAGAGAACAGTTTATCAGAGTGCCCATATTTCTGGCCCCCACGGCAGGCCCGCTGAGCCTCAACCTCTGGAAGCTGCATTTTAACTAGCTCCTCCGCTGTCTCTTAATGTACATTTTGTTTGCAAACCACTGCCTTAATGTAGGGGTAAGCGTAAAATCTGTGAAGTCCTAATTCCATAACCTTCCCTTTTCTCCATTATTCGTTCCTGTTCTCCCAACTCATCTTAACAAGTTTTATGGAGCTTTTAAGTTAGTGAATGTCTTTCAAAATAGTAAGAATGAGAGTTCAAAATGGTACAAATTTTTCTATTGCCTGTCTTGGTTCATATTATAAACAAGCAAAAAAAGACGTGTCACATATACTCTGCCCATGGTAATTAGAAAACTGATTAAGCAGTGTGAAGACCTGATTCTCTTAAGTTTCTGTACACTTCTTCATCTTCACTTATCTAAGGGGTAGTGCTTATCTTTTCTTGGGTGGAATATGCTCCTTGGATTCCAGAATCTCGGCAAAACCTGTAAAATGAGCTTTGGATTCAGGAACAGAGGTTCCTGGCCTACAAATGCGTGCATGCTTCAGTGACTGCCAGCTGCTGTGAGCCTAGATTCCCTAAACCCAGGACTAGCGTTGTTCTTGATCACTTAAGAAATGTGACTTTTCACGAAAGAGGCGTTCAATCAATACAAATGTTCCTTATGTCCTTGTAATTACCTCTGTCTGCCGAGTAATTACTAGGCATGAGGGGTCTTTACAGCACAGGCATCCCAGGCAACACAGGGATCCACATTCCCAGCCTTTTAACCTCTCTCCATACCCAGCTGCTTCCATTAACCTCTCTTGGGTCCAGATATTTATAACACTTCAGATTAGGGGTTCTCTGCCACGCCTGTTTCTTGTACCAATGTTTTTCTGACGCGAACAAACATATTCACGTGCTGGCTTGCAGCAGTGAGTGTAGTGAATGTTTTTTTTGGTTAAAAAAAAGTCTCCCTACTGTATAGCACAGGGAACTATGTTCAATATCTTGTAATAACTTATAATGGAAAAGAATCTGAAAAAGAATATATATGTATGTATAACTGAATCACTTTGCTGTACACCTGTAACAACATTGTAAGTCAACTATACTTCAATAAAAAAAAATTTTAAAGTCTCCCATTTCATAAAACTGAAAACATTAAATGACCATTAAGTCCTTTGTGTCAACTCAGCCTTACAGAACACACTGAAAAGTTCAAAGCTATGAGTGATAATATCATTTTGAGGCTAAGACCTTTCATGTTCCATTTACCCAAGTGGGAAAAATATGGCCAGCCGGACAGTAGTGTATTACAAAGTGATTTTGTTTTGCCTGCTGATTTCATAGGTTAATACTGGTGTTTTAATTATTTGGAATGCTGACATGGTGGGCTACTTACAGCAATAGGGAGAGGGCAGGGCATGCCGTTGCAGGCAGAATCCCACCAGTATGTCCTAGAATCCTTTTGGGACTTCACACCCAGCAGAGGAAACCCCTTCTATTGGATAACTAAAACTTCCTTTCCTATGATTTACACACAGCCCAGCAAAGAGTCTCATCTATTCAGTAGCCTCACAGAGGTTACATGAGTTGTTTCCAGTTACAAAATGACTTAAGTAGTGAAACAGAGACTGCAGTTTAGCTGCCTACTTCTGCTCTGGTGCTCTTTGGACAGCAGCCTTCAGCTCTAAGGAGATAACATTTATGATCCTTCAAAGGCAGATGAGGAACAAGTCATTCACTTTCACTAACACCCCTTTGAGATGCACGGAGATGACTGAATTTATTTGAAAGTCTTGTGATTTTGCATATTTTGTTATGACACCCCTGTCTTTTCCAGTTGTCAGAAATGGATATTATTGTACTGATTATTTTGCTTGCAATTGATTTGCATACTGTTATTGCATATTGTTAAATGGTTTGCTGATTAATGACTAATGTTGATTTGGACTAAATGTAATAGAATAAGCAAATTCATTTGTAAATTTAGATATATAATTTAGTTGCTAAATGGTATCATAGAGCTGTTGGAGATTATTTTAGATGAATTCCTTGCAGGGAAACCCTGCCCACATTTTCTTCCCGTATCCTATATCAATGTTTTAAGCTCCCCACTCCTTTTTAAAAAAATTCATTTCCAAGTCTGGATTTTAAGAAAACACTTCTCAAAGGCAAATATTTCTCCAAAGCCCAGGGTTAATATAAATTACTTTAAATTCAGAACGTGGTAGATATCTCCTAAACAATTTCTTTTCTGAAGGGTCAGAAAAAATTTGAATATATTTTCATGACCTTGAATCAGTGTGTTGTGCAGCAGTATCAAAAAAAATAGCAATATAAATTTTTATTAATAAAATTAATAATTATATGAATAAGTATCAGATATATTAATACAGGATTATTGAGTTATAGAATTTCTTAGCTGTTAGGAAACACTTGCTGATGAAGCCTCTGGGGTCCAGAGAGGTTTAGTAATTAATACACATACATACACAAGCTAGTTAGTTGTTGAGTCAGTTATGTGAAGGTTTAATATATTCTGCACTTCAGTATTATACATATGCTTATACTTTGGTATATTTGGTATTTTTAATTATCCCCTAATATATAAAAAAATTTCAACCTGACTTTTCATTTCTGCATTCATCTTCTAAACATATATGCTGCCATTGCTTATATTTTATTTCTGCTACTTCATATGCACCATAAATATTTTCAGTTTGGAAATCAGTTTAAATGGTAAAGAGAAACTAAAGAAGAATTTATACCATAGATAGTTTAACGTATTTTTGCTCTTTGTTAAAACTACATTTTAATATGCTCTGATAAAATTGTATCTCTCTACTAAGGTATTAAATTTGGTAACTGAAAATGGTTCTCCAAAGAAATGTAACTCACATTAATTTTCCATGTGCTCTTTTTTACTTATAGTTTTACAGTCCACATGTTTTAAGTCTAACAGAAAAAAAAATCATGAAGTTGTGAGACAGTTCCAAGTCTGCATCTACATCCTCAGGTTGGTGACCTTGGGTAAATATCATTTTTGTGCTTCTGTTTCATTTTCTTTAAAACGAGTAGTTGAAAGCTTCAAAAACTCTTTCAAAGATTCCATGAGCTTAAAAGGAGATTTGATTGAAAGAAATGTGTGGCCATTATTACCTGGCTGCTCAGTATTTTCATGGACACATACTTGTTACTTACATATGAAGTTTCCTTAGGGAAATTAACTCTTTGTAGGTGTGATATATGGACATTGAGAGAAATGGGTTAAATAAGAAAAAGAAGGGGAAACAAGTTAGTGACAAAGGAAGAATGGTAGGCAGTTAAAGTGATTCCTCTTTTACCTCTTTATATCTACAGTCTAGTTATTCCTATTTGAAAACCTACTGGCACCAGGTATTATCAACAGGGATGAGTAATATGTAATTTTTATCTTTACTGGGTTACATTTGGCCCACAGACAGTTGACAGCTGTCAGTCAGGTGGCTGGTCAATGAGGAGATACATATAAAGCTGCCAAAATATTTTTGTTTCTTTAAATACTTACAAGTAAACCATTTTAGCTGGAAACTTCTTTGTCCTGAAATTAAATAGATTGATATTCAGAATAAAATTTATTGAAGTTAGTTGCGGGGAGAACCAAGATTTTCCCTATGAATATACAAGGTAAACAAAATGGTTTTCAAATGTCTTTCTGAAAGGGGAGAATAATTAATTTTTCTCCACTATAAGCTGTCCTTAAGATATGAAGATGTATTGCAAATAATGCTTAAAGTGCATGTGTTTTACAATTAAACTTTTAGTCATTGCAACTTTAAGCCAAGTTTCTAACTAAGCTTATTAAAAGAAACCATTCCCATACATTGCGGGCGTTGGCATAGGTATTTTACTGCAATGAAAGTTGAAAGTTTATCAGAAAGGACAAACATGTAGTTGCATGTCAAACTAGGAGTTAAAGCTTTTTCTCATAAGTAAAAGAAAATATCATAGAATTTTAGATTAAGCCAACAATTTAGGGCAGGGTTAAAATTATAAATTTTAGTTATTTAGAAATAATTGGGCTATACCTAACATTGTTTCTAATAGGTTCAGTCACACTTAAATAATTCACAAGAGTCATAAAAAATAATTTGGAAGAAGCTTTTGTATTATTTATACTTACTGTTAATGACAAACAGTATTTATAATTATAGCCAATTGTATTGCACACAAAAACTTAACAAATGTAATTTCGAAGTTGACTTAAAAGTGTATGTTCAGTTTTGCAGTACTTAGTCATCTTTAAAATCGAGTACTTTGATTCTTTCAGAATATAGTATTTAACAGACCAGGTAAATAAAAAAAATTATGAAGTGCATGGAATACATATTCATTCTTTAAGAGACTAATGAAGTTATCTAAAAATTTCAGTGGCCATGGTTACTCAGGTGCCAGAATCAATATGACGAAGATGACAAAATATCACATAAAAATAGCAGTTGGAAACCACAATAAGTACACTCCTTTTTAAAAAATAAAATATGCTTTAATCTTCTGAACCATATTCTACATGTCATAATTTTAATAAAAATCAGATTTGAGTTTTGAGGTTTCAAAATATGGTTTCATTAAAATGTAGATAAGATTGTGTTTTAAAAATATGAGATTTTTTTGGTGGGGTGGATAATTTCTGGTAACTTTTTAAACCACAGATATTTCATAATTTTAAACAGCAATTAGGTTAGTCTGAAAGAGTATGATACATATAAAGTTGTGACATATCTGTGTCATCATTGATCCGAAAATTGTTTTAGATAACAGTGGTCATTAAAAAAAAATCAGATCTTATTATTTTCCCACTGTGCGACAATGTGTTAAGCATGTAGATTGAAAATTATTTATGGGATTGTCTGAATAAAACAATTGCCTCATAGTGTTAATTTATATTGGTAGGAACGTTTCTCTTCTTAAGCACCAGTTTTGCCCCCCACAGCCAAGAAAATTGATTTTATGCATAATAATTTATAGCATTCTTGATCAATGTATACCGCGCATCCTTTACATTCATTAGTCCATGTTACTTGTGAATATGGATTTTGGTTATTAAAATGGTTTCATATGTTTACTATGTATAGTCCCTAGCTTTAAGCTCCCTACTTGCTTAAATGTTTTCAATTTGCTATAATACAACAATTTGTAGAGAAATGCTGTGAAGCATAGTTAAAAGAATGAGTCCTTGAAATAGAATCACTTTTTAAAAATATGTCCTAACATGTGGTCTCATTTTTCCATATTTTGCATTAATTGAAATCCTATTCTGAAAAAAATATTTTTGCCTAAACTTTTGAATTCACAAAATAAAAATACCAATTATATAAATGTTCTAATTTTGGAAATCAATGACGTAAAAACATGCTTTAGTAGTGTTCATTGTTTATTCTGAAAATTTTTCTCTGAAGAAACTTTGTAACAAGAAGATGTTGCCACTTCTAATTATTAAATATGCTGTGCAATACATGTTTTAAAATTGTATTAAAAATAAAATTAATTTCATATTCTCTCTAATCATATTCCTGTCAGATGTATGCATAAAAAATTCTAGCCCATGAAACTTTTGAAAAGAGCATGTACCATTTCACATTTTTACTTGGAGAAATATTGAAAAATAACATTTTATTTAGAATGAGTAGATTATGACAGCATTAGATAAAAAGGAGACGAAATGATATTTGTATATTTATTTGAATAGTCTAGTATCATATATATAATTAATTCTTCATCTTTCAGATACTGAAGATAGTAATGAAAGAGACCAACATTTAAAATATGAAGCATTTTCTTTTAAAGAAACTTTTTTTTTTTTCACTCTAAAAAGTTGTCAAATGGTAACAGCCCTACTTTCTACACCAGGAAAACCCACTGTTGAGTTAGTTGGCTCTGATTCCAATGGTCTCATCAGCTTTCTGAATGTAGGTACCTCAGCAGTGCCTCTTCCAAGATAACAAAATCAACTTTTAGAGATTAAAAAGTATATTTTGGCAATTGAAACTCACCAGCGCCTTTCTGCTTCTCCAGGAAGTTGTACCCGTCAGCACCTGCTGAGGGCTTTGTTGTCCAAACTCTGACAGGTAAAAAAATTCCTGTAGAATAAAGCCAGACCAGCTGGCTTTGAAGAGAAACCCCCAGTTTGGGCTTCCTTTGCCTCCTCTCCTTTTCTATGAAGAC
This sequence comes from Aethalodelphis obliquidens, assembly GCF_003676395.1. Classification (NCBI taxonomy): domain Eukaryota; kingdom Metazoa; phylum Chordata; class Mammalia; order Artiodactyla; family Delphinidae; genus Aethalodelphis; species Aethalodelphis obliquidens. The sequence goes on along the minus strand of NW_020837948.1, from coordinate 46,655,451 downwards.
CCAGGCTTTCCCCCCTTGATCGTCAAGCCGTAAGATGCGTGATCCCTGTGCACAAGTGTCTGGCAGGCCAAGGTGCACCTGTTCCTGTCACTCTGGAGTAAATTTAGCTGCAAAGGTATCACTGACAGCCAGACCTTTGTCAGTGCTGGCAGAAGAACACAGACTTGCTTTCCTCTCCTCCCCCCTTACTAGCCCCTTCGCTGCTAGTTCAAATGGAAAATATCAAATCGGAAGTCTATCCAAAAATCATTCCTGAAAAATGAGATTGCTTTCATATGGTAAAAAGTAAGTTTCTTATTTCACACAGACTTTAAAATTACATTTCCAAGAATGATCTTGGAAGAAGACGAGTTTTTGTTCAGTTAATTGTGGCTGGAAACTTTTTAATGGAAACATAACACACATTTACTTCATTTCAGGTTATTAAATTGTGTTAAGCATTAAAGTTAGTTGCCATTCTTTGCTGTAGCTCATTTGTTCTTTTTGATCCAAAGATATATCAGAAGGTTAAAACTCATCACATAGGGGGGATTAATCATGCTACCAAAATTAGAAAGCATGTAGTTCTGAGAGACTGAATGTCAAAATTGTATGCTCATAGCACTTAAACGATTGGGAATCTGGGATCCCACTACGACATTTAAAATGGCAGCTAATGTCTGTGGCAACCTGGGTGTTTAGGAGCGGGCTAAAGCTAGAGTTCTCTTACTCTGTGATGACGGTAAGGACATTTATCATTTATGTGAATTTTTTAGATTAATTTCCTTATGGATGCTTTGAGAGCAATTCCTCTTGAAGGAAAAGAGAGAAGGCAGGCAGTGTTCATTGGTACATCTGACATAAATATAGTAGTCAAGATATAGAAAGCAGCCCAAGGAGCAATGTGCTTAGCCATGGCAGTCAGAGCTTTTGCTTTATTAATTATGGTTTCTTAAGTGGTGTTTAAAAGAGTTGTGCAAAGTACCTGTTCTGCCATATTTTTATTGCCATTTACCAGGGTTGGGTGTGATGAGAAGAAGAAATCTGGGTCAAAATCAAAAGTGCTTTGTAAAATAAGCAAAGTTCTTATTTACTTACTACGTATAAACAGCCACTCACCAAGCCTCATTTCTCCACAGGGCACCACTTTCAGATAAAAACATAGACCTGAATGGCATCATCCAGTATCCAAGGAAACCATGTAAGTACCTCTCTCACTGTACTTCTCTTATTCAGGGTTTAAAAGCTAGCTGAGTACTGAATAAGTGAGTGTTTTTATTTAATAATTATATGGGAGGTACTTTTTAGGAGCTTGCTAAAAAGAAACAGGTTCTTGATTGTTACATGCATCATAACAAAACCCTTATGTTTTCCTCATATTTGAGAAAATTATGTGTTTAGTCCCAACTTCTCCATCAATTCTCATTCTTAGGTACAAAACAGCTACTCAGAGTCTTAATGAATTAAGAGTTTCAAACTTTTCCAAGACCCATTAGTGTCTGAGAAACAATGTTTCAGAGGCCTTGTGCCAGGAGTAGTTACCTAATTGTAATAAAACCTTTTAAATTTCAAAAGTTAAGAAAAATGACTTGTAAAATAATATTTTTGTTGGTAAACATTTATAGCAATTTATTTGGTTTTAGACTTGCTTGGGGAATGAGCAAGTGAGCAAAGAGATGAGGTTAAGTATTTAAATGACCCAAAGAATCTTGAAAGCAAGTGTAATTTCCAAAATGCAAAAATCTGTTAGCAGAACGGTTTGGGAGGTTGGCATATTATTTTCATTCATTCTTTCTTTTTTTTTTTGTCCCCAAGCTTCTGTAGCTAATTTCAAGGCTCTAATTAATTTTAAGGAACTATGAAATCTACTATGGAAATTTAGTTTCAAAACAATATGCTATTCTGGAGAAAGATCCATTTCTAAAATAATTGGATTGTTCTTTCAAGTATTTCTTTTTTTTTTTTTTTTTTTTTTTTTTTTTGCGGTTCCCGGGCCTTTTTCTGTTGTGGCCTCTCCCGTTGCGGAGCACAGGCTCTGGACGTGCAGGCTCAGCGGCCATGGCTCACGGGCCTAGCCGCTCCACGGCATGTGGGATCTTCCCGGACCGGGGCACGAATCCGTGTCCCCTGCATCGGCAGGCGGACTCTCAACCACTGCGCCACCAGGGAAGCCCTCGAGTATTTCTTTACCTGGACTTTATTATGTTTTTCATATTTGACCTTTCTACTTTTAAAATCAAATTATTTTCAATGCTAAATGATTATTAATTATAGATTACTTTTTAATGAAATACTTAAAAGTATACTCATGTAATTATAGATCTTTTTTACCATTTGCCTCAGCTATGTGGTTTAAATAGTCTTTTAAACACAGACATATTACTTTTCATCAAGGTTTTCAGGAGTTGCATTTAAATGCAGCTGGTTTAGCCCTGTGGTTTGGGAGTTTTTCATATTATTTGTATTTACTTTTGTTACTGTTGTATTTCTGACTTTGCTCTGCAGCCTGGTTCCTTGCTAAGCATGAATGACAGAGATGATCTCACTCATAGTTTCTCTGCTAAATTAGACATACCCTTCACCTGGTCGGAGGACCTGGCTAGGCTGTGAGAGTTTTTTTTTTTTAATGCTAGTTACAAACTTCAAAAGTGTGGAGGTGGAGGCCTGAGGTACTGCCCTCTAAACTAGGAATTCCTTTCCACAAAATAAAGGTAATTGGTGGCAATTGCTGGGTAAACTCGGAAGCAGTGCATGGTTAGAATAGATCATTATAAAGAAAGAAAATGCAAATTGAAAGGGAAAACTAGCTAATGTTATAATTCCTTATCTTGAGGAAATGGAATTTAAAAAAATTCCATTCTCCCTATAGCGAGAGGAAAAAGAAAATCTACACTGCAGTGCTTGTGGCACAGTTTTAAATATTTACATTAGAATATAGATTTTCCAGAAAAATCATTTAAGTCTGATAGGTTTAATTCAACCTCCTATACCAAAGAGAAAATGACAATAGAAACAAATTGATATATGCACATCAGTTCATCAGTAGTGGCCTCTCTAACAAAGACCATCATTATTCAATAGAACTTTCTGTGATGATGGACATGTTCTCTATCTGCACTGTCCAGTATGGTAACCAGTGGCCACATGTGTCTGTTGAGCACTTGAAATTGGCTTGTGCAATGGAGAAACTGAATTTTAAATTTTATTTAAATTTAATTACTTTAAATTTACATAGGTCATATGTGACTAGTGGTTACTGTACTATATTTTGTTTTTATTAGAAATTAAAATGCCCTCTCACAAAGAATTTTTAATCCTTTGGTATTCTATCACACAATATCATTTTTATATTTGCTTTAATATTTAAATTATCATTGTAGTAAATTTTTTATAACATTTCCCAAAGATAAGTGTTTTTAATACAGTTGATGGGAAGACATTATAATATATTGTTTTATAAGCTCAGACTAGCAACTTTTAAAATGGCCATTGTAAACAAGAATGTGTCTAAAAAGAAAAACACTTTAGTAAAAGTTCTAACTGTGGTGATAAATATTTTGAAAAGTTCACTTACAATTTCTGCAATACATCCTTGCAAATATTTCCCAAAATGTAACCAGCCTACACAAATGCTCACTGACCTTGATCCCCCAAAGTTGATTCTGCTCCCAAAGCACACATAAGGGTTTAAATCTGTTCTCAGGGCCTTTTCAGACATTTAGTGAAAATTGTTAAGCAAACAGTAGACATGGGAATGGCCAAACTGAATGGAATGAGCTGTGTTGCAAGGATGCTGTTGGAAGGACAGCAGTCAACATGCTCTATTAGACTTCTCACACACCTCGCCTTATTAAAAGAACAGGAAGAAGTAACAACCACATTTGTAGACCCAGTTTTTTGGTCTCCTTTGATATCTTTTGGTGTCTTAGATTAGGTAGTCAACCACTTGTATACTGTCAGGTTCAGAGAGAAGGTCTATCCTTGCTTAAAAGACAGTGTTCTGTGTGGAGAACACATGGTCCTCCGGTAAGGAAATCCGGCAAATCACAGTCTTCAGTGTCCTTGTAAAATATCGTCTCTGATCTCACTGTGTCTGAGAAATTGTTTTCATTCAGACTGTGACTGCTGAGTCCTTAACTACCACCTCAATTATGTATTTATTTGTGTGTTTTTAAGTTTATTTATCTAAATTTGTTATATGAAAATTCCAAACATATTTAAAAGTAGAGAGAACGGTATGAACTTGCATACAGTTACACCTACTTCAACAACTATTGTCTTGTAGGCAACTTTGTTTCATCATATCCCCTTACCACCTCTCACCTCATCCCAAATTATTTTGAAGCCAATCCCAGACATGACATCACTTCATCCTTTAATATTTCGGTAGGTATCTTTAAAAGATTAGGACTGTTTTTTAAAATTGAGAAAATGAGCCACATCTAAAAAATAAACCACACTGAAAAAGTCAGTATTTCTTATTGTTGTCAAATAGGTACAATCAATATTCACATTTTTCCAATTGCCTCAAAATTTTTTGTAATTACTTTTTACTGTTTGAAACAGAATACGTGTAAGATCCATACTTTGCAATTGGTTGATATTTCTCTTCTCTTTTAATCTATAGGTTTCCCCCTCAGTGTATTTATTTTTCCTTATTTTTTGAGAAAACTGGATTGTGCTTGTAGAGCTTTCCATAGTTTGTATTTGCTGATGCATTCCTGTGGAGTTGTTTAATAAGGTCCTCTGTCCCATGTCTATCCTATTAATTGGTAATTAAGACTAGGAACCTGACCAGATTCATTTGGAGAAGGCTGGGCAAAACTACTGGTTCTGTCTCTATTTGAGATGTTAGCAGGTATTGATCATTGCTTAGATCCATTTATTCCTTAGGGTTAGGAATACCCAGCCTCGTGTAGTTTCCTCACACATTTGCCCAGATCAATACTCTGCTAAACTCCCGCGTGGGACTCTTTGCAGATCTTAGGAGAACTTTCTCTGTGCAGCAGCTCTCTGCCATGGGCTCTGACCTGTGAACTGTAGCCACCCTGTTCTGCCATGCCTTCACTTCTGTTTCCTCAGCTCGGGGAGTTTGTGTCCCTTGAGTTACCCTCCCTGTGCCACTGCCAAGAAACCCTCAAGACAGTAAGCAGGACATTCGTAAGATTCACCTCCTTGGCTCTTCATCTCTCAGGGATAACTGTTCTTTGTTGCCTGATGTCCTGTGTCTTAAAAATCATTGTTTCATATAGTTTGTCAGAGTTTGGTGGTTGTTGTTGTTTTAAGAAGGAGGGTACATCCAGCCCCTCTTAATTCATCTTGGCCGGATAGGAAGTCTCTCCAATTGTTTCTTAAAAAGTTTAACCATAGCTTATTAATTCAAACACTATCTTCACATGAAGCTCAATACTTGAAACAAAGTGAAAAATGTTGGAATTGAAGTGTGTGTGTGTGTGTGTGTGTGTGTGTGTGTGTGTGTGTGTGTGTACTTTGGAACACTGCTAAAGTCTTTAAACTGTCTGTGCAACTTCCAGGACCTCTTCCTGATATTTTTCCTCCCAACCAATTACGTTTTTTCCACAAGATGAGCTCTGTTTTATTTCCTGCCATTTAGAGGCAATGTTGTGGTTCTTTCATTCATTCCTTCAGCAAGTATTTTGAGTACCTACTGTGTGTTCTATAAAGTGTTGGAGATACAGTGATGAATATGACACAACCTATCCCCTTAAAAATCTTGCCATTTATTTTCGCACTGAAACTTGTACATGAATGTTCATAACAACTGTATTAGTTAATAGCCCCAAACTGGAAATACCTAAATGAGCATAATGGATGAATGGTTAAACAGACAGTGATATATCCATAGTATGTAATACTACTTAGCAATAACTAGTAATCAACTATTGCTGTGGGCAACAACTTGGACAAACCTCAAGGAAATTGTGCTGCATGAAAAGAGTTTACCTTAAACAGATACATTATTGCTTGTTTCCATATATATAACATTCATAAAATAACATAATTACAGAGCTGGAGGACAGATTAGTGGTTGCCAGGGGTGAGAGGGGAGGGGAGGGAGTAGGTGTGGACATGAAAGGGTAGCACTGGGAGTCTGTGGTGATGGCACAGTTCAGTGTCCTGATTGTGGAGTGGTTACTCAAAGCTACAGATGTGATAAAGTTGCATGCAGCTGCACACATATACACACACATACAAATAAGCGCATGCATAACTGGTGATGTCTGAATAAGCTTTATGGATTGTACCAATGTTAATTACCTGGTTTTGCTATTGTAGTTATGCAAGATGTTAACACTGGGAGTGGGGAGAGGGACTGGGGAAAGGGTACACAGCACAGTCACAGGACATTTCTTTGCACCTTTTATGAATTTTTTATTATTTCAAAATCAAATGGTTTTTCTTAAAAATCTTGCAATTTCATGGAAGATACGAGGAACGAAATAGCCAGTTACAATACATTGTAATAATACTCAGTTAATGGAAAGTACTATGGGGTATGTGTATGGAGGAGTACCTTATTCCCAAGTCCAGAGGCAATGGTCTCTACTGCTCCTTTGTCTCCTACAACTTCCCAGTCAGGCCCTGCTTCTATTTGAGAGGCATGTATTAGTGGTAATGGACTTGCAGAAGGCTTGTGAGTAACCCTCCTCCACCCTTACCACACAGAGCGATGTGCCCTACTCGTTAAGGCCTCAGTAAAATATCGCCACCATACAAGGCAAACATTTTATAAGGATGAGCCTGTATACAGTAACAGGAGTCTCATGTTCTTACAACATGTTCAGATGTAAGTTCAAAGACCTATTCCAAATTTAAGTATCAATGAGTTTTGGATTACACACAGTTTTGGCTCATCTCAGGTCCTATCCTGCCATCAACCCCCGTCAGCCAGAGTTTTACTCTGACCTGTTTAGAAATAGCCCTTCTGTGTGTGAGGACGAACACAGAGCTGCAGTGGGTTTTGTACATACATTGTCACTTGTTACTGTAATGTATTTTAATTCAGTGACAGATTGTCACATATTTTGAGTATTCTTAAGTTATAAAAGTTTTTCCCCGTTGAAACTAAGTAGAATATATATATTGTTTCTGATATGTTGGGAGACATATTTTGGTTCTATTCATATTTAGTAGGAAGCACTAGAAAAGCCATTCAATGTGAATTCATACTCTTGTCACATTGTGACAACTCAGTTGTCTTCTTAGAATTTTATTAGGCTGTGTCTGTATTTCACAAATCCATGACTAGATGGGCTTACAATGTATAAACTGGAAATATATATATATATATATATATATATATTTTTTTTTTTTTTTTTTTTTTTTTTTTTTTTGCGGTACGTGGGCCTCTCACTGTTGTGGCCTCTCCCATTGTGGAGCACAGGCTCCGGATGCGCAGGCTCAGTGGCCATGGCTCATGGGCCCAGCCGCTCCACGGCATGTGGGATCTTCCCGGACTGGGGCACGAACCCGTGTCCACTGCATTGGCAGGCGGACTCTCAACCACTGTGCCACCAGCGAAACCCTGGAAATATTTTGATGTTATTTGTTGTTGTTCTTGTTGTTCCAGAAACTCACCCCTCCTCTCAGTGTGAGGAAGACCTCCTTGGAGTTGCCCTTGGACTAAGGAGGGTGTCTGAGTCTGTACCTGTGTGTGTTAGTGGAATATTCACTGGGTAGCAAACATCCGTAGACTTTTTAATCCAATCTGAGTCTCCCTGAAATAGAGTCTCAAGGTGTATGATTAGGCAGCTTTGTTTGTGTCATTTACCTTTATGAACATAGCAGCCAATATGAAGTTGCCTATGTCTACTTTGTGAAATTCATACTTAGCTCTATCTTTTGAACTCATTCTTCTTTTTTTAAAAAAATTGATGAATCGATGGGGTCTTGATCCATTTTTTTCAAATTTTGCTAAGATAGAAATAATATATTTTAGATTTAACAGAGAGTTTATTATTGATCAGATCCTGAGACTTTTTCTCATTTTTTTTGTGGTGTCCGGTTGTATACTACTTTTTATTTTGACATTTTATTAATTTTGATTTTCTGAAATAAAAACTTGTTATTTGTGTGCTAAATCCTTTAAAACCATTTATGAAAACAAACCAGACCATGTCAATGATACAGCTGACTCAGAATATTTCTTTCTTATTTTCTGGTAATTTGTACCAACTGGGTGGTCCTGATTTTTATATGACCATGATCTTTTCTGTATCCTATCCTATCTCTGTATATCTTAGAAAATTATTACTTATTTCTTATTCTTATTTTTTTAAATGTATTTATTATAAGGACTCTTAAGGTTACATAACATTCCACATGTTGTGTACTTTTCCTACAACCTTAAGATTGTACCATGTGAGTCTGGTTCTGTAGTACTGTTAAATAATATTACAAGCATTTTTCTTGGAGAGCTATAGGGATTAACAGGAAGCAGTGGCTTTTTCATAGATTTGGGAAGCTCTGAAATGGTTTTTTCTAGGTAGCCTAAATATCCTTGAAACATTAATTTTGGAATAAGAGTTGAATGAGCACCAGTGTAATTCCTCCACTTTATAAAGAGAGAGGCACTGCCACCATCTGACTTCCTTGCCCTGTGTGTACCTGAACAAAATTGAGCTGAATGTACTTATGCTCCCACCTGTAGCCAATCCTGTCAGTTCCTGGACCAAACCCAATGACAATAGGAAGCATATTTAGAGCCTCTGAGTTTTTCTCCCTCAGTGGGTACATCTGGTGGCCCAACTACAACTGCGAGGCTCACTGTTCGTTCTCAGCTCGAGTCTCTGTAGTCCACTGGATCTGGGAGGGCCTGACTCTGAGCCTAGCCCCAGGGGCCTGTGTGGCCTCACAGTCACAGAAATTATCCCCTTTTCTCTTTTTATGGGACTAGGTCTCTGCTAAGTCAACTTGGGTCTTTGGATGCTGTCTGTGTCTTTAGATCGCACTGTGGTGGCTTACGGAATGTGATCAGATCTGATAATGACCACTCCTTTCCTGATTTCTAGGTATTCAAGTAGTCACTCCTTCTCTGCCTGATTTGAGACCATGTTACCTACAGCTGCATGGGACTGCAGAACTCACTGTGCCCTTCGAATGTTATGCCTGTCTGTCTCACTGACCCTTGGGTTGGGTGACAGCCTTGGATGGGGCCCGTGCTGTATTTATGATCCCAAATGTGAGTACTGACCTGGTATTGCTAAAAATCCATTCTGCCTCACACCTGTAGCAGGGAGAAGGGCCACAGACATAGTGAGTCCCCGGAGAGTGGCCTCTCACTGATTACACCATAGTCAGAGGCTCACTCACTTTCTTATTTGCTATTTAATTCTTCCTAGTTCCAAAAAGCTTTTTCATAACTTTCAATAAGATGCATACAGTAAGGAGCAGAACGAAGCCAAGTAAGAAATAAGGGGTGGGATTAAACTGAACCAGAAATTCATGGCCTTCCTGCAAAGAGGCCTGAAGTTGAGTAACTTGAATTTTAGACTCCAGTGTTCTGCCAGTCAGAGAAAAAGGGAGATGTGAAAACCGATGCCACTCACTATCAGATCAGCGTGGGGCAGGAGATTCAGTACATCAAGAGAGATGCTCGTGTTTCCTAACTGTGCGTTTTGGGGAGGAATGTATTGAGTGGTTTGTTACATAAAATTTTTGTATCTGACCATCATATTAAAATGCCAGTGCATGTTGCTGAATCCTTTCTAGCATGAAACACTTCAAAAAATTCTTCTTCACAATGCCTTTAGACTAGCACAGTTCAATAACTTTCTAGTATCCACAGTAAAAAGTAAAAAGATACATGTGAGAGTAATTTAATGATATACACATTCCACTCAATATATCCAAAAATATTATCTCAACAGGTAATGAGTATAAAAATTATTGGCACATTTTCTTTTGTAACTAAGTCTTTGGAGTCCAGTGTTTATTTTTACCCTTACAGCACAACTCAGTTTGGACTAGTCACATTTCAAGTGCTCATAGCCACATGTGGGTGAGTGGGGTAGTGGTGGAAGAGGCAAGTCTTGTTTATTGTAATATCCTCGTGATAATTTCAGTCTTGAGGTTTCACAGCTACAGTTATCATCAGGAAACTTTAAAGGCAAATTCTTCTGCGTTCCTTGTACTGAGTGGTTGGTCATTAATCTAAAAGTTATCATTTTATGTCACCAAAACGAATTTGATGAGAAGAACAAATAGATTCAGTCATTATCAAGAAAGCAAATAACTTGCTCTGAAAACTTATGGACCCTTACTTTCAATCCTTGTCATTAGTGAATGTACTATAATTTACATTATCTGGGAGATTCTCTTGATCTCTTTTTATGCCACCTGTTTCCTTAAGACTTCCATGATTTCACCAGCTTTCTCTTCTAGGGTTCCAGTGAGAATTCGTTTGTATTTTTTCAAAGATATTCATGACTTTTTGCTTGACATTCAGTTACCGGTTCATTTCTTTGATAGCCCCTTGTTGAGAACTGAGACTTGTTGGCTGTCCTCCTCCCCTTCAATGCCTTGCATGGAGTAAAGTGTAGTCGGTAGTGCTTGTTGAATGAACACGTATGTGTCTTCTCCTCTGATTTATGGTCTGGAAAACAGGGGCATGTTTTGACTCCTTTGGCATATTTGTAGCATAGTGTGGGGAATGTACTTGATGCTTAATGAATTCTTGCTGACTGGACCCAGGACTTATAATTGGCCTTCCTAGTCTTGGTCCAAAACTGTATCCATCAAACTGTTAAATTACATCCCTGAAAAGACAGTCACTGTTTTCATTTGGAGGAAGAAGTACAAAAACACATCACCAACCTTTGTTGCTGGTTCCTAACTGACTCTATGAAAAAAGGAAAGAATTCATGGAGAAAGTGACACTAACTTTAGTGAAATGCCAATAAAGTACAATATACAATTTTTGCCAGAAGGAAAAGTAGGACTATTTTCCTAGGTCCCAAACACTATGATGAAAGAATCTAGTCTGTGCATATTTGAATCATTCATTCTTCCATCCAATAAATACCGAACACCTGTTATAATTAAGACATTGTGTTAGGCACAGGGGATAAAAAAAATGAAGCATTTTGACCCTCAGGTTGCTCACATTTTAGTTGGAAAGCCAGAGCATGACAAAGACCTTGTTAAACCATTTGTAAGTTTAGAGCAAGCTAGCAACTAATGGGAAGAAGATCCAGTAAATCTAATTTTCACTCTGTTTTTCCTTCAGTGGTGTTGGCTAATAAGTATTTTTAGAATAAATGTGTATATAGTGGTTTGTTTTCAAAGACGTTACATTATTGGGCATTTATTACATTTTATTTATTTCTTTGATGGATTAATTGCAGTTAAATTACCTTAGCATGCTAGATCAGATTTTACAGATTTTGACATATGATTAACTAGCATAAGGCATAACTAATATGGTTTTAGTGGCATGCTATGTATTAAAGCATAACATTTAAACACACACTTCATCAGGGATTTTTGCAGTTACGGTGAATTAGAAAGATTTAGATATCGGAACTCTCCCCACTGCTGCCTGCCTTAAGGGAGGGGCAGGAATTTTATAATTGAGATTATTATAGAAGAGTGTCCTGACATAATTGATTGACTTTAGTGATGTGCCCTGAAAGTTCAAATTCAAGGTGTGCGCTTATTTCAGTCAGCTTATTCTGAATGTTTAAATAAGAAATACTATTTCTGGGTATTCTGAACAACTCGCTGTACATTTATTCCTAATAGTGAGCATTTGGACTAATGATGGATTACTGATGAGCATGTAAATGTACCACCTGATTACATTAATATATGATCTTCCATGACGAGGTCTGAAATGAACATTTCTAGTGTGTATTTCTTTTCCCCAAATGGCACTGTGGTGTATACTGAGCAGGACCGAGACAAGGGTGTTTTTCTTAAGAGCCACTGATTTAGTCAATTATCAGAAATCACATTATAATAAATGCTGTTCTAAGATTTTTGATTAACCTTTAAATAAATGTTACTTTGGAAAAAAAAATCTGCCAAATGTGTTAATGATAAATTGTGAAGTGGTAGTAATTGCAAGTATGGCTTCATAGATAACATAGTTAATTGATACCACCCTCTCAAACATATATAGCACATCAGCTGCTATGAGGCTGCATGAATGATAGTAATGGTGTCTGTGGCATTTTTGATGTATTGAGGATGATATGAGCAAAATGGAAACTTAGAGTGCTCACCAGGGTCATTCTCTCATGGACATCTGATGCCCATGGTCAGGTAAATTTTTAATGACGCATAGTCACTACACACCTTTCAGCCTTCTGAAGAGGTAAGTGTACATTGATCTGTGCTAATTAGCCTTGCAGAGTACTTCATACATCCTTGCATGAACACCATTATTTAATAAGAATGGGAGCTGTTTTTTTCACAAGCTCAGCACTTGCTCCTTGGATGGCTGTACTGTTGCTGTTTTTCTTTTTTTTTCACTCAAGTCTCATGTTCATTCTTGTGTTTGTCTCGCTCTGTAGTATCCATGCAGCTGCATAAAAAAGTAAGCAAAAATTAAGGAGTGGGTCTGATTATGAAGGTTCATTGTTATTATAAGAAACCCATAAAGCACACATCCATTCCTTTCCTTACATATAGGGTGCTGACTGCATAAAATTGCTTGGAAAGACATTAAGGATATACAAGCACTTCTGTTGAGGTGTACAGTGGGATGCTTTTATGTTTGGCAGTAAAGGTGGCTCTGGAATATCTGATTTGCCAAATAAAAGGTAGCCAAAACAATTTGTAATTGTTCTAGGTTGGAACATTAGGGACATCTACTTTTTTTTTGAGTTTACTTTTCATCTGAGTTTGGGGTCTGTAACCAAGAATCCTGAGTTTGCTCAGTGTTGGGGTAAAGCAAGTATTGTTTATAATTACCTGATAGGACTTGGAGGTAGGGGAATTTCTAGTATAGATGCTTCTTATTATCATGGTGTTATTCAGTTCCAAATGCGATACAGACCAGATGGTGTTAAATCCCATCGCAGGGATAAAGTCTACAGTCAGAACTTCTTAGAGGCACGAATATCACTTGGTGGATGTGGTACACTGGTTACTGGATTATTTTGTTCTTAAGAAAATGGAACAAGAGTAGGTTCCTGTCGAGCTGTAGGGCTGGCCATTGATGACAATATTTGGAGTTGCCCTTGTCTGCAAGGAAATCAGGCATCTCTTCCTGTTGTTTCGTGACCACAGAGTTGGCTATCAGGCTCCACAAATGCCTCCTTTACTTGTTTGCTGATATCTGAGGTTGCACAGAGATTAAAATTTTTGGATTTTGCAGATATCCCTAGAAATGATAACACTTGGTTTAAGTCAGATCCATAGAACTCAGTGTGAGTGAGCTTACCAGCTTTTTCTGGGGAGCAGGTTTTGAAAGTGGGGTGGCTAAAGAATATGAGGACCCTGGGTAACAAGGGTGTAAGAGGAACTGTCTTGTGAGCATAGTAGGGGCGACATAAACGGCTATGAGTGAGGAGGATTAGAACGGCAGAGGACAAGATTTTCTTTCTTTACCGTATAGGAAACCTCTGCAAGCATCATACTTTCTAATTACAGTGTTTTATTTTGTTTGTTTTTAATTAATTAATTTATTTTTGGCTGCGTTGGGTCTTCGTTGCTGCGTGGCGGGCTTTCTCTAGTTGCAGCAAGCGGGGGCTACTCTTCATTGTGGTGCGCGGGCTTCTCATTGCGGTGGCTTCTCTTGTTGCCGAGCACGGGCTTTAGGCGCACGGGCTTCAGGCGCACGGGCTTCAGTAGTTGTGGCTCGCGGGCTCTAGAGCGCAGGCTCAGTGGTTGTAGCGCACGGGCTTAGTTGCTCCGCGGCATGTGGGATCTTCCCGGACCAGGGCTTGAACCCGTGTCCCTTGCATTGGCAGGTGGATTCTTAACCACTGCGCCACCAGGGAAGTCCCTCTAATTACAGTTTTAAAACACTTAAAAATTCTGGTTGAAAACTGAATTTGTTTTCAGTTTTCTTAGGTACAAAATTTTTGACTTCATTGCTGTCAGCTGTTTTCTTTGAATCACCTAGTTCATTTATTTAAGAAGGATTTATTGAACAATTGCTATGGGCAAAATAGTATGTTGGATGCTAAGGAAAAAAGACATGATTCTCATCTATGGTGTTTCCGTCAGTCACTATGCTTTAGGCTATAGGTAACAGAAAATCCAGCTTCAAATGTCTTTAGGAATAAGGAAATTTGTTGGCTCCACCACTGAAAGTCCAGAGGGTGGAATTCAGGTACATTTTAATCCAGTAGTTTTGACTTAGTTTCCCTTTCATTCTTTTTCCTTACCTTCTTGGTAGAACAGCTTCATCAGTGGCTAGTAGCAAGATGGCTATCAAGTTACAGGGGCTATTTCAGAGCCTTTCTAGAAGAGCTAGAAAGACTTCCCAGAAACTTCAAAGAAACCTCTTCTTGGATTTTATTAGCCCAAGAGGCCAAGCCTATACAGGCAATTACAGGACTGGTGGGTACAGATATGTATGGGTTCAGTGCAAGCATTGGTGGGGCAGAGGGGGACATTCATTCTAGATTGATGGAGATGGGGGATTCAGGAAAGAATTCCTTGAAGAGATGCTGCCCAAACTAAATCCAAGAGGCTGAGAAGGAATGAGGAGGTGGGAAGGTTATGCAGGGAATGAGGGAAATGGGTGCAAAGACACAGAAGTGAGAGAGTATGTTGCATAAAAGCAGCTTCCTTACTCATTCCTCAAGTCTCAGCTTCACCTTATCTTGCGTGGGAGGTTTAACGGAGCCTTGTGTGGTCTCCTGGTTCCCTGTACTTATCCCGTCTTAACACTCACCACACTTCACTGTTACTCATTCACTGCCTGCTCTTCTCAACTAGACTCTGTGAGGGCAGAGTTCATGCCTGTCTAATTGCCCCTCTATTCCTGGTGCCTAGCCTGCTTCCTGGCATCATAGGGAGCTAGTAAATTTTGTTAAATGTAGAAATGAATGAATGATTTATTATTCTTTTACTAAATGACAGCATCTGGACCTGTTCATTTCTACATTGATAAGAATGGTAATAACTTTTATGGTCCTGATTAGACTTATAAATAGTCATGAAATGTGGGCAGTGAAACTGAGTCTTGTGGATTCTAAGGAGTTTTTTGACTCTGATATGACCAGCTATTTTGAATAGAATTTTCTCAAGCATAGTATGTGTATCTATACAATCCCAAAGTAGGATGAGACCTTAAAATTCATCAAGACTCCTTTGTTGGATGGATGAGTCTTTGTCTGTTGGAAGACTGAGTCTTTCCTCACTACATTCTTCAAAAGATTAACCCATGTGATAAAACTCCAGCTCAGGTGACTTTCTTTCTTTCTTTTTTTAATATTTTATTTATTTATTCTGGCTGCTCCGGGTCTTGGTTGTGGCACGCAGGATCTTTTAGTTGTGGCGTGCGGGCTCCTAGTTGTGGCATGTGTGTGGGATCTAGTTCACCGACCAGGGATCGAGCCCAGGCCCCCTGCATTGGGAGTGCGGAGTCTTACCCGCTGCACCACCAAGGGAGTCCCTCAGGTGACTTTCTGATGTTTCTTTTAGTTTTATGATTTTTGCAATTTCTAATTAAATAATTAATACATGATTTTATTGATATTAGTCAGAAATTATCTTTCTGTCTATTCTTTGATGTGTATTATACTAGTGATAGGCCATGGAGCTGGGGAAAGATTTTGCTAGATTCTACTACGATGCATTTTCCATTTGAAGTTTTAAAGTAAGCTTCATATGTTGAAATAAATTAATGAAAAGATGCTTTTGGATAGAGTTGTATATAGTACTTGCTACTCATTATCCTCAGTATTATAATATACAAATATAAAACATACCAAATATTAAAAACCTGAAATGTTTAACTTGAAGAAAAAGAATAACGAAAAAATATATAATGATATCTCATAATGAAATCTGGCCCCCAATCCTATTTGTGATGTTAGAGACCTTTTGCAGCTGTCTAGTGAGTCTCTAAAGATCTCTAAGGCAAATCTAGATGTTTTCCCAGAGTATGTCACAAGTCCATTTCGTGTAGTCTTTCTAAGTACTTTTAAATGTACCCTTACAAGTTTGAAATCTCTTAATTTAATGTATTTCTTATGATGTCATCTAGACAAAATTGTTTTATTAAGACCTCAAAATGTAAATATCACATTCCTGTAATAAGTTCTTCATTGTCATTAAGATGAACTTTTTATGGTACGTTGTGATTATGCAGTTATATGTAAGAAATAGAAAGGACTTGATGATTAACCGACACTGCAGATCTACCTGTCATGATTACATAAGTTTCCCATGTAATCATGACAAGTAGAAGGCATATTCTCTAACTGAAGGGAACAAAGGAGATGAATGACCTTTGCCATTACAAAGTATGGTTGATTGGGACATCCCCTGCTTTAAGAGCCTGGGAAGGAGAAGGAAATAACCTTTCCTGAGAAGCTTTTTGGAGGTTCTGCTGTTTGGGGTAGAATCATGGGACTGCTGGAAATCTTTGGAAAGTAGTGGTCCACTTCTCCTTCTGCTAGAAGAGGACCGGGCTTAGCGAGGTTAAGCCCCTTTACCCAGAGCCTTGCATGATGAATTAGCCTGCAGAGGAGGCCGGGCTAGTGCTGGTGTCTCCTGTTCTCAGACTTCGGGATGTGCTTTGCACAATGTCACGCCGCTCTCTTGGACTCTTCATTGCTGAAGAAACTTAACCAGACGTGAGAAGCAAAATTCTTTCGCCTGAATTCATTAATAAAAATATTACAGTGGTTTTGCAGTTTTACAGAGTGGAGATCTACTGACTTCAGAACGTTAAGGAGTTAAGCCCCCCAGATACTAAACGAAATCTACTCATAATTTAAAAAAAACACAAAACTTATTTAGGAAACTTCTCCTAAGTTCCCAGAAGCCCTGTCTCCTCTAGGAAAGAAAGCAGGTCGAGGCTGTCGAAGCTCGGCGGTGCATTGTGTTTTTCTCCTCTGAGAGCGCAGGAGATTGGCATTACTCCGCAGTAGTGTCACAGCCCGCAGTCATTTAATGCCTCTTCTTGTGAGGCCAGGATTCCACGCCCAAGTGCATTTAGTAGGTCAGTACAGTAATTTTAAATGTCTTTCTTTCAATCTTTTGCCATCTTCAATTATACCTTTCCACCCTACTATTTGTGTAATTTTCTTCCGTCTGAAGTCTCTTACTGTTGTTCTCTATTGCACAGCATGACAAATTACCCATCAAGCCATATCTTTTCAGCCCAGAAATGCACAATAACACGGAGTCATGGCATTATCGCATGTTGTGCACTTTATTTCCTCACAGTTCATTCAAGTGTGTCACTTTATTTTCCTGGCTTCCTTTTGTCATCATGGAGATTAACCATTTTATCCTTCTTAAACTTTAGAAACAATTAGAATTTCATTATAGTGCAAGCTGAGAGTGAATGCTTGCTCAGTACTCTATGGAGTGTACTTTTCATATGATCGGTGGCAAAATTAAAGCCATGAATCCTTAGTCCTTTTCGAAGGAGCGACTTTAGAAGTCATTATACAGCTGAGTAACCCTGGCTCTGGACAAGAGAATTATTTGAGCCTGTGGCCACCAAACACATTAACTGTAAGAAACCATTTAGCCTGACATTCAGTACCTGATTCTTCTGTTCTCCTGGGAATTATGAAACTCTCTGGGGCCCATGTGTTCTGTACACAAAATCTTCTTTTTCCTCTTAGCTTCGGCTAAATACCAATAGTGTACAGCGTGCAATGAGATACAATAGACATTGCAAGTATGTGCTAGAAAATCAATTGGTATTGATGCTCTAATCAGCAGGGCTGCAGCTGGTATGTAGACACATCACTGGAAATGGTGATTAAGATCGTATTCAAAAGCATTAAAAAAAAAAACCACAATGTTTAGATCACTTTTCAGATAGATTGCTGTTTTACTGGGACAGATGAGTTGGGCAGATAGTGATACTTCTAGATTCTGCTACTTTCTAAGATGTTTTATAACTTAATATATTTTCTATGTTAAATTTATGATTTATTTTAAGTGTTATATTTATAGGACACAGGATAGTGGTTGTTGGTAAACAAACAAAAAGTTCAGAATTCTTTTGCCACAGGCAGCTCCCAGCCTGCCAGATACTAGGTACAAGCTGCTCTAGAGAAAGGGTAGGGGAGGAAAGGGCTGTGGTTACAGTGTGGCTTTAGGCTGAAAACACACCTAGTGAGGTTGCTGAGCAGACAACGGGAAGAGAGAGACAGAGGGAGAGAGAGACAGAGGGAGAGAGAGACAGAGGGAGGGAGAGACAGAGGGAGAGGGAGACAGAGGGAGGGAGAGAGATGGAGGGAGGGAGAGACAGAGGGAGGGAGAGACAGAGGGAGGGAGAGACAGAGGGAGAGAGGGAGAGAGAGGGAGGGAGAGAGATGGAGGGAGCGAGAGATGGAGGGAGAGACAGAGGGAGGGAGAGACAGGGAGAGAGAGACAGAGGGAGAGAGAGAGAGAGGGAGGGAGAGAGAGAGGGAGGGAGAGAGAGAGGGAGGGAGAGACAGAGGGAGAGAGAGACAGAGGGAGAGAGGGAGAGAGGGAGAGGAGGGAGCGAGAGAGGGAGGGAGAGACAGAGGGAGGGAGAGACAGGGAGAGAGAGACAGAGGGAGAGAGAGACAGAGGGAGGGAGAGA
>NW_020837948.1:46551573-46636639 GCF_003676395.1 Aethalodelphis obliquidens | reverse complement strand
AGAGGGAGAGAGAGACAGAGGGAGAGAGGGAGGGGGAGAGGGAGAGAACGAAAACGAATGTAGCATAGTCTGGAGGGGAAAAGTCAGTAAGGATCATGGTATGGCAAAGGAGGTTTCTAGAATTTAAAGCAATGGAGCAGTGGGAATATGAGGTGAGGTTTCCTACCCAGGCATTTCCTACCCATGTGCAAGTAATTAGCTAAACATATAAGCTGAAAAATTCTTCTAGGAAAACTTAAGGATGAAAAGAGTCTCAAACTAGAAGGGGTGGTTGCTTTCATAAAACTCTTCATTTTCTACTCTAAATCCATGTTTTCCTGTGAACACCTTTAGGTTGTACTAAGAATAGAGTGATAGAAATTTCAACCGCATGTATAATTTTCAATCTTAACTGTTTTTATAAATAGAGAATAAGCTGGGTGTTTAAAATAAATCTTGGTATGGATGTCCTACCTTTTTACCTCTATATTATCTTTGACACTCAGCTAAACTCTAGTCTAGAAGTATCAAAGCCCAGCTAGAAGACGGAAGAAGGGTACCAGAACCAGGGAATGTAAGTGTCTTTTAGAAATAGTGATCATCATAGAAAAGGCAAGCTATTGATATTATCGTAAGCTTGGGATTTCATGAAGGTAAACTGCTATTGGGAGGGGAAAGACTGGTACTTTAAGCATTTGACCATAGTTTTTTAAACCATAAAACACATCAAGGCTTATCATATACGATTTTTAAACTAGCAGCCAGTAGAAAAAAGAAAAAAGGGAAGAGTGAGGGATTTCTAGGGAATGAAAGAGGAAGTAGCAACAAAAATTTAAAACTTGAGAGCACTTTCTAGCTTTCAAAATACTTTAAAATGTGTTTTTCCATGTGTTCATCACAAACTACCTGCAGATAAAATAGGTCAGAAATTATTAAAGCCCTTTTAAGAGATGGAGAAAATGAGACTCAATAGAAAAGAGACTTACCTGAAGTCACATAAGCAAGTGGACAAAATAGTACTGCTAGAACTGAGGTCTTTAGAACGCTGTTGCCCAACATGGTAGCCACCAGCTGCTGGGGCTGTCGAGCACTTGAAAGGTGCCTGGTCCTATCTGAGATGTGCTGTACATATAAAATACACACTAGATTTCAAAAAATTACTGCAAATAAACAGGAATATTTTACATAACATTATGGATATATTGGGTTAGATAAGAATATTATTAAAATTAATTCATCTGTTTCTATTTATTTTTTGATATGGCTACTGGGAAAATTTAAATTACCTATGTGACTTGCATCTATGGCTTGCATTATATTCCTGTTGCTACTCTCAGCACCTCATCCAGTACTCATCCAGAAAAATAAAGGGAAGAGAAAAAGGAGGGTGAACTGGGTATCATGGAGTTTGAAGTATTCATTCTCCAACTGTGTCTCAGTTTCATTTATCATTTCAATTCAGTTAAAAAACCATTGAGTACCTAATATTTACAGAGGTGATTCTAGGCAATACGTTCAGCATATTTTGAGGAGAGGGGAAAAGAATCATAACGGGGGAGAGAATATCTTTCCTGGAATTCTCTAACCAGATAGACCCACATGAGAAGAAGCATACAAAAGATTCTCTCGTTAGATTTTGTCAGATCTCTTCTAAAGGAACGTAAGAGTGTAGATGTGCAGAACCTGAGATTTTCCTGGCTGGGTGGGTACGCTGGCCTCAGGCACCCGAGGGCATTTTATGGCAGGTGCAGGGAGGAGGGTACACCGTCTGTCATATGGCCTGTCCAAGTGAATTCCACCCACACGGGGGAGGACCTTGGCGGAGGACAAACGTGTGAAGCACATTAAGAAAGAGCTGTATGAAAAATGCAGCTCAGAGCAGGAATAAAGGAAATGTTGAAAAACTAATGAACCATAAGATCTCTGTAATCGTCTCTTAATAGGCACATTGTTCAGTAACACTGGAGTGCGCTCGGTTAGTTATAACTTGTTACATCCGATCTCATGAGCTGCATGGCGGTGCACACCTAGTTCTAGAGGAAAGGACCGAACCCACTGTTGTCACTTAGAACACACCCCAGTAATGACTGCTACAGATTCCCGTCTCAGAAAATATTAATATTTTTACAGTAACAGTTTTCAAAACCCGGAGTGCAATGAAAGAAAATTGAACGACTATTTCAAGTTTTCAAGGTTTGAGCGGAAGGGGGAAAAGAGACTTCTGTGATTTTGTTAAATGAAATTCCACTTAAAAAATTCTAGATCTATTTGAAATCTGTCATTTTAAAATTAATAACTGTTTTCCCTTAACGCAGTCTGTGTAAAGAAACCGAATCCACTTCTGAACAGTTCTCCTGCCTTCCCAGATACATGGAAATTCACTACTGTTGCTGACAAACAAAATGCCACAAGATTTGTCATACAAATCACATTATAAGAGGTTCCAAAAACTTGACAACGTTGACAGTTGTTTTCAGCAAATGGCTGCTTTACTCTGTACTGTCAATGTTGATGTCCTTGTGCACATGTAAAAGAGCAATGTGATTAAGGCAAGCTTGTCCACGCTATGTCTGAGCCAAGTTTTCCGTCTCCGCGTGGCACTGAAAGATTGCTCAGCTGTTGCAGATAAGGCAAGAATAGCTAGCAGATTTCTGCCATTTAAAAAAAAAAAACATTCTCTGGGCATGCATTTCTGTAGGAATTTACCAACATCTGCTGCTGACCTAAAGTTTTCTATAGAAGTGGCATATTTAATTTACATAAGTAATTCACAATGGTGTTGGTCAAGCCTGATTTCCTTCAGAAATAATGAGTTGCGTTCACCAAGAAGAGATGGGTTGACGTGTAATAACATTTATATTCTCTAAATTGTCATTGTAGTCTCAGGCCTCGTACTTTTTTGGCCCATCTTACATTTATTTTCTGCATGTTCTCTAAATTATATTTCGGCAGGAAACTTTTTAGAAAGAATAAAGTGCTGAGAGATTTTGGTGATTCCACAGAAGGCCTACACTTCACACTTATCTTTTTTTTATAGGCTCTCTGAAAATGTTTGATTTTTGGAAGCTAATTTATTCTGGGAGAATTTTGTAGTTGAATTTTAGTGTGATTTAAAATGGTCATGTATGCTATCCTCAAAAGAACATATAGGATTTAGGTATT
This sequence comes from Aethalodelphis obliquidens, assembly GCF_003676395.1. NCBI lineage: Eukaryota > Metazoa > Chordata > Mammalia > Artiodactyla > Delphinidae > Aethalodelphis > Aethalodelphis obliquidens. Next base: position 46,633,498 of record NW_020837948.1, on the reverse strand, counting down.
TCCCATTGTCAAGATAACTTTTGACTTTGGACATGATTTATTTACCATTTTGTTTACCACTGCTCATTTTTTAAATTTACTCTATGTCTGTTTATATTATTTTAACTCAGTTTCTTTTGAAATGTGAATGCTCTTCAGGTAAAAATACAAAACTTAACTTAGTCTTGGCAGTTCAGACCTGTCTCGTAATGCATTTGTTATTTGATTCATCTATTCTTATCCTTGGTCACCTTCTAGTACAGCTGCATGCTTTAACTGTCTGACTGGTCTTTGAAAATCTTAAGCCACATTCTTTGGAACAGTTGCTTCATGTTGGTTGAAATTCTCTGTGGCACTTTTTTCCATTCACAGGAGCCAACAGCCACCATAGCAGACACATAGTTTCCAAGAACTTAGGCATGGTTCATGATTCCTGAATCTCAACAATTTCTTGTAGGAATTGGAATACCATTTTCAGTGTCTAAAATCTTTGTGCTATAAATTAAAAAAAAAAGGTATACATTTATATTGCAGTGTTAAATTAGCATACATAATTTTAAAATATTTTCATTCCTGTAACTAGCAAAGGGACACCATTTAAAAACTCACCATTAAAATTCATCCAATTAACTGAGCGAGTTATTAGCTAAAAATATTAGTGAAAAAATTATTTTAGGAAAAATTAAGGATGAAAAGAGACTTGAACTAGAAAGGGTAGTGGCTTTCATAACACATGTATGTATTTTCTAATCTAGATCCACATTTTCCCGTGAACACCTTTAGGTTGTACTAAAAATATAACAATTGAAAGTTCAAATTTTAAGCCCCAAATTACTGCCTTTCAGCTCCATTGAGGTATCTACAAAATGGGTCAAGGTAACAATGCATAATTTGAAAAGTTAACAAAAAGTTGCTAATGGAAACAAAATGAAAATCAATATAATTGTGATAACCTTTAATACCTGTCTTATTTCTGTTGTCAATTAAACATTTTAGGAAGCAGAAATCCTTGTGAAAAATTTGCCACAGCTAGCATCTTTATTTTCACGTAGCCAAGGGATAAGAAAGGAGAAGTTTCCCATAGAGTGTTTAGCTCCTCTGATTAAACAACTGATAAAAAAAACATGAGTGGTTTATAAAAAAGGAGATGAGTAAATAAAGAGAAGCAAAATGGGTATCAATAGAGGAGGGCATGCAGGCAGGCAAAACATAGACATGCTCTTTTTTTCCTGCAGATTTTCATTTTCACAATTTTTTATTTTGTAAAATTTCATTAGAATTATATTGATGATGACTTTTTGTACTTGAATAATGGTATCTCATTTATGAGATTTATGAAGTTCTGGTCTTAGCCTCTTCCTTAATTTTGATTTTGTGTGTAAGTCCAGAAGTGCATAATCTGTCTGGAACTCAGATCTTCTCACTGCCAATATGTTCCCAAGGCTTTGGTTCAATCCACTTGTAGATAATGTTATTGAAAGACAAAAGCAAAGTGTGAGGAAAATAAAACCGTTACTTGTGCATACAGTATAAATAGAAATTCCTTTCTCTGAGTGAACGCTTACAATCATATTCTTCAGTACACATTTTGAGTTCATGTCCTGACACAATAGCTAGCAGGAGAGAAGTGAAGATAAGTTGTTCTTTAGGGACTTCTGTGACATATCAGAAATATATCATGTAAGTAGCTCAAACAATTGCATTTCTCCTTACCCTATCACTCCTGAAGGCCATAAAACTACTCTTTGCAAGGTGACTGGATTTTACTTGTGGATGAAGGAGGATGTGACTGCTTCTCATTTGCTTTTGAACTTTCTCATGATACTGAGAATTTCATGAGACAAAAGTGATGTTATCAATCATGCTATAAATACTTCTATGAAAGTTTTATTGTGTTTTTCTGGGGCGTGCAAGATGAAATCCCTTTTACTGAACATTTCTAGCGTACGGAAATATTTTACCGGTGGGTTGGATTCTATGTCTTTTGGGTATACTGCAAAATATTAGCCAGGGTTTGGGGATGAACTTAGGTTTAAAATAAATGACCACCTGAGGATTGGCGAGGCTTTCTCTCCAGGGCCCGGATCCTCCAAAAGAGGCCCAGGGCCACTCTGCTCTGGCTGTATTTCTGGGGAGTGGTAATATGCAAAGACTTGTAAATGGGGTGAGGGTAGAGGGTAACTAAATACATCACAAACCTTAAAATTGTATGTTTTGTGTTTTTGACGGATTATCAATTATGATTAAAAAGATACCATGACCTGCTATCACCCCCAGGATAAAGTCTAGATTCCTCCGTTTGGCACAGAAAGACTTCCTGCACTTCCACTTTTCAGACTCTTCTCCATTGCTTCTTCATAGCTGCACCCGAGCTAAGAATGACTAAACATTACCATGTTCTGACCATATCTGGAATGTCTCTTGCCAGGAAACCATGTCAGTCGTATCCACCTTTGGAACATGTATTCACTCTTTCAAGATAGGGTTCACATGACATGTCCTTGGTGAAACTTTCTCTGACCATCCAAGAAAGGCAGTAGGTCCCCTGCTTTGTGCCTATTTTGACATTTATTCATACTGTATCACACCCTACAGGACTTGAAAATATCTTTATCCCTCAGGCTAGACTGTGAGCCTTTTGAACATAAGGATTATATCATATCCATTTGTATATTCCTTTGATCTTGCATAGTATGTGGGCTACGGTAGATGCCATATAAATATTTGTTGATGGTGATGTAGCTTTTTGCATTATTTGTGCCTCAGCCTCTGATTGTTAGAGTTCACGTATCGTCAGAATCTCTCATATACCAGACATGTTGGGAAATCTATCTACGAACGAAACACTCTCCATGCATATAATTGACATTCAAGAGCCCATACTGGGTTCATTTACCTTAAATAATGTGCTTATTTTCATGTGCAGTTCATCATTGCTTTTAGCGTAACACTTCATACAGAAGAGCAAATTTAGATACATTGCAACTCGTAAAGAAGTAACAGAACCACCTGTCCACCATTTTTAAAAGTATTTACTACAGTTCAGAACTAAAGTTGGTAGAGAAAATTAACTATAAAGCCTGAAATACTAATACCTCACGTAATAACTGGTCAATTTTAAACATTAAGACCATAGATAGGAATTAAGAAATAATCAAAAGGGCATAGAAATGCAAAGGAAGAAAGTCCACAATGTCCATCATGGTAGAAGAGCTCTTCATTCTTCCACCCAGGCAGAGCCTACTCATTCTTATGTTACAGTTCTAACGAGCTTTCCGTTTGTTCCCGTGCCTTTAGGAGATTGGAAGGGACAAGTTACTAAAATTGGGATTATGGGACTTGTACTTCAGGTAAATGAAAGTAACGAGAAATGCCAGCTGATAATCTGATTCTGGAATGTTAGAGAAGGCAATATTAAAAAAGTAGAAGATGAAAAGACTTAATTACCTGTGGGACGTTTCAGTATAGTTCTAGCTAATCTAGCCTCACCTCTGTAGAGGGCCAATCTTGTTTCCTGGCCTCCTTCACTACTCTGTCACCTACCTGTTTATCCCTTTCTGTTCTAAGGTCTTTTGCCCTGTTTCTGCTTGGTTAAATAGACACCACTCAATTTTCCAGAACCTTAGTGTGGGCCTTTAGAGTCGAGCACACATTCAAGCACAGAATCAATCTATGATCTAAACATCTGGGTACTTCACTACCAACCCCCTGCCCCGCCCACCCCACGTGACCCCACCCCAACCATATAAAAACTTCTGCTTCTGAATTCCTGTAGTTCTTGCTAGGTCTTCATGGAGCTCCCAGCATGTGCCCAGTCTTCACCTGACTTCTTAGTGTACCTGCTCCTTAGATGCTTCCAGTACCTGTCCTGCTAGACCAGTGGTCTGTCTGGTCTCGGGACATGGCCTTCCACTGTTGACTAATTCTGAACAGCTTGACTACGGAAGTTCATGGTGATAACGTTTAAGCAGCTCTGGATTTTGTAGCTGACTCACTGGAAATCTCCAATGAGGTGTACACAGCGGCAGTGGCTTTAAGAAGCTCAGGGGAGCGGGTAAAGATTGTTGCAGAAACAGTGGAATTTTCACAGCAGTATTGTCCATTAGGCCATGGACTACATGGATACAATCTCCCCTATCCAAAGGATAATTCTCCTCTAAAAACTGCCATGTTGTGAGTGTCTTTGCTTGCCTCGCTGGCTGTTACAAACCTCACAGACGGAATTCTTCAGCATGGATGTGTGATTCTGTACCACTATGCCACCCAAGTGAAGCACATGCCTGGGGCTTTCATTTGTGTAGCGCTGCTTTGCTGACTATGAATTTTGAACTACTAGTGTTACTACCTTCCACTTAGTGATAATTTACTATTGTTACGTTATTCCACGCTTGTGTTTTAGATCAAGTTCTTATGGTACAATTTAGGCGCTTTTATGTGCATTCCTGCTTGCTTAGATAAAATTACAACACATGGCTTAATTAGTAAGATGCGTATGTTCTTGAGGGAAGGCATACTTCCCATCAATCTCTTTTCCCATTCCCAGCAAATTGCATCATGAAAATGTTGTGGAGAAACATTTTTTCTTTTCCTGAGTGGTATTTAGTATTATTTAGCAGTTCTACGAAGTGAACAATTAATAATTGAGTAATTCTAACAAAACTCTTCCATTCATCTTGGTTGCAAACATCATCGCTATAATCCGGTAGCTTCCACCATCAGGACTGTCACAGGTATGTGACTAGATGGCTGTCCCTGAGGACAAATTTGAAGCCCTTTGTGAACTGAACATTATTCTCATTATTTGTCAACTGTTTAAAATTCTTCTAGTCATTTCTTGGGGTCTTGAGAGCTTGTAGTCTTCAGTGGAAATACCTGTTGCAGGATTAACATGCTAAACTGCTACAGTTAACAGTTTAATTGGATCATTGATCAGTTTGGTGAATATAGGCCTAAGGAAATAGAATACAGAGGTGTTGCCTGGAAGAGACAACAAAAGGTGGAGAGAGAGGTTTTAAAAGTAGGAGCTGGAAGCTCTGAATTTGCCTATTATTCATTTTATCTAAGTTAGAAGAATCACTAAACCCTAGTTATATAATTAATCTACTGAATCATGCTGGAGCTATTTCTGATTTTTTTAAAGGACCTATATTTTCAGAGTACTTTATTTGAACTTATATATTCATTAACTTTTTAATTATAAAAATGTTAGCGTTTCTTCAACTCTTATCTCATTCCATGAAAATAGCTGATTTCCCCACCAGTGACCCTAAAGTTCCTTTCAGCCCTCGCTTCCTATGATCTTTCTTTGTATTTTTGCCTTTGGGAATTTCTCAGGATGTTTGGTTCTGGTTCTCACTGGGTAGTGGTGCCGAGGTGGTGGCTTATCTCTCTGAGGTTGTCAGTTTGGGCACAGTCTTGATGGAGGGAGCTGATCCCACCAAGATTACCATTCAGTAAATTTTTGGCATGAGTCTAAGATTTCTAACTATATTTGTCTCAGCATAATGCATTGTACATAGATTTTCTTGCCTTTCTCTCTATTGTATTTCTAAATTTTTACAGATGATAGGAAGTACTGGTACCTTTAAGAGGGATTTATAATACACTCACTGATGGTTTCCTGTTGTGTTTCTTAAAACCTGTGTCAGTAAATACATTGCCTAGAACTAGGCAGACGGGAGATTTTTAATTTTAAAGAACGTTGTGAATATTGGTAGATATATATATATTTATGTTAGAGTAACTCAGAATTTCTCTGTTGGCTGGGAATCTTGTAATAAACTTTTAGAAAAATGGAAATTCAATATTTAAGATGAAGAATTTTTTTTTTTTTGCGGTATGCGGGCCTCTCACTGTTGTGGCCTCTCCCTTTGCGGAGCACAGGCTCCAGACGCGCAGGCTCAGCGGCCATGGCTCATGGGCCTAGCCGCTCCGCGGCATGTGGGATCTTCCCGGACCGGGGCATGAACCCATGTCCCCTGCATCGGCAGGTGGACTCTCAACCACTGCGCCACCAGGGAAGCCTGAAAATTTTTTTTTAATTTTTGAAAAATTTCCAGAAAAAATGGGTTGACTTTATAAAAATTATTAATTTCATTGACATGAAGTAAAATGTGTCATCAATAGTAGGTATTTTGTTATGCTTTTTTATTTATTTAAATAAAAAGGATGTGACTTAAGAAATCAATTCATCAGATTTGAGGTACAAATAGAAATCATGAAACTTGCATCTCTTAAAAATTTAATAGGGCTTCCCTGGTGGCACAGTGGTTAAGAATCCACCTACCAATGCAGGGGACACAAGTTCGAGCCCTGGTCGGGGAAGATCCCACATGCTGCGGAGCAACTAAGCCCGTGTGCCACAGCTACTGAGCCTGCACTCTAGAGCCCACGAGCCACAACTACTGAAGCCGCAAGCCACAACTACTGAAGCCCGTGAGCCTAGAGCCCATGCTCTGCAGTGAAGAGTAGCCCCTGCTTGCCGCAACTAAAGAAAGTCCACGCAGAGCAACAAAGACCCAACGCAGCCAAAGATAAATAAATAAATGAATAAATAAATAAATAAATAAATTTATATTAAAAAATTTAATAATTGGAGTAGAATGGAAGAGAAAAAGAAGGTGTTACTAAATGAATACATTATGTGTAAAATTACTGGTAAGACTGGTGGATTTTAATCAATAAAATCTTCATAATGATTTTCTAACAAATGAGCATTTACTAAATAACTATAAAATTGCTCTAGTCAGTGTGCCTTTTTGATATTAAAGGAAAACTGTCAAAGAGATAAGAAATTGTGGATATTTACTTTTGTTATAATAAGCACACAGAATCAGCTCTGCTATTTTGCAGAATTAATGCTTATGTATGAGAAAAAGTCACAAGAAATGTCCGTTGAGGCAAATGTTAGGACTCTTAACTGAAATTAAAAATGTTTTACTACGAACTGCTTGCTGTGGGTCTACTGCCTTAACTCTATGGTGAAAGTCAGCAAGAACGTATAATTTTATATAGGAACATTAACTTTAAACAAAACTTCCTCAGACTGGGCCAGGTACATAAAGTGAAGTCAAGCAGCTTGTCTTTCAGTCATATGCCAGTGGTGCAGGTTCCCCGGAAGGAAGCCAGGGTGCAAGTTTTCAAAGAAGGGAGCTTTTGCCTGCAGTGCTTAGATGACTCACTCTGTCACAGGGGATAATTTCACTGCGACCATTGAGATTTTTGCTATTTTCTTTCTGGGAGAAGGAATAGATGGGTTTATTTTAAGTACTGGGCAAAGGGATCGTTAGTGGGAATTCTGCACGAAACGACCCAAGATGTGAGCTGGACAGGAATCATTCATACTCTTAAGATAAGTTACTTCAAAATATGAGTATAATTACCCTTGAAATGTTACTTTTGAGTGTTTTTTTTTTAAAGCTTTTTCCTTTTTTTTTTTTTTCTTAGAGGGTGAAGGAAACACTTACAATAATGACTGGGGTTAGTGGTATTTATAGGCCAGAATTGCCTGGCAGTCCTTCTTTTCATCTTCGAATAAACAGATGACCATATGTAAAATAACCATTATATACTCTGAGTATTTTAAATCTGCCTTTCATGTTTGGAATGCTCCTGACATCACCTGCAAAGATCAGTGCTGCTATCCTCAAGTTTCTGCTTTGCTTGTGTGTCCACGGAAGGCATAGAAAACTAAGCTTCTTCATGTGCTCCTGCCTTCCCGTCAAGAAACTCACTTCAGGCTAATGAATGCAGAGAGACTGGTCTGTACTGTGCCAAGGTTGTATGCAAACTGCTCAGGATCATTTGGGGCCCCACTGGCAGCTCTCAGAGCATTCCTGGGTTTACAGCCCCCAGAATATCTTGGGCAGCGCTTGTTTCCCTAGCTCTGACCTGTTGCTAAGAGTCAAGCCTCTATGTAAAAAGAAGTGTCTCATTTTCACAGGGCCTGCTCTGCAGAGTAAGTGGCCATGAATTCGACTTTTCTGTGACCATGGTACTGCTTGGGTTTACTCTCCATAAAAACGCATCAATACATTTGCAGCTGGCGGGGGCACTGCTTTATTGCCCATTGTGGAATGCATACCAAATAAAAACCACCACGATGTGTAATAGGCAATCTTATATGCTTTTCAGGTTACTCAGATGTTCAAACACGCATAACCAACCATCAATATAAGAAATTCTCCTCTAAGCTGTTAGCATATTACAGTCTGTGATTTTTCAACTCAGGGAATGATACTCATTTCTCTATCTGTCCAATTCAGAACAACTTCTCCTTTATTGCATTTAGAACAGTGTAACTGAAAGGCAATAAGGAAAGGCAATATCACAGAATGGTTCACATTACGCTGAATTTTATTGTAGTCTGACATTGTGAGTGAACCTTTGGAATCCTTGAAAGCAGCATAGAAGCAAAACCTGCTTCTAATGGTCTGGAGAAAAATATTCTGACATAGCGATAAGTGGGGTGACTTCTAGAAATCACGACTTGAAAACAGTTTTTGAACAAGTGCTATTTCTGTTGTCCCAAATCACAAAATGACATTAAAACAGTCTGCCATTGGGCAGACTACTAATTTTTTCCCTTTCATCTTTAAAGATATAAAGTGATCTACAACTCCTCCAAACTCCTGCTAAAAAATACTTGTCTTCCATTCTCCGCCAATTCTTCTCTCCAGTGATTGTGTCAAAAGTATTAGACTTTAGGTGCTATGACGTATTCACTTTAATTTGTTTATTTTTCTAATCGTAAAATGGACACAGAGTGGTAGTTATAATTATGAAATTTATTTTTTTTTACAAAAAGCAACAAATCATTTTATTATCTCCATTATTCTCTGCTCTTGAAACATATGGAGTTGTATATTCTTTAGGTCTGAATTATTTCAGAGAACTACCATAGATTTATTTTTTATCTACTATGGGGATTTCAGTGAGAACAATAAAGGCTCCATCAACATGGGGTCGTTTCCCTAGAATCTTATGGTTCAAATAGAAATGAATTTAATTAATATGACTGACACGTTACAGTCACAAGTTTTTACAGGATGTCAGGAAAAGAATCTCCCCTTTTATTAATACAAACACAAACTATTTTTTCCCCTTTCCTCCCTAGCTACCACTGCCATGTCCCTCATCTTCACTTTTCCCCACTTAACCTCTTCTTTTGTTGTGCCTGGCACATAGTAGGTACAGGGTAAATATTGGTGTGTGTGAATGAATGAATGAGAGACGCTCAGGACACAAGAGCTTCTTGGTTCACTTGAGTCAGCTGGCTCTTTGCAGGGTTCAGTGTATAAACTGGACGTGTCGTCAACGACTTTCTTTGGTCTTTGTGTGCATAAGCTAAGGATAAACAGCGCTGGAGGGAGGGAGGGCTTCATTCATCAGAGGATTACACCATCATAAACTCACCAAAGTGTACCACACAGAGCCAGTGATCACAGAAGACAGGCAACCCAGGCCCCATCATTAAATATAGAAGCCTGTCTTCACTGTTTGTATCCAAACAGACTCTCTGTATTTTGGAAATTTCCAACACACTTCCTTTTGAGTTGCTTCTTTTCTCAAGATACCAAGACTGACGCTTTATAAAAGTAGACTTGGTCAGGGAAGCTGGTAAAACGATGGCTGTACCCTCCCTCATCCCCCTGAGGAGACTGTGGTGTTAATGCTTCTTTGCTGACTTTTATGTTCCTGACAAATCTCTATATTCTGGTTGGGTTTCTCTTCTAAAAAAGCGGTCTCTCCTAAGTGAAAGCACCTCATCTAAGAGAACGCTCAGTTTGCACTCAAGACAACAAGCAGACTAGAAACTGACGTTTTAAGAGTTGAAGTTCAATAACTAAATGATTCCTCTTTCTCTGGACAAAATAAAAGGTATAACATCTCAGACCTGTATCTTTAATTGAAGATCAACCATGTAAGGAAACTCAGGTAGAAATTGCCAAGTTATTTGTGGCTTACCAGAAAGGTTTCACACACAAAAGCTCAATATTTTTTCTTTTTACTAGTGAAACATTTTGTATGTGTGTGTGTGAGTGTTAAGTACCATCTTTATTTTTAGTTATTTAAAGTATGCAACATTCAATCCTTCATATAGTAATGAAAACATTTAAAATATTTTATACTTTTAAAATAGTTAATATTTTATACAGTATTTTTATTAAATTAAAAAATACTTTAAACACTAAAAATATTTTAAAAATATTTTATTAGATTGTCTTGAATATTACTAAGAATTTACTAAAGTAAGAAAATAGGTGAGAATAATGGTGAAGTCATGGCAAAGGGAGAAACGTGCTCCTGCTGTTGAGGTGACAATGTGATACTAGACTCTGTGGATTCACTGTACTTTGAACTGTTTTCCCATCTCTTAGTAAGATCCAGTGTCCATTTGGCTTGTTTTAAAGATTCTGTAATGCCTTATACTAATTTAAGTTAGCTTGACTAGGTTTCTATTCCTTGTTGCCTGAAAAAGCCAAACATACTCACGTTATAAAAGTAAAATGGAATCCTACATTATGTGGAAGTTATTTGTAAGCTGTAAGCTAGTGTTCAAATATGAGGTGGGATTAGAGAAGTTTAGGACCTAAATTAGCCTCAAAACTTAAATGCTTATTAAGGAAAAATTTATTTGGTCGTCAACTCAAGTTTCAGTTGTGTATGTATTCCTTGACTTTCTGAAATAGTCTAAAGGCAGTCAGAACTTGCTACAATAACTCCTTACCTGACTACTGAGCTTTTGGCAACGTAAGCTCTTTGGCAGAAAACTTAGTTGCAAAACTTCTAGGGAATTTCTATAGTAGATTTTTATCCAGAGTCATACTGATGATTATTTAGCATAAATTGACAAATTTAGATCTGTTTTTCTATCTCAGAGCAGATTGGAAGAGAGAAGGTGAAATGATATTAGACATATCGTCTGTGAGAGGCACAGTAGTAGAAATGTCTTAATGGAGAACCTGGAATTGAAGGAGAAAGCAGCCAACTTTAAGGACAAACAGGACACAGAGTTGTGTAATATAATGTGGAGCTTCACAATGATGACATATGACAAACAATTTTAAATTTGTATTCTAAAAGATTTTTTTTATGGAGGCAAGGGCATTTAGAAAACATTTTAGAAACTATTGAATAAAAATGGTTAGAATTAAAGTGTTTAGTTTATATACTCAACAAATATTTATTTGGAGAATGCATGTCTGGGGCCAGCTCATTAATGATGTGGTACTCTGTTTAGAATTGAAGTCAGTCCCCATCACTTCTCTCAAAAAATGACCTTCCTTTTTTCTCGTATAGCCCCTTCAAGATTAATTCTCAGAGGTTTTGATATAAATCAAAAGCATTCTTTGGTAGATTGTAGTATCTTTTTTTCATTGAAATACAGTTGATTTACAATATTATATTAGTTTCAGGTGTTCAGCATAGTATAGGTTGTAATATCTTAAAACAGTCTTGAAAAGCACAAGAATCTATATCTGTAATACCTGGAAAAAAGTTCCAGTAAAATGTATATTTCTTCTACTCTTCCTTTGATGCTGATATGTTCACTATAACACTGATGATGTAAATTATGCAGGTAAATCTGGGTGGCTAAAATTATATTAACGCCGCTGCCGCTACAAAAAATGGCATCTGAAGAGTGAGTTTGGGGATCCTGTGGATGTGACAATAAAAACCCAGTTTTTTTGATATTATATTGAAAAAAGAATTCAATATATAAATCATGTTTTTTAGTAAATGCTTTATTTTATGCCTTCCATGTAACAATGGCCCTCTGTAACGAAAGAGCTTTTTTTCAGTGTTTACAAGTTGAGAAGGGGACTAGAATTGGTCTGTGGAGGCCCCCAGCTTCTCATCATGTTTGACCATGAAGACTTGCTTACTCTCTGCTCCCCTCCCCCGACATACCAATCATTTCCACCTGGGAAATCTACCTTCAACATCAAATTACTCCTGAAAACAAAACACCACCACCAACATGCAGGGCTGTAGGCAGCTAGGAGGAGAGGGTTGAGAATGATGAACACTTGGCTTCCTCCATTTCCTTTCCCCAGGTCTGGGCATGGATTGTCAGGTACCAGTTAGTTATGAAGCACCTCCGTTTGAACCATTTCATTTTCTGCTCTCAGACTGGGAATTTATTTTCAGTGAAGGTCGTCATTATCACAAACCTCAACTGTATTATAGCAAAACTGTGGCTGATCCATGAAGAATATCGTAAGGAGAATCTACCCACGATCTTGAAAAATACGAGACCGCTGCAGATTCAGTTCCACAATTTTGAAATCTTAATGGGCTCTTCAGAGTGGCCAATCACCAATCTGACTGATTACGCTGAAACTGGTCATCAAGATGCCTGCCGCTAACAAACTGATGCTGTTACTCCGCGTTACCCAGCTTGGCCTTAGAGACCAAAGGCCAAAAAGCATGTTGAGTTTTTATGGTAAAAAAGTGCATGAGGAGAGCAACTACATACTAGGTTACCCTCCCAGTTTGACCCCTGTCCTTCAGTTTTTATTGCCTGAACTGGCACCAGAGAAGCACCTTGAAAATAACACATTCCCTGTCCATTCAGTGGTTAATGATGCTTAAAAAAAAATCACAGTTTGTGACTGTGACCTAAATTACGCCAGAAGCTGTAAAACCATGGTTTCTTTGAATTCAAATATGACCCACATGCTTTAAAACCACTACACTGACCCTATAGTACTGTTGCTGAGTATGTGTGTCCACACACACACTCACACTCACACACAAAACACTTGACATTAAATGACTCGGTATAAGAAATGGTATTTTTCAGACTTCCATGTTAAAGAAAAGGCTCATGAAAGAGATGTAAGTGAGCTTTAAGCCAAACATTTGTTTGGCTTTGCTGCAGCAGGCTGCAGGAATGTAAACTTTTTTTTTTTTTTCAATGACTTCAGCTCCTAATTTGAAAGCTAGGATTTTTAGGAGTGAGCAAGAGACTATATTTGGCCAAAAAATTCTGCTGGCTTTACTTAGCCACTCTGCACATTCAAAACAATACTTCTTTATCAAAAAAACAATAGTCTGTTTTATTCACAGCACATGTAGAAGTTGGAACATCGACTAAATTCCACTTTCTTCTCTCGCAGTGTGTCTGTAACCAGCTAATGAGCTGCAACAGAGCCTGGCCTTCATTTTCAGCAAATTAAGTTCATCCCTCATAGGAATTGTGGTCTGGCTGTGGCACCGCTCCTAGGTATGGGTGGGATTTGTTTCTTCTACCAGTTGTAGGTTGGCCACAGGGGTACGTGCTGTCGCACCACACAACAAAATCTTCTCTATAATAACCAGTCTAAGTAGCCTTTTACCCCACAAAAGTAGATCCCATTTAATTTACTTTGTGTTTATAGCACTCCCTCCCAAACCGCATCATTGGCACAGACTGATATTTATACAACTTTTTATTTTAAACTATTTATTTAGAGTTGAGACTTCAGTAGCACTCCCTGTCAGATTCATTGAGCATGCTTAAATTCAGGATACCGAAAATGTAAATTGGGAAGAGTGATGTGTGTTTTCGGAATTCATTTCTCTAGTGCGCAGACACCCACCCAACTCTCGCTGAAGTAAAGGGAGGTTACACATGTGTTGATAAAATTTGTGATACAGATGACTGGTAGGAAACTTTCCATTGATGGGTGATTAAAAATAACTGCTTTTGCCTATTGGGTCCCCATATTTCTTTGACAATAGAGTCGATCAAACATACAGTTATGTAACATGGATCGAAAAATTTCTAGTTCAGAAGTATCAGTGTCATTAGGGATCTGTTTTCATACATAATACAATGTTTCATTACTCAATTATTCTAATGGAAGGCTCAGGTCAAATTGGTACTTGCCACAGAAGGAAAAGAAAATAAAGTTCTTGATTTTGTATCTGACCTCTGCTTTGGGGCCTTACCCAAGTTATATTTTTCTTAAATGAAATTTTTCAGTTTTTTAACTTTTGAAGTGAGGAAGGGATGTAAATTTAAAATTGGCCTTTAACCACATAAAATAAAGTGGCATATGGTCAAGTTTTTTACTCATGGTGGACATTTCATACTATTAATGATATTGAACCTTCATTTTCTATGAGGTTCCACAAATTGTTCTTAATTCCCATACTATTTAGTGATCTAAAAATACAGGTAAAGCCTTGCTCACATCTTTGATCCTCTTTTACTTTCTTCTTTTGGTGAACTCCAATCTGTTTTCAAGTCCCGGCTAATATATTCTCTTCTTCATATATTGTGAAAAATGTCCCATCTTCTCAATGGAAAACATAGCTGAATTGTAGTGGGATCATTTTTGAGATATTAACCAGTGCTTCTATCCTCCTAGTATTTCCTATAACCCCCACCCTTCCTCTGTATTCTGGAAGCGAGGCTACTTTAGGAAGGAGACAAAAAGCAAAACAAGTGACAATAAAGGAGTCAACCTCATTGTGTTTGTAACTTAAAATTAAGGTCCCAATTTCGAAAATAGATTTGAAAGAATAAGGGGTTAGTTTCTGTTGTGCCCTCCTCAGCCCAGGGTAGGTAGAGATTTCATGGGTTTCAGGAAGGGAAGAGAGTTGAGAAAGGAAAAAGGGAGGTTAGATTCTAGTGGGACCTGGCGAAGTCTTGCTTCTCGAATACAGAGGATGCCCCCGCCTCTTCCCCATCAGCTCAGAGTAGATGTGGGCTTTTTCATAGTGTCTAGTGTGGAGGGATGATGCAGTGAAGACTGGATTTCTCAACCCCACTCTGCACTCTAGACTCCTTGGCACTTTTTAAGTCCCCTGGAAGTTAGAGACAACCCAGGGGAGAGGGGTTAGAGGAGGCCTTATTTCTACCACTGTGTTAGTGTGGGCTTGAAATAATAAATCGTTATAGAAAAAAATAAAATGATACCGTTTTTGCGTGTCTGAGTTTGGTGGCTGCAGGTTTGTATGCAGCAGAAAAAGGAACTGCGCTGTTACGCTCCTTTGTCAGAGTATGTGATACATAGTAGGTACACAATGAACAGTTGGTAACAGAATGAATCATAGAGCCGGAGCTGCAGGCCAACTGCTCCATGCCTTTGATCTGGTTTCTCTGTTGGGTCAGGAAAAAAAAGTCTTATTTTTGCCTGCTGCAGGCCAGCTTGGCTTGTTTACTCCTGTGGTTTTCCAAATTCCAAAACAATGCGGCATGGCCTGAAATTACACTTCAGTGCTTTCTGGAGCATTTCTGCTGCCCACCCTTTTTGCAGTGACTCCACTTCAGCTCCTAGTGTGCCAGCTGCTGCGATAGCTTGCTGTCACTGAACCTCTACATGCGTCCACCCCAGAGGAGTTAAGTGGGACCACATCAATGCTGGGGAACTGGCTGTCTTCCAGGACTGCACTGTGGGTCATTCTGTCTTGTGCTTTGGTGAGGTCTATTTTCTCCATGGCCTTTCAGTAGGAGAGGGGCCTGGGATAGGGCAGAGCCCAGAAAATAGAAACAGAATGCCCAGCGTGGGCGGAGAGCTTTTTTTTTTTTTTTAATCAGAGGTTTCCACAGCCCCTTCCTTGGTTTTATTTATTTATTTATTTATTTATTTATGGCTGCATTGGGTCTTCCTCACTGCATGTGGGCTTCTCATTGTGGTGGCTTCTCTTGTTGTGGAGCATGGGCTCTAGGTGTGTGGGCTTCAGTAGTTGTGGCACGCGGGCTCAGTAGTTGTGGCTCACAGGCTCTAGAGCACAGGCTCAGGAGTTGTAGCGCACGGGCTTAGTTGCTCTGTGGCACGTGGGATCTTCCCAGACCAGGGCTCGAACCCGTGTCCCCTGCATTGGCAGGTGGATTCCCAGCCCCCGCGCCACCAGGGAAGTGCCCCACTTTCCCTCTTGAGTAGAGGAGATCCGATCAGAGGACGTTCCACTTATATATTCCCTTCTAGTCTAATTTTTCCTCAACTTTTTTTTTTGTTTCTGGCACCTGTAAACCAGATGGGATATCAACTGACATACTGAGTTGTGTAGGACGAGGGGGGCTGTTCTGTTTCCTCCTTCAGCTCTTGTAAAGGCATCTGCTGTTTCCCTCGTACACTGTTTAGACCTCAGTATCCACGTCTTGTGAGTCATGTTTGTGTGATCCACGAGGTTCTCAGGCACTGTTAAACTTTAATATATAAAGTGATGACTTTTACATAGAAGGCTGAAATTAGTGAGAAAGTGTAAACTGTCCTTCACTCCTACTTCTTTCCTGTATCAGTTCGTATATTTTTGGTTGCAAGAGGAAAAACCCCAATTCAAGCTGGCTCGACAGGAGTGGAAGGGCCTCTTTAATGAAAGGTGGTGTAGCATAGGTGGCTCCATTTCATCAAGAAAACTGAGTATTTTTCTGTCTCTTACTTGGCCTTTTACTGCTTCCCTAATGGTCACAGGATGGCCACCAGCAGCTGACACCGGGCTACGTGTTTTCGTATTCATGTCCTGCAGAGACGTAGGAGCGTCTAAGGAACCTCCTTTCCCAGAGAAGCCCTCAGCAAAATTGTCCTGAAGTTGTTATCTGCCCAATTTTGAAACATACATCATACACATGCAGCATGTCACTCTCCTCCTCCTTCATTTATCCCCTCTACCATCTATTTGGTTAAAGTAGATAAAAGGAAATGAGGACAATATAACACATCAGAATGGGCCTGAATGAGACTACAGTGAAGAATATACTCTCAGTGACACAGGCTCCAGCTGCTTGCAATTAATCACTCTCACTTAATTAATCAATCAATTGAAGCTGATTGGGGCTGTGAAAAGAGTTTAGCAAAGCTGTGTTCAAGCTCAGGCATTGCTGTTTACTAGATGTGTAATCCCAGTCAATTTGTTTCACCTCTGAGAAACCCAGTTTTCTTGTATCAAATGAGATGCTTGTAAAAGCTCACCGATAACTCCCATGTTCTCCAAGTGCCAGTTATTATTGCGGTTGTACTTGTTATTATTATTTTTCCTGTTTCAAATAAAATAAGGAGCTGGGTCCTCATTATAAGAGTTACTCCAGTTCTATATTGAAAGGTTTTGTAGCATGTCAGAGTCTTCATTCATTCAAAAGTAAAAGTTTATGGACAGCTTGAAATGGGCAAAGCACTGTGCTAGATGCTAGGAATGTGGTGTGTATACATAAATATGAATATTAATTATCTCTATAGAGAAAATTAATATAAAATGATACGGAAAATTGAGTTGCATCTTTCCAGGCATACTAGAGAATTTATTTTTTTCTCCCTGAGTAACCAGCTTGTATTTGGTGACTTTTCCCCATTTATTTTCTTTTTCCTCATTTGAGTGAAGAAAGGAAAATTCAGTTAGCTAAGGATTTAAGTCAACTAGATTCCAATTGATTGAGTTTCTAGTATTTATGTATTATGTTAAGAAAATTGCATGCTAGGTATTTTTTGATTTACAGATAATGTTGTAATATGTATTACTAATACATCAGCTTTTTTAAAAATCAGAATTTTTCAGCACTTCCTTAGAAAATCTTCTTATTCTGTAACTAATTTCAAAATGTAAAACATGAATATTAAATATAATGTAAGTTGTTTTAAAATTTTGAGTTCATGACCATCAAAATAATACCTGTCTTTCTACTTGAACTGCCATAAAGCATGTACACACTGTTATATTTAAAATGGATAATCAGCAAGGACCTACTGTATAACATAGAGAACTCTGCTCAATACTATGTAACAACCTAAATGGGAAAGGAATTTTAAAAAGAATAGATACATGTATATCTACAACCGAATCACTTTGCTGTACACCTGAAACTAACACAACATTGTTAATCAACTATACTCCAATATAAAATAAAAAGTAAAAAACAAAAGCTCAGTGTTAAATGGAGACCTTAGCTGAGAAATGGTCTATCAGGTTCTTCTAATATTTGCCTCTTTGCTCCTTTTGCTTCATCTTTATTTGATTTTTTAAATTTGATTTAATTTTAATTGATTCATGTTTTATATTTCCACATTTTAAGTTTCTTCATATTTTTAATGGAAGTTAAAAAAAGAAAAAGAAAATATGCAGAGAGGAAGAAAGGAAAGGAGAAAAGATGGCATGAAAGAAAAATAGAGAGGGTCTTGGAGAAAGGAATGAACTCAGCAGCAGTTTGCAAATGAGAGGGAATCAAACAAGACACAGGTAGTTGGTTAGAAGGTACAGGTGCCAAAGAGAAGAAATGAGATCCAGACTGAAGGTCATGGCAGTGAGAACTATTCACTGAAGGTCAAGGGTAAGAACTATTTCAGATGAAGAACAAAGAAGACTTGCCAATTCAGTGACCAGAGTTTTGAAATGGTGGTGATGGAAAGTGGAATGGCAGTGACGCTGAAGGTTTGAACCTGGCTGATCTCAGAAATGGTAGGAACATGGGGGAGGGGGAGGGGATGGAGAGACCTGTGCCAGACACTGTGCTGGCCAATTACAGAAAGCCCTTAACGGCACATACATCATTGTATGTAATTCCAAATAACCATGCCAGGTATTAGTGGTCCCTTCCTACAGATGAGTAAACTAAGAAAGAGCAAGTTTTGTTTTTTTTCTTTGTTTTTAAACTGGTAATTCTGACTAATACATACACAGAAAAACCAAAAAGGAAACCCAAATGGCTGTTTGGTCAGTTTGATTAACATAGTCACTCACTGGGGATAATTCAGGTCAAAAAAGACCACCTCAGTCTCCCCAGTCACCAAATACCATATTGTGATCTTGTATGTGTGTAAGAATGTGTCTGGAGAGGGAATTATTTTTACTACAGAAACTTTCTTCTTTGCGTTGGTTATGTAACACTGACTTCACTCACACAGCAACTTGGATGTGCTTGGAAAACGTAGCTCCATTATTTTGTCTATAACTACTCTGGCTCTCATATAAATTTAAAGTCCTATGCAGTTTAAAATTCAGGCCAATCCAGTAATTAAAACCATCACCTCAGGTAATGCTGCCCCTTTAGGAAAACATGCTTCGTCTCTCAGATTTCCCAGCGTTCTGTCACTCCCAGTGGTGGAGTGGTGAGGGGAGCTGGCATCTTTGGGCGTGGAGTCTTCTGATCCTCTGGTTTTCAGGGTGATGTCCCTTATCTGTTGTCTTGCTGACACAGCTGATTTATCTTGGTCGTCTTGCCCTCGCCTTGGCTTTCTCTGTTTTATTCCCCAGGTGGCTCCCGGGTGGAAAGCCCAAACTGAGCCTCTACCATGGAGGCACCTTGCCTGCTAGCTCTCAAATCAGCTGCCTCGTGAGTCCCCCACGGGATGGGGTGGGGTGCTGTGGGAAGGCCTGGTTTCTCTCCAGGCCACATTGAAACGAAGCAGAGTCTAGGAAAGCCATTCCTCAAAGCCAATAGATGAGCTCTCAGGAGTTTGATGTGGGCGGCCCTGGGATGGGGGGGAGGTTCATTCTAGAGTCAGATATGGAATTTGAGGTTGCTCTTCTCTTGGGCTTCCCACGCCTTACCACTCAGAAGAGTGAAAGCCAGAATGGGAAATTGGGAAGCAGTCTCAGATTGCTTTCCATGCTCCACCATCCTCAGCCCCCAGAAACAGAAGAGGTGGGCTTTTGCTCCCTTTTCTCTTTGTCCTAAGCCCTTCTACCATAAGGTAGCCAGCCGCATGGCCTGGAGAGTTCATAGGTGGAAGGTATACTCTCTTCATAATGAAAATTCTGCGATTGAGTCCTCCAGGCTTAGTGCTTGAAATGTTAAGTAGGAAATAAAAGAATTTAGCAAATCCATTTACTTTCCACAAAGTCTTGCTCTCAGACTGAATTCTTATCTTCTCCTGATCTAGGGCAGTAAGTTTTCTGCCTCTGCCCAGAAGGTGAGAGACTGCAAAGAAACATGATTTAGGGGATGCCATGAAATGCAATGGTTTAATATTTGCAAAATACTATCTGTGGTACACTTACATAGACACAGTCAAAAGTCCAGAAATCTGTGTAGCTGCATGTGCGGGTTTACACTGTCTAGCTTCTGGTCAAATGAACATGAGAATCACTTTCTGATGCATTGTGTCTAGCAAGTAGAAAAGGTGGAGAGCTAGTTTCATTGTGAGCTAAAAGTGGATAAAAACTAGTAGATTATATTTAGAATACAGCCTATAAAAAATAATTACAGCCGTCATGATAAAAAAACAGGCAAACACTTCTTTTATCAATAAATAAGGAATTAACAAAAAGGTGACTTTTACAGTGTAATGTTCCTGAGCTGTTTTTAAACCGGCATTTTTAGAAATTGTTTTCTAAGTGTTTTGTCAGGAAAAGAAACCTTAGTAAATTTTATTTTATGAATGCTACAGTTTAGAGTTCTGTTTTACACGATAGCAAAATAAGCTCACTTCTTTTATACTTTTTTTCCCCATTAGATTTCACTATTTGTAGCAGGCCTTGTCAAACAGGTGAAAATGAAATTATGGTAACATGAAAAGTGTACCTAGAAAATCATGTGAATTCTTTAATGAAGGCTCAACATTTGCTGTACTCGAAGGAGTATTTCCTTCATGGTACAAACTGATAATTAGAAATATTGAATTAGATATTTGTAAAAGAATAGTGGGAATTACCGACTATGACACTGCATTGTATCTTTTAGTTTTGGTATTCTAATTATGAGCCAAAATTTCCCCCAAATTCCAAATTCACCATAAAAAGAAACACATCTAGTGACCGCATCTCTTAAAATAATCTCTGAAATTACGAATACATTTATTTGTGTTAATGTGAGCTTTACATTTCAATTTAGATGATGGCGCTGTGGATTGTTTTTCTGAATAATTTCATTTAAGGACAGTTTGTAAGAACAGATAAAACCAAAGGCAATTGTGACGTGAACCCTTCTCTCCTGTATGCATGGAACAGAATTTTTTTTTTATTGTGCTTGTCCAATTTTAATGTTTAAAAGGTTTTCTTTCAAATATGCATATATAAAATTACACATAATGGATGGAAGAATTATGGCAGTGCTCTTTATTTCCTCCTTTTCAATAATTATGTGTGTATCTATCACTCATATGAAAGCGTAGATCTGTAACTGCTTTAGTCTTGTTTCTTGAGAGATGCCAGTTCTTTTTCTTTCTTACGAACGTAGAAGTATAGATGTAATGTAATATTCTCACCCATGTGATATTATTATAGGCTTTTTCTGCTGTTTTTGGTGACTTAATCATAAAAATGAAATTTAAAAAATGATTTCAAAAAAATGTCTTCTTCTGCACGCAGAACTTAGACAACACCTCTGGAATGCAATTTGATTTGAGGAAATGATACATATTTTAATAGTGGGCAGAGGAAGATGCATATTTACATGTGATGCTTATAATCACTTTAATTTCAGGACTATAATTTGTCATGATTTCTGGAAAGTTTTATTTTTTATTTTTGGAAAAGGGAATTTTGTTGACTGTGCACACTGCTTTTAAAGGAATATGTCTCTTAAACCTGAACATTCTGACAACCGAGCCGGGGCACTGATGACATTCTTTAATTCTCCTTGTCCTCTGTGAGGTAATATACAATTTGGTATCTAAAACTAGTTATGTATCATTGTCAAAAACTTTTTCTTAAATATATGAAGAAAAATACATTTTCAAATAATTATACCTTCATTTTGTAAAGTGTTATCTTAAAAGCAACACTAATATGAAAATGCGAAAATGAAGATCCCTCTTTTTTTTAATGTATTATTCTTTTGGTGGCCTAAGATTTTTAACATGATTTTTAATTTGTCTCAAGGCCTGTGTAAAGAAATTGGCTTTCTAGAATGTACATGTTTGAGCATTGTACAGAAATAAATATCTCCCCCTTGGAATTTAAATTGTATCTAGTAGTGCTATTTTTATACCTCTTACTAGGAAACGAAATACCTCTAAATTTAGTGCTTTGGAATTTTATTTCCACTAAAAATTTCTTCAGATATGTGAGCACCATAGTAACAGCTTTGCAAGCTGATTCTTCATTACAGTTCCCCGATAAGAGCTTCACTCAAGACAGTTCCTTTGGGATGACTGAGACTAAAAATCAATTCTGATAACATTAGAACAAATTTAAAGATGGAAAAAAAAACAATCAGAGAAAGCTTGCATGCTGTGGATAAACAGAGCTTCCCTTACTTTTTTTTTTTAATCAAAAGCTAAAATGCGTTTTTTTCAAAAGTTTTTATTTCTTGAATTATTTTATATCTAGGTAAGATTTTTTGCCCCCTTTGGAAAAAAATAACTCTTTTACCAGAGATATGAAAGATTCAGCTGAATTTATTTATGGCATAGGTAAATGTCTTTTATATCTTTATAGAAATGTTTTTGCAAAACCTACAGGTAAGTAATATGGGGTGTGAAAATATGAACGCAATGAATCTATTTTAATAAAAAGTTAATAATCAATTCATTATTTTCAGGAAAATCATTGCATTTTAAAAACCGTGTAGTACACTAGACTGAGCTCTGATCATTTTAGAAAGAAGTCTGTCAAAATAAATCAGGTTGATAACTGATTAGCAGAACGTGTAGTCTGTCATTTTTAAATATGTGCCCAATTTCTTCACATAAATCTTACCTTTAAAATCTTCAAGGGGAAAATTTATTTTGGGCACATTGGCCATGAATATCAGTTGACATTTATACAGTGCACAGAATTTATACTGTGGGTTAGGATGTCGGCCATAATTCCAGGCTGATAGTTTGTAAAGGGAAGATTCCATTTTGTACTGTTTATAAAATGTTACTCTGAAGTTCCATGCTCCAAGACTAACAAAGTCTATCCAAGTATAGTCAAGCGCTGCAGTTTAACTTATTGCATTCATTAAACTAGGCTTAGATTGTCCTAATTATATGTTATCAACAATTAAGAAATAGATCACATGCCACAGACTGGCTAAAACATTCTGTATTCTTGGCTGGATGCCAGTGGAGGTGCCAAGTTCCATTCTACCTTGTCATCAGCTGTATCTCTGCTTTTGCAGTACAAGCAGCAGCTGTGCTAGACAAAATAATCTAAATTCTCACATGTACTTTTCCTTTAGGAAGTAGCTCATGCTGAATTGCATTTCTGGTGTGAATAGTACTACACCTGAGTGAGTTTGTGCTGAAAACGTATTTTATGCAAATATAATTTGTAACCGATATAATCTTTCATGACTTTCAAATGTATTTGTCCTATCAAAATAATGGTCTTACTTTCCATGCTGAAATTATTACCAAATGGATTCTGTGGGTAGCAAAGTACTCTTTGCTCGCTCGGCAATGATTTTCCTATACCTCAAATTACATAATTTTATAGGTGCTCTGTTTCAAAGGAAAACAATCTTTATTGATCCAGGCAGTCAGAATTAATCATGGATCTCTGATCTCAAAACTCCTGGCAAAATCCTTTTATTCAGAGCACTCGTGTGCCAGATGCTCAGCACTTCACAAATCCTTGTGGGATGATGGGTTTTTCAAACAGTCTGATTGTTCAATCTAGTGTGGCTTCTGGAAGCGGAGATTCAGCAAGGCTTTTCCCTGAGCAGAGGCAGGCCCAGCCAATTTTATGAAGAGCTAAATTTGACCCAGCTTTTGCTTCCAACTGTCATCTTCTTGGTTACGTAAAAAACGGATGTCGGAAGTTGTTCTCCTTTCCACGTGTTCGATAGAGGAAGATCCTGGAATAACAGGTGTGTCCCAGCAGGAGCAGAGGTTAATGGTGCCCGGGTGCCATGCTAGGTACAAAAATATCCCAGTAGCCTAAGGTCCTGCACTCCTCAAACGGATCCTGTAATAGACAATCATGGAGAGCTAGTCCCCATAAGAAGAACTGACTTTCACGTTCATCACAGAGCTTACATTTGAGTTGACATGTATTTTCAAGCTCCCAATTTACTCGGTTATTAAAAGCTTTACTATATCCTACATGAATCAAGGTGGAGGGGTCATGCTAAATTCTCAATTAGAATGTGAAGATGTCAAAGAGATTCAAAAGATCCAGGCAAGGTCTCTAATTTACATACAACTTGTCCTGTGCCGCTTTGTAATGGCATCTGCTGAGTCATTTCTTACTGGGCAGTGTAACTTTTCAAATTTTACTTCATACTAGGAAATCCTTTACAGTTCACAAAAATGTGCCAAGAAATTCTTTTGCCAAAACCAACTTCCTGGAATAATTTCCTTTGATTTCACAAAAGATTTTCCCTTATTTTCCCCTTTAGTAGATGATCCTTCTAGAGACTCAGATGAGTGCTCTCAGAGGAGAATCTATTCTGTTTGATCTGGATAATATATTCGCCTTCTCTGCTCAAGAGGCAACCAGTCTAATAGTCCCATTATCTATATGCACCTGCTCTCATCGCTTTGCTCTTGATCTAATACTATGCACCAGGCTATAATATAAGAAATACAAGTCTAAATAATATTCAGGTTTTTTCTGGCCCTTGGGGACAAAGTCTTGGTGAGGCAACGGGCTTGCCTTGTTTTGGTCGTCACAGCCTCCCTGACACCTAGAGCAGTGTCTGCCCTGGTAGGTTCTCAGAGTCTGCTTGCCGACTGAGGCTCTCATCTGGTTGGCTTTCTGCTCATATAACCTATCGTCTAGGTGCAACTTTCACTCGTGATTTTTGACTCTTTGGGGGGTTACTTCAAAGATGTTCTCTTTTTGAGTGGTTAAAATTCTCTTCCTTCTTCAGACTTACTTTCCTTCTAATCCTTTGTTAGAAATAACTTTTTTATTCTCCTGTACTTCTTTATTATCTGTTGCTCTTCTTACATCTTTTCTTTTTGAAACAGACTCTTTTGTTTTCCTTTGTCAATTTTTTTTTTCTCCTTTACTCTCTTTCATGTTACCATTTAGGTTGAGGCTAAATTGCTGGGACAGCTGCTCTCTTTGACCTGCTCTAGACTTTGCCGACCACATCACCAACTGGCAGGGTGTGGTGCCTTGAGGTCTTCCAGGGGACAGGCTTCCAAATGGAAATAATGGAGTAACATTTCTGAGTTACAATTTATGCTCAACATGAGAGAATCCCAGTCATCTTAAGCATTTTTAAGCATATTCACTGTATTACTGAAATGCTTATTAAAATTTCTGAATCTTAAAATCAGTCTACCCAGTATTGAAACTGCATGTGAATACATGATTCAGATAGTGGTCATTGGTTAATAACAGGACCAGAAGGAAGCCCTAGGGACTCAAGTAGTATACTCATCTTCTAGGAAGCCATTCTTCGTAGAAGACTGTCTTTTCTTTTCCTTAAAAACGCGGAAGAATTTTTATTATATGCTGTCTGTTGTCTCATGGCTCGTACAGCTACTGAATTATTTGAGCTAAATCCTATTCTTTCACTAGCTTACTCCTTCTCAAACACATATGCTTACAAATATACATATGTTTACAACATAGTATATATGCTTACAACATAGTGGAAAAAATAGTTTTTTTTTGGTTTATTTGTATCATTAGGAGGAAATTTTTTTCCTATCATAGGAGTAGAGGTTAGTTTGGTTTGGCTTCAAAATACTTAGGACTAGAACCAAAGTATACTTGGTTATTGCTGAGAAAGATTTTTCTTTTTTTTTTTTTTGATTCAAGATCCCAGTGGGTCATTTTTGCCACTTCCATTCTTCTCCACTTTGTCAGAACCGTCTCTTCAGCTGCTGTGCAGTAAAAATGTGTGCAAGTGGTGTCTGGTACTTACATGGAGGAAGCCAGACTGCTTCGGGGAATGCGTGGGACAAAGGGAGGCCCTTTGCACTCTGTAGCCACCAGGACAAATCACTGGAATCCTCTTAGATATTAGAGGGGAATATCCTGAGCTATTCTGAAATCTCAAAAGGACTAACAAAGTTCATTCCATTTGTCATGGAAATGTGACAGTGATATAGAACAAAACCTTTCCGCAGTGGGGGCTGGCTGCACCGAATTCCTTTTGCAACAAGGAAATTAGGTCAGAAGGAAATTTAGGTCAACACCTTACAGAAATGCCCCTATGCCTGAAAGGCGCCAGGAGAACTTACACTGTTACAAACACAAAGGTTATTGTTTTTATATTTAATTTGAAAAATGGTACCTTCCAAAGCTTAGTGTGATATAAACTCAGTTATGATTCAGCAAAGAAAATTACCCCTTACATCACTGGCACTGCTCCGGCTAAATCACGGGGTGATTCCCGAATCGCTTCTAACCAAGCCCAGCCTGGCTGACCCGGTTTAATCATGCAATTCAAGAAATATTTATCAAGCCTTCATTATGTGCAATGAACCTATTAGAAAATTTAAAGGTTATAAAGATTAATAAGCACCCTACTCCCACTAACTCCATCTTTGCCATTAAGAAGCTTAAAGCTTAGGGAGGAGGAGTAGGTTAGGGAGCAGATGAAAGTGCAACATAACCTATAATTCTTTGATTCACTTATCATACAGTAAATGAGTTTCTATTGTGTGCCAAAAACTATGAAAAGTGACGTACGAGAGTTAAAGCAAAGTGACTGGTTGGAGAGGAGAAAGAGATAGGGTCAGTTTGGCATGGACAAGGGTCAGTTTGGCATGGACAGGAAGGAATAATTTCTTGAAAAGAGGGCTTTTTTTTTTTTTTTTTTTTGCGGTATGTGGGCCTCTCACTGTTGTGGCCTCTCCCGTTGCGGAGCACAGGCTCCGGACGCGCAGGCTCAGCGGCCATGGCTCACGGGCCCAGCCGCTCCGCGGCATGTGGGATCTTCCCAGACCGGGGCACGAACCCGTGTCCCCTGCATCGGCAGGCGGACTCTCAACCACTGCACCACCAGGGAAGCCCGAAAAGAGGACATTTTAACTGAAATTTAAATGGGTGTAACTTCAACAGATGGTGATCTGTAAGAGGTGCCTGAGTGGAAGCCTTGGGAAGAAGGGCGCAGTGGGCCGGGTGCCTGGAGGAGGGGAAGCAAATGGAAGCAGTGGCTGAGAGCTTCAGGAGGAGACAACAGTATGTGCAAAGGCAAAGGAGTAGAAAAAATTGTGTTGTATCTGGGGAACAACCAATGATCCATTTTAACAATTCTGAGCATAGAACCCAGAAGGTGAAGTACAGTTGACCCTTGAACAATGAGGGGGTTAGGCGAATCGACCCTCCCCATAGTCGAAAATCTACCCATGACTTTGTAGTTGGCCTTTGGTATACACAGTTCCACATCTGAGGATTCAACCAACCACGGGTCGCTTCATACTGTAGTGTTTATTGAAAGGAATCCGAGCATAAGTGGACCCACGCAGTTCAAACCCATGTTGTTCAAGGGTCTACTGCAGTTAGAAAAGGTGAATTGGAGTCCTATTTAGAGATACCTTGAGTGCCAGACTAGGAGTGGCATGCATATGGCGAACCATCCCACAGCCCTGGATTCTGGTGACTTGGATGGCATATCTGACCAATGAGATGGCTGAATAAAGTCTAGCAATACTAAGCCATAAATCTTGATCCATTGTTCTAGAATGTCTCTAGATATGAGGTTACTTGATCAACATCTATACTATAAATGTAGAATATATATTTTCTAAAAGAAACAAGTGGAACTTTACTACATCCACTTTTTACCTGAAATCTAATTTGGTGTTTGGCCAGTTTAAATTAAAAAAATGTATGAGAAATATAAAAAATGAGCCTGGTTTTTATTTTCATTGGTTATGTGACCACCTTCTCACTACATACATCAGTAAGCAAAGTCTGCTTTCAGCAGTGGAACTTTGATTATCACATCTAATTCTGGTTTGGTAGCACATTAAACTTTCAAACAGTTAATGACTGGGTTTTTTTCTGTTCAGCTTTACCTTTCATAAAAGCACCAGCAAGAGGAAAGAAGTGGCAGTAAGACTGAATTATGAACTTTAAAAAGCTGAGAACAAGTAACTGCTTGTCCTGTGAAAGCTGCTCTCTCTGCTCTTGATTACCTGTCTGCGATAGGTCAGTGGTGAGCGCTGTGTGCCTGCGATGACGGTTGTAGCAAATGGGCAGGTGAGGGACCCAGAGGGAGGAGTTTTTCTTAGGCTTCTGGTTAACACACAGGCTGCCCAAACTCTGCTCTAATAAAATGGCTTACTTCCTAGGCTTATTTCCAATATCTTCTGTAGGTCATCACTTTAACAAAAAACAAAACAGCATTTTTAATGAAGGATGGATTAGTTTCCTAATTGCTCAGCTCGAAGTTCTTTGGAAATTGGTGAGTGGGCACTTTCTGAATAAGGTTTTGATTCCAGAAATCAGCTTTGTGTGTATGTGGCAGTTGGGGTGGAGAGAGAGGTTGTGCATATGTGTATATGTAAATATAAACGTGTGTGTATATATATATATATAGAGAGAGAGAGATATATATATTTCTCTATAGATGAGATGTCTCTATAGGCACAGTTTCATCTGTAATATACACACACACTCACACACATATGATTTAGATGTTGATGGGAGTGTCAGGAAGGACGAAATAAACTAACATTAATTGATCTCTTATGGCATTTTCTCCACTGAGGTGGGTACTAATATCCCTCCATTTTAGATGAATTTGAGGCTCAGAGCAGTTAAGTGAATTACAAGTTAAGCAATGTGCCCAAAGTCAAAAAGCTGGAAGGTAGTGGGCTTCCAGTCTGGGTGTGGCTGAGCTCCACAGCCCAGAACACACACTCACTCTCTTCCTCTTTGTCCCCCTTGCTCCCTGCCTTCCTCTCATCCCCTCTTGGTCTTTTGTTGAAGAGTCAAATGGTTCACAAGCAAAATGCCATTAGGTAGGTAAAAATGACTTAAACCCATTAAAAAAGATATCACATAGCCAAAGTGAAGACCAAAATAAGAAAACACAATGAGGCTAGATGCAAGCTTAGTGACAAAGGTGACTCTGATTTTCTTTTAGTGACAAAGATGACTCATCTTTTCTTTTCTTGTGAACCATTCAGCTTACAACCAGTTACTCAGAAGAGCCCAAAACAACAATGTCACTGTTTTATACAGCTTGATTTTTATGATGTCCTTCGGTTACAAGTTTCGGGTGATCTGGCTTAATTTCTTTCTTTATCCTTATCACCTCATATATAGGTTTGTGCTTGGTATCCACTCAGACGCCTTGGCACAAAGAAACAAAATATTGAGGGATGGGTTCACACCTCAGGATGAGTGTTCACCCTCGCTGGAGCTAGAAGCTGCCACCGCTAAGGAATAACTGTCCAGTATGGGGGCTGATCAGGGAGACTGTTGAGAGTCCTTACACGGCAGTCATGCCACAGGCATGCATGTGTGCGTGTGCCCACACGCGTGTGTGTCTCACAGTACCCTGTCCTACGTCTTTCTCTTGCTTTGCTTGCCGTCATTTGTTTATTATTCTTCTCACTGTTGTTCATGAAAAAGCCTTTCTGCATACCTGCAATTATCTCACAATTCTACAGTTTTCATCTAGACCTTTACACATTCTGGGAATGGAGTGTGTGCCCTGGGAACATTGTAATCACAAATGAATGCCATTTTGTGTCTTGGTTAGATGGGATGATTCATAGAGCTGTGTGCTTTCAGGAAGAATTTGTGGACTAAAGACTGGCTATAGGGAGTAGAAAACTAAGGTATGAGGCCTGATGCAGACTCCAGAAGTTGTCAGCCTGCTTTTAGTTTATAAAGAAAAAGTAGACTTCAGGTTAATTTTGTGTGATTGTTTGTAATAGTGTTCCAAGAGAATATGATAAGATTATTTTCTCTCTTGTCTGCCTTCATATATATATACACACACTCTATAGAGAATAATTATAGAAAAAATTACTTTTCCTCTTTATTAAAATACAATTTAATAAAAACTTGCTATTTAGAAAAAGTACTGCAAAGGAGTTTTACTGGCCTGATTTGTTTTTACAGAAATACTGTCAATCCAATAAAACTGAAAAAGAGATAAAAATATTCTTACATCCATTCTGAATCTAAGATTCTCCAGTAAATCAGACTCAGGTTCCATAAAAACCACTAAGCAAACTAGGTCACAGATAACAAGGTAGCAATTAAAGCGACTGTATCAATTATTTGGTTAAGTTATTTCCTAATATTTCACTCTGTAGGATATTTTATATAGGACCCCCATTTAATACTCTGGGTTTTTTTTGGTACGTAGGCCTCTCACTGTTGTGGCCTCTCCCGTTGCAGAGCACAGGCTCCGGACGCACCAGGCTCAGCGGCCATGGCTCACGGGCCCAGCCGCTCCGCGGCATGTGGGATCTTCCCGGACCGGGGCACAAACCTGTGTCCCCTGCATCGACAGGCGGACTCTCAACCACTGCGCCACCAGGGAAGCCCCAATACTCTGTTTTAAAGAGAAAACTATTTTTTTTAACATAAAAAAAAACTATTTATAGAATCATTTAAAATATGATGAAGGGAAAGAGAGCACTCATTAACAAAGAGGTGGGGGAAATGACCAGAGAACTCTCATTTAGAAATCTCTGCAACTGAATTATAGTTGATGTGGTAAAGAACAAATTTAATATGTTGCCTAAAGAATATAGTTTGGAACATTCTAGTTTCCCTTATCTCTGTTCTAGAAAACATGCTTCCTCCGAGAGTTGATTTCCTGCTGCATTTTGCATCAGTGCTTTTTCCATTGTTGTATCTTCCTTTCTTAAGCCTAGGTTAACCTATTAATTTAAAAAGCCATATCTTTCACAGTGTGCTAGGAAACCAAGCCTGAGCAACCAGAGGCTTTGCACAAGTGATTTTATCAAGTGTGCTCTGTCTATTTAACTACCCTACTTGCTCCTTATAATTAAATTCTTATACCTCCCCCAAAAGACAAAACTAGGTACTTTGTATTGTACTACCATACATTAAAATGGGTTGTTCGCAACATTTGCGTATTACCAAACCTCCTTTTGGCCTTTTGGAGCCACTTCTCCTGAGCGTATGGACATCTGCTTGGCCGTAGGATGGAAGTCAATAGGAGAAAGGGTTTCAAAATGCATTAAAGAGCTGAGTGAGATTCCACTGATTCAACATTTGTCCTCATCACACTAGGGTTCACTGGCATGTATTTTGTAAAAAGGAAGTATTAGGGAAAGTATATTCTCCCAGATCTGATGCTGCGCTCTGGGGCATACAGATTTGGCCCTTGCCCTTGGGGATCTCACTTGCTTTTGGGAAGGAGAAGGCATATCCAGATCACCAAGATCTGAGGTAGGTGTGTGGTGATGGTAGTGTGCACAGTGTGCAGCCAGCAAAGGGGGAAGCTCCTTGCCTGGCCAGGGCCTGGGCACGGCAAGTGGGCACAGTCAGGGACAGCTCTCTGGATGAGACCCTGTTGGGTCTTCAAGGCTGAGCTGCAGTTAGCTGGGTTAAAGGAGGGGAGCAGTTATAAGTGGGAGAAGGAAGGGCATCCTCACGGGGTGGAGGAGGGAGGTCGAGATAAAAGACAAGGAAGGAGAACTCTAAGCAAGTGGTAGAAGTACTTTCTTCTTTCACTACTTCATAAAGTTCTTCCATTTGAGAAAGAATCCAATGAATAGTGAAAAGTTAAGAAATATCACTTCAGCTCCTCTTGCCTTTTTTTGGTCTTTCCCATTGAAAAATGAGAGGATAGGCTAGAGTATCATCAAAATTTGTTCAAATTGTGGTACACACACACAGAGAGGAATATTATTCAGCTATAAAAAAGGAAATCCTATTATTTGCAACAGTATGGATGGACCTTGAAGACATTATACTAAGTGAAATAAGTCAGACAGAGAAAGACAGATACTGTGTGATTTCACTTATATGTGGAATCTGAAACAGAACAAAACAACCCCCACTCCCCCCACAGGCACACCAAACTCACAATAAAAGGAAACAGATTCGTGGTTACCAGAGGCAGGGGCTGGGCGGGAGGGAAATTGGAGGAAGGTGGTCAAAAGGTACAAACTTCCAATTATAAGATAAGCAAGTACTAGAGATGTAACGTCCAACATGATGGCTATAGTTAACACTGCTGTACGATCATACAGGAAAGTTAAGAGAGTAGGTTTTAAGAGTTCTCGTCACAAGGAGAAAAAAAATTTTTTCTTTTTATTGTATCTATATGAGATGATGGATATTAACTAAACCGATTGTAATCATTTCACAAAATATGTAAATCAAAACATCATGCTCTATACCTTAAGCTTATGCAGTAATGTATATCAATTATTTCTCAATAAAACTGGAAAAAAAGATTAAATATGAACAATATTTCTTCAGGGCTCTAATATTATGTGATTTATATATTTAATTAAGATAAGAGAACAAACCCTTAAAGTGTTTGCTATTAATAAATGGATATTATCATGAGGAAAACAATAAAACTGTGTTTCTTTTTAGACACAATTTAAAATCAAAATATTGGACTAGTACAGGACTTTCTCTTCAAGGAATCTGATTAAGATCAGTTACCGCACAGAGATTTGCTTTCACAGGAATTTCCCAGGAAAGCATTTTTCAACATAGCAAGCAAAGGCTGTAGTCCTACTGTCACATTCAGAATTTGAGATTCTTTTAAAACTGGGAGTAGAAGATTTAAACTATGTTCCTACCAATGAATGATACATTTCTATTGAAAAAGCTTTACATACTTGGGGTGTTGTTATCATGCTACTTTTAAACTGTGGGAGAAATTGAAGAATTTTTACCATATGTTTTTGTACCAAGGTGTAGGATTGTGAGTTTTGTTCCAAGGGTAGGATTGTGATTAACAGCCAACAACTGTGAGGAAAGCGCAAAGTTCCAGGGCTGGTGTGTTAGTGCCATGTTGTCACCCGTGCCTAAGGATCCTTCTAGCTTTCTGCTCCACAGTTGTGATAGAGGAAGTTCTGTACAAAACATGACCATTTTAGGCAGAAAGAATAGGGAGGGGAAAGGACCAATGCGTGTGCTGAATCAGCCCCATCCAACAGCATCTGCTTACATTTTATTGGCAGAATTTAGTCACAGGGCCACCCACCTGCAAGGGAGGCTGGAAAATAAAGTTTTTAGCTGAGCACGTTGCAGCCCCCAGCTAAACTGGGTCCTGTTAGTGTGGAATATAGAATAAATGAATATTGTATATAGTAACTAATCATATCAGCTACAAGTCTCAAAATTAAGAAGAATAGAAATCTGGCTCAGAGTTTCAAAGTAAAAAAAAATCTAAGTGAACGAAAGAATAGGATGTCTAAGAGGAGAGTTAGGTTTATTGCCTAGCTGTACTATATCGTGGCAGTCTCTTCCATATTTGTTGGCTGAATTATTTTGAGCTACTGTGAGGTAGATAAGCAAAAACTGGCTGAACAGTTAGGAGAAAGGGGGTCTACTCTCAAATCTCTTTATTACTTGTAGTAAATTTATCTTTCTGAGTTCCAGACAAGATTAGTATTTTTCAAATTTTTCTTAAAGCTATGAAACACTTTGTTCAAAAAGATGGTACCTGTAAATAGTTAAGCGCAGTACTCCTCCTCGGATTAAAGGGCATGTAGTGGTGGTAGATCAGAAATCCCAGTTGGTTCTCCTCCCAAAGCCTCCATGGGAAGAGACAGTTTCTGAGCCTCTTCCTGTGTCATTTGTAAGTAGGGACCAAACCCTAGTTGCCCTAAGAAGCCATGTAGTACCAGTTGGAATACATCTAGGCATTGTTGTAACTATACATAAAATATACTTTTCAAAACATTATCTTTTTTTTTTGTTGTTTTCAACACATGAATTACATTTCTCTGTCTTTCCACTATTTATTTGTATCAGTTTCTGTTTTGTAAAACGTCTTACTACATTCTTTTCAAAATGTGGAAATGATGTGAAGGTGCTGGGAAATTCTCAGAAGTTTGCAATTTAGATTTTTGCATTTTTCCCCAAGTGATTTGGCCTCCTACAAGGATATCTAGCCTTTTTTTTTTTTTTTTTTAAACCCATCTGCCCAATACTTAATTCACATTTATAACATCATACATAGCCCATGGCGGGAGTAGTAATGTTTTTGCTTCAGAGGTCACCATAACAGGAGGTCAGTGAAAACTCAAACATGGCTTTAAAAACAGGAGAACAGAAAGACACCCACAAGCCTGGGCATGTGGATTGAGTGCTAGATGGGTGGTCAACCCAACCCAGACAAGCCAGCAATAGTCCAACCACATAACAGACTGGGAAACTCCAAAGTTGCTAACTAAGAAGCCAGTTTTATGTTGTTTAAATTTTTTTCAAGAATTCTATTTCTAGTCACTACTATCAAGGGGTAGTAAATGTGCTGATTTCTTGTGCTACTTCATATTCACCTTTCATATAAGGTGATTTTATGAAGATATAAAATACATTTACATTTTGGAGTTTTACGAGCAGAAAGCAATATTTCACTCAGCATTTTCCTAGTACACCAATTGAAATCACTATAAATATTCCTTATTTTTGCATAATACATGTTTAGAAATTAAAATAACACTTTTAATGAACTAGTGGTTAGTATAGTTTCTTTAGTTTAATTCTTAGTAGTCTGAGTAGAATCTTAGACTTTTAAAATCTTATCGCTTTAAATTTGCCTGTTAAATCAAGGTTTATGAAGAATTCCTTCTTTTGGGAAGGGTTTGGAATCATAAGTTTGGAGTTAATCATATTTAAAACATTCCAAAGTTTTCAAAATTAATTTGGAAATTGGAATTCGTGAAGTGTCTGAATTGCTGAACTTTGTGCATCCATTCACATAAGAAAACACTGCACAGTGACCGTTTGGCTTTTTTTTCATTAAATAAAAACCCCAACATGCTTGTTTAGTTACTAGAGCCCATTATTTAGAATATTTGGCACTCACATCCGTTAATATTTTTTGGTCATTCATCTTTAAGATGGAGGCAGAGACAATACTTTTTCATATGTAAAATGTTAAGAGTATTAAAAAAGTTCATTACTTTGTTTTCTTAAAAATTATATTTGAATATCTCTAGCTTAGATCTTTTTTCCTTATTTCTAGACACATATATAGTAACTCCTTGACATATGTGATGGAATTATTATTGGAGAAGGATGAATAATCTAAAAATGCATTTATCAAAAATAATTTTCCTGTAAGAAATCATGGCAAAACTTTACGATATAATTTTCAAATCTGTGTAGTTGCCTGTTAATTTTCTATACATTAGCAAACCAAACCAAACCCCCAGGGACCACAGCACAGTTCTTCACCTCTGGGTACCATTTCCTGCCCTTACCTGGTTATGCTCATGGAGCTCTGGCTAGTAAACGTATCTGTGGAGCAAGATTTCCATGACTTTTTTTTTTCATTGTCTCACCAGACTCCCCAGGAAGCAAGATAACTGGGATAGAGTTTTTCTGCTGTGATTTAAGGCTAAATGAAAGTGGTTGAAATTCCAAAAGCAGATATTGCAGTGTGGATAATTCAGGCCTAGTACAAACTACATCAGCCAGGTATACTACTACAAAACTACACAGCAGAAAGTCTGGAGTTAGCAACAGGCTTATGGTGCACCGGCTAGTTCACCACTTGCACTGAAAACATGCAGTTTAGACTGAAACTAGGGATGGCTAGAAGGGGAAACTATACAACTATAGAAACCAAGAAGTGTTTATTGTAGTCAATTTTCTAGCAGCTATCTCAGCTCACCCAAAGCTGACCTCAGTATCTTCCATCCCAAACAGCTCATTTCTCAGGATTCCCTATCTTACCTGAATTACTGCAATAACTCTCTAACTGGTTCTTCGTCCTCCTTTAGACTTCAGCCAGAATGACTTTTCTAAAACACCAATTTGATCCAGCCACTTGCCTGGTAAAATTTCTGAAGTGACTCCTCATGACTTTCAGGGAAAATCTAAACATGGCCCAAGAGGCATTTGACCATCAAGGCCTGCCTGGTAGTCCAGCTCTATCTCTCTCTCCACCCTCATGCACACCCCAGCTCCAGCTAATCGAAAGCCTGAAGCTTCTTTTTTTTTCATACTATTGAAATTTTATTTTATTTTAAGAAATAGGATTTTATAATAATCTCTTTTGCTGTGTAATACAGTTTTTACATTGTATGATGTTTTCTTTTTTCTTTTTAACATCTTTATTGGAGTATAATTGCTTTACAATGGTATGTTAGTTTCTGCTTTATAACAAACTGAATCACCTATACATATACATATACCCCCATATCTCCTCCCTCTTGCATCTCCCTCCCACCCTTCCTATCCCACCCCTCTAGGTGGTCACAAAGCACCGAACTGATCTCCCTGTGCTACGCAGCTGCTTCCCACTAGCTATCTATTTTACGCTTGGTAGTGTATATATGTCCATGCCACTCTCACTTTTTCCCAGCTTACCCTTCCCACCCCCATGTCCTCAAGTCCATTCTCTGCGTCTGCATCTTTATTCCTGTCCTGCCCCTAGGTTCTTCAGAAACTTTTTTTTTTCTTAGATTCCATATATATGTTTTAGCATACGGTATTTCTTTTTCTCTTTCTAACTTACTTCACTCTGTATGACAGACTCTAGGTCCATCCACCTCACTACAAATAACTCAATTTCATTTCCTTTTATGGCTGAGTAATATTCCATTGTATACATGTGCCACATCTTCTTTACCCATTCATCTGTGGATGGACACTTAGGTTGCTTCCATGTCCTGGCTATTGTAAATAGTGCTGCAATGAACATTGGGGTGCATGACTCTTTTTGAACTATGGTTATCTCAGGGTATATGCCCAGTAGTGGGATTGCTGGGTCGTATGGGAGTTCTATTTTTAGTTTTTTAAGGAAGCTCCATACTGTTCTCCATAGTGGCTGTAACAATTTACATTCCCACCAACAGTGCAAGAGGGTTTCCTTTTCTCCACACCCTCCCTAGCATTTATTGTTTGTAGATTTTTTGATGATGGCCATTCTGACTGGTGTGAGGTGATACCTCATTGTAGTTTTGATTTGCATTTCTCTAATGATTAATGATGTTGAGCATCCTTTCACGTGTTTGTTGGCAATCTGTATATCTTCTTTGGAGAAATGTCTGTTGAGGTCTTCTGCCCATTTTTGGATTGGGTTGTTTGTTTTTTTGATATTGAGCTGCATGAGCTGCTTATAAATTTTGGAGATTAATCCTTTGTCAGGTGCTTCATTTGCAAATATTTTCTCCCATTCTGAGGGTTGTCTTTTGGTCTTGTTTATGGTTTCCTTTGCTGTGCAAAAGCTTTTAAGTTTCATTAGGTCCCATTTGTTTATTTTTGTTGTTATTTCCATTTCTCTAGGAGGTGGGTCAAAAAGGATCTTGCTGTGATTTATGTCATAGAGTGTTCTGCCTATGTTTTCCTCTAAGAGTTTGATAGTGTCTGGCCTTACATTTAGGTCTTTAATCCATTTGGAGTTTATTTTTGTGTATGGTGTTAGGGAGTGTTCTAATTTCATTCTTTTACATGTAGCTGTCCAGTTTCCCCATCACCGCTTATTGAAGAGGCTGTCTTTTCTCCATTGTATATTCTTGCCTCCTTTATCAAAAATAAGGTGACCATATGTGCCTGGGTTTATCTCTGGGCTTTCTATCAAGTTCCATTGATCTATATTTCTGTTTTTGTACCAGTACCATACTGTCTTGATTACTATAGCTTTGTAGTATAGTCTGAAGTCCAGGAGCCTGACTCCTCCAGCTCCATTTTTCTTTCTCAAGATTGCTTTGGCTATTCAGGGTCTTTTGTGTTCCCATATAAATTGTGAAATTGTTTGTTCTAGTTCTGTGAAAAATGCCATTGGTAATTTGATAGGGATTGCATTGAATCTGTAGATTGCTTTGGGTAGTGTAGTCATTTTCACAATATTGATTCTTCCAATCCAAGAACATGGTATATCTCTCCATCTGTTTGTATCATCTTTAATTACTTTCATCAGTATCTTATAGTTTTCTGCATACCGGTCTTTTGTCTCCTTAGGTAGGTTTATTCCTAGACATTTTATTCTTTTCGTTGCAGTGATAAATGGGGGTGTTTCCTTAATTTCTCTTTCAGATTTTTCATCATTAGTGTATAGGAATGCAAGAGATTTCTGTGCATTAATTTTGTATCCTGCTGCTTTACCGGATTCATTGATTAGCTCTAGTAGTTTTCTGATAGCCTCTTTAGGACTCTCTATGTATAGTATCATGTCATCTGCAAACAGTGACAGCTTTATTTCCTCTTTTCCAGTTTGGTTTCCTTTTATTTCTTTTTCCTCTATGATTGCTGTGGCTAAAACTTCCAAAATTATGTTGAATAATAGTGGTGAGAGTGGACAACTTTGTCTTGTTCCTGATCTTAGAGGAAATGGTTTCATTTTTTCACCATTGAGAACGATGTTGGCTGTGGGTGTCATATATGGCCTTTATTATGTTGAGGTAAGTTCCCTCTATGCCTACTTTCTGTAGGGTTTTTGTCATAAATGGTGTTGAATTTTGTCAAAAGCTTCTTCTGCATCTATTGAGATCATTGTATGGTTTTTCTCCTTCAGTTTCTTAATGTGGTTTATCACATTAATAGATTTGCATATATAGAAGAATCCTTGAATTCCTGGGATAAACCCCACTTGATCACAGTGTATGATCCTTTTAGTGTGCTGTTGGATTCTGTTTGGTAGTATTTTGTTGAGGAGTCTTGCATCTATGTTCATCAGTGATACTGGCCTGTAGTTTTCTTTCTTTGTGACATCTTTGGCTGGTTTTGGTATCAGGGTGATGTTCACATCGTCAAATGAGTTTGGTAGTGTTCCTTCTTCTGCTATATTTTGGAAAAGTTTGAGAAGGATAGGTGTTCGCTCTTCTCTAAATGATAGAATTCGCCTGTGAAGCCATGTGGTCCTGGGCTTTTGGTTGTTGG
The DNA here is from genome assembly GCF_003676395.1 of Aethalodelphis obliquidens. NCBI lineage: Eukaryota > Metazoa > Chordata > Mammalia > Artiodactyla > Delphinidae > Aethalodelphis > Aethalodelphis obliquidens. The sequence continues at coordinate 46,594,753 of NW_020837948.1, read as the reverse complement.
AAGATTTCTAATCACAGTCTCAATTTCAGTGCTTGTGATTGGTCTGTTTATATTTTCTATTTCTTCCTTGCTCGGTCTCTGAAGGTTGTGCTTTTCTAAGAATTTGTCCATTTCTTTCTTGTCTACTTTATTGGCATATATTTGCTTGTAGTAATATCTCATGATACTTTGTATTTTGCAGTGTCAGTTGTTACTTCTCTTTTTTCATTTCTAATTCTGTTGATTTGAGTCTTCTCCCTTTTTTTTTTTTTTGTGGTACGCGGGCCTCTCACCGCTGCAGCCCCTCCCGCCGCGGAGCACAGGCCCGGGACGCGCATGCTCAGTGGCCATGGCTCACGGGCCCAGCCGCTCCACGGCATGTGGGACCCTCCCGGACCGGGGCACGAACCTGTGTCCCCCGCATCGGCAGGCGGACTCCCAACCACTGCGGCACCAGGGAAGCCCCTTCTCCCTTTTTTTTGATGAGTCTGGCAAATGGTTTATCAATTTTGTTTATCTTCTCAAAGAACCAGCTTTTAGTTTTATTGATCTTTGCTATCGTTTCCTTCATTTCTTTTTCATTTATTTCTGATATGATTTTTATGATTTATTTCCTTCTGCCAACTTTGGGGGTTTTTTTGTTCTTCTTTCTCTAATTACTTTAGGTGTAAGATTAGCTTGTTTATTTGAGGTGTTTTTTATTTCTTGAAGTAGGATTGTATTGCTATGAACTTCCCTGTTAGAACTGCTTTTGCTGCATCCCATAGGTTTTGGGTCATCATATTTTCATTGTCATTTGCCTCTAGGTATTTTTTGATTTCCTCTTTGATTTCTTCAATGATTTCTTGGTTTTTTAGTAGTGTATTGTTTAGCCTCCACGTGTTTGTATTTTTTACAGATTTTTTCCTGTAACTGATATCTCGTCTCATAGCATTGTGGTCGGAAAATATACTTGATACGATTTCAGTTTTCTTAAATTTACCAAGGCTTGATTTCTGACCCAAGATATAATCTATCCTGGAGAATGTTCCATGAGCACTTGAGAAGAAAGTGTATTCTTTTGTTTTTGGATGGAATGTCCTATAAATATCAATTAAGTCCATCTTGTTTAATGTATTATTTAAAGCTTGTGTTTCCTTATTTATTTTCATTTTAGATGATCTCTCCACTGGTGAAAGTGAGCTGTTAAAGTCCCCTACTATGATTGTGTTACTGTCAATTTCCCCTTTTATGGCTGTTAGTATTTGCCTTATGTATTGAGGTGCTCCTATGTTGGGTGCATATTTACAATTGTTATATCTTCTTCTTGGATTGATCCCTTGATCATTATGTAGTGTCCTTCTTTGTCTCTTGTAATAGTCTTTATTTTAAAGTCTATTTTGTCTGATATGAGAATTGCTACTCCAGCTTTCTTTTGATTTCCGTTTGCATGGAATATCTGTTTCCATCCCCTCACTTTCAGTCTGTATGTGTCCCTAGGTCTGAAGTAGGTCTCTTGTAGACAGCATATATATGGGTCTTGTTTTTGTATCCATTCAGCCAGTCTGTGTCTTTTGGTTGGAGCATTTAATCCATTTACATTTAAGGTAGTTATCAATATGTTTGTTCCTATTACCATTTTCTTAATTGTTTTGGGTTTATTATTGTAGGTCTTTTCCTTCTCTTGTGTTTCCTGCCTAGAGGAGTTCAGTTAGCATTTGTTGTAAAGCTGGTTTGGTGGTGCTGAATTCTCTTAGCTTTTGTTTGTCTGTAAAGGTTTTAATTTCTCCATCGAATCTGAATGAGATCCTTGCTGGGTATAGTAATCCTGGTTGTAGGTTTTTCCCTTTCATCACTTCACATATGTCCTGCCACTCCCTTCTGGCTTGCAGAGTTTCTGCTGAAAGATCAGCTGTTAACCTTATGGGGATTCCCTTGTATGTTATTTGTTGTGTTTCCCTTGTTGATATTAATATTTTTTCTTTGTATTTAATTTTTGATAGTTTGATTAATATGTGTCTTGGCATGTTTCTCCTTGGGTTTATCCTGTATGGTATTCTCTGCGCTTCCTGGACTTGATTGACTATTTCCTTTCCCATATTAGGGAAGTTCTCAACTATAATCTCTTCTTTCTCAGTCCCTTTCTCTTCTTCTTCTGGAACCCATATTATTCGAATGTCAGTGCGTTTAATGTTGTCCCAGAGGTCTCTGAGACTGTCCTCAATTCTTTTCATTGTTATTTCTTTATTCGGCTCTGTGGTAGTTATTTCCACTACTTTATCTTCCAGGTCCCTTATCCGTTCCTCTGCCTCAGTTATTCTGCTATTGATTCCTTCTAGAGAATTTTCAATTTCATTTATTGTGTTGTTCATCATTGTTTCTTTGCTCTTTAGTTCTTCTAGGTCCTTGTTAAATGTTTCTTGTATTTTCTCCATTCTATTTCCAAGATTTTGCATCACTTTACTGTCATTACTCTGAATTCTTTTTCAGGTAGACTGCCTATTTCCTCTTCATTTGTTTGGTCTGGTGGGTTTTTACCTTGCTCCTTCATCTGCTGTGTGTTTCTCTGTCTTTTCATTTTGCTTAACTTACTGTGTTTGGGGTCTCCTTTTCGCAGGCTGCAGGTTCGTAGTTCCCATTGTTTTTGGTGTCTGCCCCCAGTGGCTGAGGTTGGTTCAGTTGGATGTGTAGGCTTCCTGCTGGAGGGAACTGGTGCCTGTGTTCTGGTGGATGAGGCTGGATCTTGTCTTTCTGGTGGGCAGGACTGCATCCGATGGTGTGTTTTGGGGTGTTTGTGACCTTATTATGATTTTAGGCAGCCTCTCTGCTAATGGGTGGGGTTGTGTTCCTATCTTGCTAGTTGTTTGGCATAGGCTGTCCAGCACTGTAGCTTGCTGGTCGTTGAGTGGAGCTGGGTCTTAGCATTGAGATGGAGATCTCTGGGAGGGCTTTCGCTGTTTGATATTATGTGGAGCTGGGAGGTCTCTAGTGGACCAATGTCCTGAACTCGGCTCCCCACCTCAGAGGCACAGGTCTGACACCCAGCCAGAGAACCACGACCCTGTCAGACACACGGCTCAGAAGAAAAGGGAGAAAAAAATAAAATAAAATAAAGTTATTAAAATAAATTTTTTTAAATTATTAAAAATAAAAAAGTAAAAAAAAACCAGACAGACAGAACCCTAGGACAAATGGTAAAAGCAAAGCTATACAGACAACATCACACAAAGAAGCATACATATACACACTCACAAAAAGAGAAAAAGGAAAAAAAAAAAAAATATATATATATAAAAGGAAGAGAGCAACCAAATCAATGAATAAATCTAATGATAATAAACTCTAAATACTAAAGTAAGGTAAACATAAAACCAGAAACAAATTAGATGCAGAAAGCAAACCCCAAGTCTACAGTTGCTCCCAAAATCCACCATCTCAATTTTGGGATGATTCATTGTCTATTCAGGTATTCCACAGATGCAGGGTACATCAAGTTGATTGTGGAGACTTAATCTGCTGCTCCTGAGGCTGCTGGGAGAAATTTCCCTTTCTCTTCTTTGTTCGCACAGCTCCTGGGGTTCAGCTTTGGATTTGGCCCCACCTCCGCGTGTAGGTCGCCTGAGGGCGTCTGTTCTTCACTCAGACAGGACGGGGTTAAAGAGCAGCTGATTAGAGGGCTCTGGCTCACTCAGGCCGGGGGCAGGGAGGGGTATGGATGCGGGGCGAGCCTGCGGTGGCAGAGGCCAGCGTGACGTTGCACCAGCCTGAGGTGTGCCGTGCGTTCTCCCGGGGAAGTTGTCCCTGGATCACGGGACCCTGGCAATGATGGGCTGCACAGGCTCCCAGGACAGGAGGTGTGGAGAGTGACCTGTGCTTGCACACAGGCTTCTTAGTGGCTGTAGTAGCAGCCTTAGTGTTTCATGCCCGTCTCTGGTGTCCGTGCTGATAGCTGCGGCTCACGCCCATCTCTGGAGCTCATTTAGGCCGTACTCTGAATCCCCTCTCTTTGTGCACCCCGAAACAATTCTCTCTTGCCTCTTAGGCAGGTCCAGACTTTTTCCCGGACTCCCTTCTGGCTAGCTGAGGCACACTAGCCCCCTCAGGCTGTGTTCACGCAGCCAATCCCAGTCCTCTCCCTGCGCTCTGACCTCCGAAGCCCGAGCCTCAGCTCCCAGTCTGCGGCCATCCCGGCGGGTGAGCAGACAAGCCTCTCGGGCTGGTGAGTGCTGGTCAGCACCGATCCTCTGTGTGGGAATCTCTCCGCTTTGCCCTCTGCACCCTTGTTGCTGTGCTCTCCTCCGCGGCTCTGAAGCTTCCCCCCTCCGCCACCCGCAGTCTCCGCCCACAAAGGGGCTTCCTAGTGTGTGGAAACCTTTCCTCCTTCACAGCTCCCTCCCACTGGTGCAGGTCCTGTCCCTATTCTTTTGTCTCTGTTTCTTCTTTTTTCTTTTGCCCTACCCAGGTATGTGGGTATTTTCTTGCCTTTTGGGAGGTCTTAGGTCTTCTGCCAGTGTTCAGTAGATGTTCTGTAGGAGTTGTTCCACATGTAGATGTATTTTAGATGTATATGTGGGGAGGAAGGTGATCTCCACGTCTTACTCCTCCACCATCTTGAAGGTCTCTCAACCCTGAAACTTCTTAATAAACACCAGGCTTATGCTTTCATGCTTTTGTATCTGTGGTTGCTGCTGCTTAGAATTCCCTTCCCCATTATCTGGCCTAACTCTTACTCATCCTTCGAAACTTACTTAAACATGAGATCTTCTAAGATACCTCCTAGGTGTTTTCCCTGGAGCCCCCTCTAGGTTCCTTAAGTATCTTCTAACATAGCTCTTTCCTCAGGTATTTGTCATTATCTATGGATTCACTGTGGAGCTCCCTGAAGGTAATGCGTGTTCTATGTATGTTAGTATTTATAAAATGTAGTTTAGTGCTTGACCCTCAGTAGAAGCTCACTAAGTATTTGTTGAATGAGTGAATGATCAGAAACTATAGTTAGGTTTCAGGCTCTCAGTTAGCTTGGAATAGGTTGCTTAGTAATTTGCCTCTTGGGATATGTAGAGCCAGGGTCATGATCTATACCCAGATGGACTAGATTTTTCGTCTGTGTATGTGAGCTGTAAAACCTAAGGTGCATGTATGTAAACTAACTTAAGTTGGTCTCTGGGATAAGTAGACCCTAAAAATGTTCTACTACTCATGATAGTGGTAGTGGTGGAGATGGGAAACCACTAATCACAATCACAGATGTTAAAGTAAAGATATGATCGTGGTGCTATGGAAAAATTAATTTAAATATTTCCCATTCAGTTATATTCAGGAATTATAAAAATTAGGAGGAAAAGTCCAAGTCTTTAGTTTTTGTTTTTTAAAGTTGCGATCAAGGAAGAAATGAAAGATACTAAGGAATTGTGTGTGGGGGGTGTGTTTGGTTAATAATTCTTCCTGACGTTTATACATTTATATAAATTGTGTGAATTTCCAATAAGTGAAAAGCAGGCATTGTTATTGTTTATCTAATCTTTTTATTATAGTTTCTCTGAATATAAGTAGGCCTTAGGGAAAGCTAGAGGAGCATGGAAGCCATATGAAAAAACAAATGGCATCTAAAGTATGAGCAGAGTCAGATGAACAACATACCAGGTTGCCGGGATTTTTTGTTGGACTTCTCATTAGTGGTAGCTAATTGTTTCTTCCAATCCCCAAGTCCTTATAGGACCCGGACCTCCTGAACCTCTCAGGACTCTTCAGTGTCCATCCTGTGTATCCTGAACCTGATTCACAGAGTAAGCCGCCAACTTTCCTCCAATCTGCCTCATTTTTTAGAGTTATTCTTAAGAATCAGTTGGGACTTCCCTGGTGGTCCAGTGGTTAAGACTCCAGGCTTCCACTGCAGGGGGCACAGGTTCAATCCCTGGTTGGGGAACTAAGATTCTGCATGCCAGCACAGCGTGGCCAAAAAAAGAATTAAACTAAATAAATGAAATAAATAAATCTTTTTAAAAAGAGTCGATTAAAAGAGCTTTTTAGCAACTTTCCATTTGAGTCCTGAGAAATGGCTCCTAATGTGGTCAATAAATATCATTATGATCATCCAACTGAGCCAAATTCAGCTTGGTTCAGTTACTTCATTTGTTCATTGTCTACCATTTCCAGCCAGCACGCCAGGCGCTTAGTGGTCTAGAGATAAAGATAAGTGTCTGAGTAAATATTTTCCGACCAAAAACATGTGTGCCATTTTAGAAGTATGGCTAAGAAATAGAATTAACATGAATGAGGATGTGATTCGTTTAGAAAAGAGGGGTGGGCATGAAGGGCCTCACAGAAGAGGTGAATATCTTAGCAGGGTTTCAGAGAATGAACGGCGATTTTGGGGGCAGATGAGATAGGGAAGGAATTCCAGGGGGAAAACAGCATGGACCAAGGCTCAGAGGTGTTAAACAATGTGATATAGTTTGAGGCACTGGAGTATAACGTTAACAAAAGGGAAGTGTATAGAAGGGAGACTGGAGAAGTAGTTAGGGGGCAGATCATAAACACCATCCCAGATTTAGGTACTTGAACTTAACACTGAAGTTTACTAAAAGCTAGTAGAGCATTCAGTGCAAGTGTATGCTGTGGGCACATTACAGTTATTTTAGAAGTCAATGTAGATGGGCACAAGGGGCGTGAGTCTAGAGGCAGGAAGCACAGTTAGGTGGCACCATAATAGTCCAGATGTGATCTGACAAAAGTCTTCACTAGCCCAGTGGCTGGCATTTTTGGTCTGTGTGTTTGTCTTCCTTCTTGGCTGTGAACTTCTCAGTAACAAGGATGTGGTCTTGTTCATCTTTGTTTCCCCAGTGCCTACTACCATCCCTGACATGCAGTGAATTAATATAGCAGAAAAAAATTTCTAAAAGTAGTGTTCTCTTAATCACTCCTTTGGACTATGAGAATATCTCATATTGTATGACCGTTTAAAATTCTTTATGAAGATAAGATTTTTGTGTGTGTCAGAATTGCTGCAGTGATTTAATTGTGAGTTTCAATCATGAAATTATATATATATGTATATACACATATGTATCATATGAACTAGGCAATTTACTCTGTTGTTGACCTTTAAAATAACAATGATCCAATATTTCTCTCTGAGCCAAGCATGCATTTGAGGTTTCCCCCCCCAAATAGTGGCAATAAACGTGTACTAATTAATACATATTTCTCATTCCGTTCTGTTGTGTAAATTAACATACACAAGCAGTTTGTTTGAACAATTAGAATATGTTAAATTCAAACCTTCCTATGGATTAGCTCTTTCCCCACGTTGGGTTGAAATCTCAGGTGAGTTCTGTAGCGTTTTCATTCATTTTTGTACAATAAAAGAAGTACTCTAGTCATATATAGTCACACTAACAATCCCATTACAGTCTTTAAAATGAACTCCCGATTTCACGTGAAGTTCAAAGCTTCTCTCATCCTCGTTTTGGTCCTGTTGCCGAAGAGGAAACGTCCTGCCATCCCCCTAACCACCGGCTCTGGAGTTTCACCCTTCCTTGTTGGGGCGGGAGGGAGGAGACGGATGGAACAGGTATGCTCGCCATCTGTGTTGGCTTGTGGTGTGTATACAGCTGACCTGTGGGATACTCTCGTGAGCACCTCAGAGGTTCTCTCACCATAACCCCTGTCTTCTGCTTGGATGCTTTAACTGCTCCTCAACTTCAGCATCAATAAGGACCCCATAGCTTCTCTATGCTAAGGTTACCTCATCTCTAGAAAACTCCTTTCAGAGGAACCCCTTAGCCAGCTTCCATCTAAAGGACCCTCATTGGGTCCACAGAACCATGAAACCCTGCCCTGTTGTCAGGAGTGCTGCTGGCTCCAAGTATAGCTGTATCTCTTCGCTCTGCCACAAAGGAGACAGTTCTACCGCTAGTCGTTTGCTTGACATTTCTCAAGAGTGGACTGACCCTTGTCCTCTCCGTCCTCCAAACTTTAAGGAACAAACATCAGCCTCTCTGAGAGGTGCTCTCAAAGCCTCTCTCGTGGGTGAGGGAGATGGAAAATTGTGAAAGCCTCCAGAAGCTTTCTCCAGAGAAATTCTGTTGTTTCAGTCCTCTCAGTTTCAACTCTTTGAGACCTTTAACATAGATGTTGAGTCACCAAGTGGTTGGAGTCCACCACCCTTCAAGTCTTGTATAGGAGGAATAGTGCCTCATTTTAGAGTATGGGAGAACGTGCTACCTTTTGTTTTGTTCTTAACTGGGGGGCCTCCCCCAAAACTTAAATAGAAAGGATCCCTCCCTAACATCTCGTTACACAGGCAAGTGTGAGATGTGTGTAAAACATGGCTATTAACCAAAATAAAACTAATTGATTTATGGGGACTTAAATGCTTAAACTTGGCACGCAATAAGGAAACAATATTGGGCATCATTTTAAAAATGAAGAATCACACAGAAACCAATCAATCAATTAATTCAACAAAAATTGCTTACCATCTCCTAAATGCTGGGATTATCCTAGGTGCTTGATGTGAAAAAAATTACACAAATGGTACTTTTCCCCATGGAACTAATAATCTAGTGAGAGAATCATATGCTGAAATATGTCCAAAAGTAATCACAATATAATTTATATTTATATAAATTTATATAAATTATGTTTATATATAATTTAGCATCACAGTAGAGGGATCTACAGAGACTTAAGGGAGTACGGAAGACAGAGTACCTGAATTTAAGAAAGGCCTCACAAGGGACTTTTAAACTGGATCTTGAAGGGAGATAGGGATTTCCTGGGGAGAAAGGAGGAAAGGGCATTCCAGATACATACTGGCTGTATGAAGGTAAGAAGGGAAGAGTTTGGATGGTGTGGTGTGGGAACAATGAAGTGCAGCTGGCACATAGGCTGGTGTGATTGTGAGATGTGAACTTGGGGATTGGAAAGGCTCTGTTTTATGCCAAAGAGTTTCAATTTCTCCCTACAGATAATGGAAAGTTATAATTATTGTTTTGCTTTTCAAGCATTTATTTAAACATATTACACACATATTGTATATCAGTATATAGAGAGGTGATCATATACATACTGTTTTTTTTCCTTTTCCTCTTTTACTTGGATCTTCCCTCGCACTCTTCTGTCTCTTCTCCATCTTCTCCCCCTTCCTTATTCACCTCTTTCCCTCCACGACTCATATTAACACTTCTTTTATATCCTTTATTTGTTTTCTCCTTGGTTATATAATCATATTCAAGTATGTGTGAATATGTATATATATATATTCAGTACCCATACACAGCTTTTTTTGGCCATTGTTTTCTTTACGAAAGAATACTTTGCATATTTTTCTGCATCTTGTATTTCTTACTCAACTATTCTTAAAGGAAATGCCTCCAAGTCCATAGGGTGAGCTCACTGCAGGGACTGATGTGACCAGAATTTTTTTTAATTAATTAGGCCACATAGGGACATAGTTGCGGCATGTGGGATCTTTGTTGCAATGCGTGGGCTCTTACTTGCAGCGCGCGAGCTTCTCTCTAGTTGTGGTGCATGGGCTCTTCGTTGTGGTGCGTGGGTTCTCTAGTTGTGGCATGCGGGCTCCAGAGTGCGCGGGCTCAGTAGTTGCAGCACCTGGGCTCTCTAGTTGTGGCATGCGTGCTTAGTTGCCCTGCGGCATGTGGGATCTTAGTTCCCCGGCCAGGGATCAAACACACGTCCCCTGCATTGGAAGGTGGATTCTTAACCACTGAACCACCAGGGAAGTCCCAATGTGACCAGAATTTTTTATCAGAGATATCATGTTGGAGTGAACAATGAGCTAGAAGGAGGATAAGAACTGGACGAGGCGGGTAAATTGATAGATAAGCAGGTAACAAATGATGGGGCCTGAGCGAATGCAGTCAGTTTTGGCAGGGACATATTCTGAGCACATACAAGCCTCAAGTAAAAGATGAATTACCATATAACATATCTCAATAAAATGCCAATGGCCACTGTTATCTAGTTCTAAAATTTTGACAGTAGATCCTCTGAGTGTGCTGCTTAGAGAAGCATAGGTTCAAAATATTTACCACTAGCTTAGCTGGAGTTTTTAGAAAGGTGTGTTATTCACTCACATAAATGCATGTTTCTCTACTTTCTCCTCTATTCTGCACATTTTTCTGCAAAATATCCTTGATCTCAAACTTGTTTTGGAATGCAAATGGCTAAATCCATTGGTGGTTTAGTTTAGAATTCATGCCTACATTGTCTTTGAATAAAAACATTTTCCATCTTCCAATCACACTATAATCTTCCCTTAGGTTGCTCAGTATTGGGTGTGATTACACTACTTTTTACCCATATTGCAATCAATGCAATCATGTAACACATTACTAATGCCAACCAGAGTGGCCTTAGCATATTATAGTATAAATTTTCACAGTTTTTTTATATTTGAAAATGTCTTTTCAACATCCAAACTGGGTAAATATTTCATTGGAACATCCAATATATAATTACCAGTTCTGTTAAACAATTCTGGTTATCCTGCAAATATAAATCCCATTTATCATAACCATACTAAAGGTAACAAGACCTCCTCCAACTTTCCGAACCCTGGTGTAGTTAGTAATTTATTACAAAATACAAAGTACTAGATTCTAATAATTTAATTGTTTTAAAAAATACTTTAAAAATGTAAATATTTCAGGGGCTTCCCTGGTGGCGCAGTGGTTGAGAGTCCGCCTGCCGATGCAAGGGACACGGGCTCGTGCCCCGGTCCAGGAGGATCCCACATGCCGCGGAGCGGCTGGGCCCGTGAGCCATGGCCACTGAGCCTGCGCATCCGGAGCCTGTGCTCCACAATGGGAGAGGCCACAACAGTGAGAGGCCCGCGTACTGCAAAAAAGAAAAACAAAACAAAACAAACAAAAAAATGTAAATATTTCAGAAAAATACATAGAATAATAGAACACACATTTTCATAATTAACAATTGTTAAAATTGTTCATATTTGTCTACCATTAACCACCAGTGTCAGTCTTGTTCTACTCTTCTGGTCCCCACAGGGAATCTCTATCATGAATTTGGTGTGCATCTTTCTAGTTCATTTTTATCTTATATACATATATGTATCATAAATAATTTATAACTTCTTTGTTTAAAAATGTTTAATATTAGTTGCATCACTGCATTTATAATTTTTTACCTTCCTTTTTCTCTCAGTATTATTTTTTTGACAATTACTCAATATAATTAAATCTATTTTGGCAGCACTGCAGGGATTAAGCATGTTTGTGTCTCCACTGACAAATATTCAAAAGTGGTCCTTCATCAGTGTTATGGCCTGAATGTTTGTACCCCCCCCCCAAATTATATGTTGAAACCGTAACAGCCAATGTGATGGTATTAGGAGGTGGGGCCTTTGGAGGTAATAAGGTTTAGATTAAGTCATGAGGGTGGGGCTTTCATGATGGGATTAGTGTCCTTATAAGAAGAAGGAGAGACACAGGAGCTCTTGCTGTCTCCTAGAGAACAAAGAAGAGGTCATGTGAGCACACAGCAAGATGGTGGCAGTTTATAAGCCAGAACAGGGCGCTCACCAAAAACAGAATCGTGGTATCTCATTTTTTCCTCAGCTTTATTGAGGTATAATTCACTTGTAGCATTGTGTAAGTTTAAGGTGTGTAAAGTGTTGATTTGATACACATATATAGCAAAATGATTACCAAAGTGTCATTAGTTAATAACTCCATAACCTCACATAAAAATGGTATGTCATTATTGTTTAAATTGCATTTTCCTCATTACCGATGAATATTTATTCATTTATTTATTTATTTATATGTATATATATATATATATATATATATATATATATATATATGGGTTTAAAATCTCAATCTTGACCTGAATTGATGCTATAAGAGGAAGAGAAAGTTAAAATTTACCATAGAATGAATCCACAAAGTTAGTATACCACCATTTATCCTCATAACATTTAAGTTTCTCAATTTGATGGATGGTAAGTTTTATTAAGTCAAACTCTTACAGCCAGGGTTTATCACAGCAGTAGTATTTCAGAGCTCAGCTTGGGGCAGAGAACCTGTATTTAAGGCAGAGGATTATTTGGTTATGAAACAGCAAAATTATAATCAAATTTAAAGGCAATGGAGAGAAGGTAAAGGCATATAAGGAGATTAACTTCTTTCCAGCAATTTGTTTGAATTTATATAAGTTTTTGATCCATCATACCTTCCAAATTTGAGTAACTCTTGGTCTGGTTATAAAGCAGAATTAAAACAAGAATGCAAAATACCAGTCTCAGGTGGTAACTGAGCACATCTGCACGAAGCCTTTGCTTTCCTGCTTACCACACAACTGACTGAAATGTGGACTGGAAAAAAGTGACCATTTTACAAATGGTCTATATTCTATGTAGAGTCCCTTGGTTATAAAGAAATAGGGTATGATTTGAAATGGCATTTAAGCTGCGCCTTAAAAAATGGTTAATTTTTCTTTTAAATGAAGCTTTTGTTTTAAGAGAAAAAAAGTTTTTGCTCCCGTGAAATAAAAAGAGGCTGGAGAGAATATAGGAAGTGCAGGGTGGTCCATATAAAATAATGGATCACTATAATACGAAATGGGACCCGTTTTTCATGTAACCAGCACAATAGTTGCAGATTTCCAAGACAGAGTATTTCTCCCATAACCTTGGTGGCGAGACTGTTGATTTCTTTTATTGATTCTGAATTTTAGAGAGGCATCATGAAGAGAAAGAAGGGACAGAAGGATGGAAGGGAAGAAGAAAGGAAGGAAGGGAGGGAGGAAGGGAGGAAGGAATCAGTTGATTAGTCCTGGGATTTTGGCAATGGAATGACCTGGTTCAGACTCTCCTACCATTAATTTTTTTTTTAGTAAGTCAATTAAACACCCCAAGTTTTGTTTTCTTCATATAAAAAGGAGAGATAACAATACATGTAGAGGTCCTATGAAAATGAAGTGAGGGACTTTATAAATTGAATAATTTACGCCTGCCACACATAGTAGCCCATGCCCTTCCAAATTTCCCATCTTTGGGAGTTTAAAAATACTTTTTCCACACCTATAGAATTAAAATGAACTATTTTTCATTGAATACATTATTTTGTACAAATTCCGGTGCCATATCTAACTGGCCCAAGACACCAGTGTTCACTCAAGTCATTAATAAAACTTTCTTGCAGAATCCATTTCATTCTACACAGTTAAACTTGGCAGCATTCCTCCAGTGTATTCTCAGAATTTTAGTCTAATGAAATCTCCCTTACAAAGACAGTTTTCCTAATCCTATACATTTGGGAAATGCTGCACTCTATCCTGTTTCCTCTTTGAGAAGTCCTCCACTCAAGGAAGTTGTTTAAATGTTTTTAAGCCTGTGTTTTCCTACTTTATTTGTCCATGGAAATTCTTTTTAGGTAGCTTCCATTTATAGTCCATGGAATACATTTTGTGACATGTTCAAGTGATTGATCCGATTTGTTCCACCAACCCTATCTGCAAATATAGTCATACTTCTTTTTATTTTCAAAAAAATTTTTGCAGCCTTGATTTGCCATTATTAGCAGGAACTCTCTTGTGTTGGGACAACATCCCCATCACTCCCCATCCTATCCACAGTCTCTTGAATTGTCTAAGAACTCTGATATTTACTTAGTCCTAAAGGAGGTTTTTCTTTTTCCAAATATAGAGCAGAGAGTGAACTGTAATCCTGGTTTTCCTCTGCTGAAGGCTGGTTTTGCACAGACCAACAGAAGCTGGTCTAGCTTTGCTAGCACCTGCACTGATCACTGGTGCCCTGACTGGAGCGCTAATGTTAGAATGCCATTTTATAATAATTTCTCAGTCACTGATCCCCCAAGCACAACACAATTCAGTCCGTCTGCCTCCAGATGCTTCCTAAGCACATAGGCTCTAGGTCAAGTCTGAATCTCCAGCTCAGACTCCCCTTGCCCTCTTAGTGAGTTCCTGCTTGGGCACTTCGTGTTCTTTTGGACAACGAGACCATGGGCAGAATCAGCTTAGTCTATTTAAACAGTGTTTCTAACCTCAAATTTGGGGAATAGGTGGTAGAGTCTTTGTAGCTTTCTTCCCTGAAGGCCTGTGATCTCCCTATTCAGATTGGTTGAACCCATCCCTAGGGCTCTGAATGACAAAGAATGTCAGTGAGAAGCAGACTCATTAAGTCTGACCAAGGTCATAGTATAACTTTACCTGGGACAACAGTTTCTTCTTACGCTATATTTTCATAATTAAGAGGGGTCATTCACCTGATTCTATAGAGATCTATTAAGTGTCAACCACATACCAGGAACTGTCTCAAGACTGGAATATGGCAATTCACACAAAAGAGAATGTTTCTGTTCTCTTGGAGCTTATATTCTGAAGTAGAAAAAATAGACAACAAATAAATAATGTACATTAGTTAGTGATGAATCCTATGAAGGAAGGATAAGGGAATACAGAGTGATGGCGGTAGGACATTATTTTATATAGATTGGCCAAATTGGGCTTCTCAACCAGAGTACCATTTGAGCATAGAACTTGAGGAAGTGATGGAGTAGCCGTGGAAACATTTTGAGGGAGCTTCTTCTAGGCAGAGGAAAACATAAATGCAGTGAGGGGAGGGTGCTTGGAATATCTGAGAAATAGCTAGAAGTCTAGTGTTATTGGTCAGAATTAGTAAAAGAATGATAGGGGGGCTTCCCTTGTGGCTCAGTGGTTGAGAGTCCGCCTGCCGATGCAGGGGACACGGGTTCGTGCCCCGGTCCGGGAAGATCCCACGTGGGAGCGGCTGGGCCCGTGAGCCATGGCCGCTGAGCCTGAGCATCCGGAGCCTGTGCTCCGCAACGGGAGAGGCCACAGCAGTGAGAGGCCTGCGTACCAAAAAAAAAAAAAAAAAAAATGATAGGGGATGAAGTCAGAGAATCTGCAGGGTGGGTCAGAGGAGATGATTTAGAGTCTTGTATTTGGAGTCTTTTTTAGTGTAAAATAGGCCCCCTGGGGGGCAGAGCTATGCAATCATTAAAAAAAGGGAGAAATCACCGCCCCCCACCACCACCTTGCGGGCAGCCTGGCTGTGATCTAAATTGCCCAGGGCCAGGACATGTGCCAAGGCTGCTGCTGCGGCTGCTGGGTCCATTTTCTCCTGCGATTGTGCTTTCTTTCCCGAGTCCTTAACGCTCTGGGGTTGTAGCCATCAGAGGGGCTGGACGCAGTCCTCAGCGGCAAGGAGGCCCGGCTGGCAGTGCGGTTTGAGGGTGACCTCTCTCACACAAGCAGACACCCCCAAACACGTGCTCCCCCACTGACCTTAGCCCTACCAGAAAACTCAGGGCTTCCCTGGTCCCTCATTTAGAGCCTTTGGTCTCATTCTGAGTGATATGGGAAGCCAATGGATGGTTGTCAACAAAGTTTTGACATGATTCAATTTATATTTTATAAAGATTATTGGATACTATATGGAGAATAGACTGTAAGAGTGGCATGGTTAGAAACAGACACATTTAGGAGGCCTTGGCAATAGAATAGGTAACAGATGACAATGATTTCAACTAGAGTGTTAGAAGTATTAAGAAGTAGTTGGTTAGGAATAAGTATTGAAGGTAGAGCTTATGGGATTTATTGATGGATTAAACGTGAGATATGCAAGGAAGAGAACTTACTATGACAATAAATTTTGTAGCATAAACATCTGAAATCATGAACATGCCATTTATTGAAATGAAGAAGGCTGGAGGAAGTCATAGGTTTTGAGGGTTGAAGAGGAATCAAGAGTT
Source organism: Aethalodelphis obliquidens (assembly GCF_003676395.1). NCBI lineage: Eukaryota > Metazoa > Chordata > Mammalia > Artiodactyla > Delphinidae > Aethalodelphis > Aethalodelphis obliquidens. The sequence continues at coordinate 46,579,013 of NW_020837948.1, read as the reverse complement.
TGCATTTGGGCAGGTTAAATTTGAGATGCCTTTCAGATATCAAGGTGAACATGTTAAATAGGTATTGTATGTATGACTCTGGAGTTCAGGGGGGAGATTAGTGATAGTGATTAAAATTTGAGTAATTGTACATAGATGGTATTTAAAGCGATGGCATTGGATGAGATTACCTAGATGGTGAGTGTTAATAGAGAATAGATGCAAAGAGCCTTGAAGAACACCCTAGAACCTTCCAATGATTCAAGTTTCAAAAGCTAAGTAGGTACCAGTGAGAAAGGAAGAGAATAACAGATAAATGGTATCCCAAGAGTCGTACAAAGAAAATGTTTCAAAACCATGTTGACCACTGACTTTGAAAACATGGAGATCATTAGTAATAGTAACAAAAGCAATTACAGTTTTAGAGGTGTATGTCAAGAAATAATGGAAAGGGAGGAAGTGGAGACTACTTTTTCAAGAAGATTCATGTTAAAGGAAGACAAATGAGAATAGAGCTGGAGGGAGCTATGGGGTTGAGGTATTACTTTCAAGCTGATAGATATTAATGCATAATTGTATGTGGATGGGAAGGATTTAGTGTAAATTGATGATGTAGGGGAAAGAAGGGAAATTTGTACCTTAAACAGGTGAGAACCTCACATTAAATAGATGAGAAAACATGATACAATGCAAAAATGGTTGGGTTGGCATTAGATGGGATTTACACCCCCATTTAGGGTATGGGTGGAAGTCAGAGTACAAGAGTACAAAAAGATAGGGGGATGTATTATATTGAGGGATGCATTCATTTACTCATTCATTCATTTATTCATTTATTTATCTAACAAATATTTAATAGATGTTTATGTCTTAGGCACTTTTTCCAGGTGTTGGGGATGTAGTATTATAATAATCATTACAAATTCTGCATTCTGTTTCTCTTGAGTGGGGGCATAATAAAGGAAATAAATACATAAATTACATAGTATGGTATATTGTACAAATGACATGGATGAATTCTAACTTAAAAAACTTTTTGATTGAATGTGCAAATAAATTAATTTGTAGGCATATGTTTGGTTATGACCATTATCATAATCTGTTTTTGAGATAATCATGTTAATTAAATAGGGAAAAAATTATAGTAAGCTTGTGGCAACCAAGGCAGTGCCCAGTCAATATTCAATCCATGGATAACATACCTACAAATGACCTCCTTCATCCTGTATTTCCTTGTATCACAGGACACTATTGGAGTCTCCAAGAGAATCTGAAGTTTATATTTTTTTAGTTCAGAAGTGAAATAAAGGAAGAATCTGTGACGAGTAGGAATGGTTTAGGAGAACTGAGGACAGACTTTCAAAATAGCAGGTATGAGGTTTTTGACCTGACTAGCTGTTTGATGTTTTGTTTTTTATTTTACTTTTTAATATGCCCGAATCTAATACAGATTTGTTTGGATTAAAAATGAAAATAACTCTTGTGTACATTAGTGAGGTCAGAACACCCAGTGAAAATTAGGCAAATTGAGAATACTGCATATTGGAACAGAAATATCTTTATGTCAGGAGCCATAAATCCTGGAATTTGTATCCAGTTCTGCTATTATCTATCTATGTAACATTGCACAAATCCCTTCAATTCATTGAGCCTTACTTTCCCTATCTAAACAACATAAGTAAAGGTGTCTGCCTTGTTTAACTCCAAAGGCCGTTAACTTCTTTTAACCACAAAGAAGCACATTTAAAAATATATGAGGAAATTGAGTCTTAGGTCAAACAACTTGTCTAAGATCACATAGCTCATATGTTAAGACAAATATTGAACCCAGCCTTCTCTGATTCTAAAACTTAAGCTATTAACATGTTCTGCGGTATCCAGCAAGCACAGTCAACTGAGATCAAGAGGCTTTGAAAATGTTTGGTAAATAGCTTTATTCTCATGTCTGCTTTAGCATTCACTGTTGGTTGGTTTCAGAAGAGGGGTTAAAAAAAAATCTCTTCAAACAATTTAACCAGGCGGCCAATATTTCCTTCTCCTCTGGAAGCGGCCTTGCCTTGCTTTGAATTGCTTCATTCGCCTGCTCTGCAGGCCACATGTACCGGGGGACTAACATCCAGTGGTTGATTACTAATTTCCTGTAAGTTAAACGGGAAAACTGAGTAATAAGTATTTCTTCTTTTCTGATTATACAAACATGTATGGGTTTATGCTGGGTATAAGTTAGGGCATAGCAGTGCACTTAAAGTTTGCAAATACACATTTACAAATAAGCTTGCCGCCAAAGTTGCTTATATTTGTAACACGTCTAATGCTCTTCTGCTCAGCAGCAATGTTACAGATGAACTTGAAAGACAGCAGTGGTATTTTTATGCAAATGTGCCATGAAATGTCTTTGCTAAATAAGCAATTCCTTCCGTAGCAAGGTTTATTTGCAGTGATATAATTTAGAAGTGGCCCCGATGACAACCTTTTGAGCCATATTAGTTAAATGATAGAACATCTACAGTGTTAAATCTACAGCAATATATTATAATGGGAAAAATGCCTGAGCAGCAGGGAGCCTTTAATACAGAACTCCATAGGCCACTTAAATAGTGTAATCTGGCTTTCAAGTGGAGCATTCTAAAGAATCTCTATGAACCTTGCTTTGGGGTTTCAGAGGATTGGAATGATATTGAGGACAAAGCTCTGTTCTGGATCTACCTGTCATTGAAACGCTCATGCTGCTCTTCTACAAAGCCAGGTGGGATCATTTTTCTAGGAAACATCAATTACTTCTGCTTTTGCTCAGAAATGGCACAGTTATTTTTAGATATATTTTCCACTGGTCTACAAAGTATTACAATTGCCATAAAATATTGGGTAGTATCATAATGGTGTAAGGATCCCTGAGCAAACTATGCCTCCCCGTGATATTACCTTACTTATCTTTGAAAAACAGCAGGATTATATGTTTTATAACTCCCTGTGCAACTAACAAGACGTCAATATGGATGGCAAATGAATGAGTTAGAATTTTACAGATTTCCAATGTACTTAATTCAAAGATATTTTCTTCTCTGAGGGTCAGTTTGTGGAATTTATGATTTGAAATAGGCTTATTTGAATAAAATGAACCAGGTTCTTCTAGGGGCTAATCAGATTCTGGATAGTAAATGAGCTACCTTTAGAAGTTGCATTAACACAGCAGTAGCTTAATAAATTATCCTCTGCTGATTTGACTTCCACTGGTACTTAATTTACAAGTGGAGATGATCCTAGTGTATGGAGAATCTAGCTTATCATGAACTAGTTACTTGTTCTGATGCACAGCATATGTCCAGCCAAGAGATTTGAAATCTAGTTTTGTAAAAAATATAAACAGAGTTTTGTGAGGGTAAAGTCTTGACTGAAGAATTAATACCTAGAATCATGACATCTTTTCTTTCTTGGAATTTCTTCAGTTTACCTTCCATGATAATGTCTATGATATACAGAAAATGAATTGTTGTGTCATTATAGCCTCTTTTTTTAAAAAAATACATTTATTTATTTTTGGCTGCATTGGGTCTTCATTGCTGCGTGTGGGCTTTCTCTACTTGCGGCCAGCGGGGGCTACTCTTTGTTGCGGGGCTCAGGTTTCTCATTGCAGTGGCTTCTCTTGTTGTGGAGCACGGGCTGTAGACGTGCGGGCTTCAGTTGTTGTGGCACACGGGCTCAGTAGTTGTGGGTCGTGGGCTCTAGAGCGCAGGCTCAGTAGTTGTGGCTCATGGGCTTAGTTGCTCCGCGGCATGTGGGATCTTCCCGGACCAGGGCTCGAACCCATGTCCCCTGCACTGGCAGGCAGATTCTTAACCACTGCGCCACCAGGGAAGTCCCATGTCATTATAGCCTCTTTAGGAAAAGTTTCCCCAGTTGCTCCCTCAGCCGTCTTCCATATACTGGGTACAGTTTAAGACCATATACTATAATAAGGAGTAAAACATTTTGGTCTTTTATTTAAATAAAAGCTATATTATAAATTACAGTCTTTGAAAGTTCATCTATTCATCCATCTATACATTCAGTCTCCACCAATCTATTAATCAATTTATTGTTTTGTTCATTAAATCAATAAAGAACTCTCACTTTAATATTTTTGTAGTCTCCTAGGCTTTGAAAACATTCAAACCAAAAGAGACATAGACCATAAAAACTACTAAATCTCATCTTCAACAGACATATTTGCTAATAGTAACTTGCCTCAGTCAGCTAGACTTGGCCAGCTGTCCCCGCTGAATGCCTAGCTAAGGTGGGTTACTATTCTTCCCTAAAGATTCCTGTTGGCAAGCTCATGTAGGTACTCTACATTTGTATGGTGGCTGAGTGTACTGTCCCTAACCTTTGGATAAATAGAGGATTTTGGTTTCCAAGGCTGTCAGTGTTTCACCTGTTAAGTACACACATATCCTCTCTTTCTGAAAACTGTAGAATTTATGTTTAGAATTCAACACCAACAAACAAGGATAGAGTTCTCATGTCAAACTGAAAATATCGCTAACACATTTTGGCAGAGAGATGGTGACATTTAAATCACTTTTTATTTGTCTTTTTAATAGGGCCTTCTAACCTCTATCCCTAAATCACTCTGACTCTCTTGGTGTCTCCATTTTTAATAGGAAAAGACATTGCAAGAAGTGTAAAATTAATTCTCCAACTTAAGTTGTGAATTGCATTTAATTAAGTGTATGGATGCAATTTACTATATCAATTCACTTATATACTTCAGTTCACTGAGTGGGGGATTTTAAAGTCCTTTAAGTTTTATTTAAGTGCACCAGGATACATGAGTCAAAAGTCTGAATCCAAGATTCTAAAGATGGTACTAGGAGAAAGCAAATGTTGATATCAATTGCTCTTTAATTTCAGCAGACAGTTTTCCTGTCAGCTGATGTGAAGCAGCTCATGTTCACTAATGGGTCTGGTTTAGACCCTTCAAGAGATGTTTATTATCATTGTCTGGGCTTAGGAAATGATTTGAGACAGTTGATTTCAAAGCTCCATCAAGTTCTCATGCTGCAGAGTAACATCTGATCATTTGATGTGGTCCTTTCAGGCAAAGGGCAAATAAAGTGAAAAAAAGAGATTTTATTTCATCTACTCATATGATGTGTGAACTTCAACTTGCTATCATACTGAATTGTGTTCCTTCAGTATGAAGGAACTTGACAAAAGCTTTTAAATTCAGGTGACCTGAGGGGGGGATATGCCTTAATTTGCAAATTGGTTGAACAGGTAGTGAATGAGAATCATGGAAGTGTTTTGGATATTTTATGTTTTTAATTAAGGGGAATTCTTCGTAGATGTAGATGTTATAAGCCAGCTGGTATAGTGTAGAATGGTGGATTTCTGTATTCGGCCTGGAACTTCATGTGTCAGTTTGTGCAAAACTCCAGGATATCCACCAGAAATGTTTAGCAATTCACTGCTTCTGGAGGCCAAATAATTTTCCGGAGGATTAATACCTCAAACATCTTGAATTGATGACTGGGACTTTTTAGAGATGAAGATCTTATTTCTTTTAGCTGTTGATTTTCAAAGGCATGTTCTTTCTGGCTCTGGATAATTTTTCAATAACAAGGAAGACTTACATATATGGAAGTCTATAGAAGACCTACACATAATCTTTAAAAAGTTGGGCCATTTAGAAACATGATCATTTGCATTTTTTCTTTTTTGAACGCTTAACCCCTAAATTATTGTTCTTCACAGAGAAGGGCTTTGGGATTTACGATTTTTTTCTTTTCCTTCAAAACTGAAACACACTCTTGTTTTTAGCACATAGCTTCTAAGGTAATGAAGAACACACCAGTACATTAAAGCAAATGTGTGTCAAACCCCAGGGAAAACAGATGTCATGCATGCAGTTATTTCCTCAAGACATCTGAAATCCAGCATAATTGTTCTTCAGTCTGTTTTCTAAGTAAAGGAAACAATGGGAAGTATACATAAATCCTTCTATATTAGAATTTAAGAAATATTTCAACTGGAGAAGTTCAAAGTTTGCATTTGATAAATCAAGATACCAAGAGCTTAAAATTAGGAAACCCAGAATTGTAAATGTGTATATTCCCACTGGTTATTCCACAACTCTACATTTCCCCACTGATTTTCATAATCTGTGATGAATATATGCCTGAAGCTCATTTGTAAGTCAAGTCCATCATTTTGTGAACATTTTAAACAGTATGCTCAAATGTGAAAGATCATAAACTTAATGCAACTTTTCTAATCTTAAGTAAAATTTATTAGTTGTTATCATAAATTAAGAAGACTTGGCAGCCAGCAATAAATCTGGACGTTTGAAAGGTCCAAATATAAGAGAATCATTCATAGTATATTTACAAAAGTATGTTAGCACGTGTGCGTATGTGTCAGTCCTTCTGTGTGTGTGTAGAATTTAGCATGTGTTGGATAGAAAAAAAGTATAAATGACCACGTGGAGGTAGATTCACAATTTCTCTAGCCTCATTTAAATTTAGATATCGAAAACCTTTAACTTGTAGGCTCATTTCTGTCCAGGTTTGAGCAGAGAGAACTAAGACTGAAAGAGAAATATGAGCTAGCTCTCTGCCATCGGGGGAACTTGGCACTAGCCTTACTGTCCTGAGTCAGTCCCATGCACTACCTACCAAGCTGCAATCACATCTCCTGATCTGGTTGTGCTGTTTCCATGACTGTGCTTACTTTCCCAGGTGTCACTCAGTTCTGTTTGCTGGAATAGGGTCCTGCCACAAACCCCAGGCCAGTTGGCTGTAGGCTTACCTCTTGGATAGCTCTTACCATTCCTCTTCCTGTCTCTCCTGTTGAACAGAAGCTGCGGCATGCTTCCCATGCATGCCCTCCTGTATATAAACACCAGTCCCGAATACATCTGAGATCGTGATGCTCTCCTAGGCATAACATTTTGGTTCCTCAAGGGCTTAAAGCTAAATGAATCTTCGTAAGCTTGGCTCAACACAGTTCCCGTTTACATAACTTTTCATGTGAACCCATCATTGAGCTCCCAGCATGCCTTGTGGCAAGGCTACACAGGTGTGACAAAACCCACATTAAATAGGAAAGCTTACAAACATTTGGCTTCCAAAGCAAAGTTATTACTAGGGTTATTGCGATCAATGTTCCTCTATCAAGCCTTTGTTTGGTGTATAAAGTTTAGTTGAGACATACTACTCAGAAAGGCTTTTAGTAATGAACATTTACTCTCCACTCTTTGGGCACTGAAAAGATCAGATAATAGGCGAGAAGCAGTTGTTTTTCTAGCAGCAGGAAAAAAAGCAAATAGTAAGTATTTCATGATGCAACGTCCCTAATTAAAACAGCAGAGATTTTGACAAGGTTTTGCTCTTTTTCTCTCTCAAGGTAAGTCAGGTGTTATCTAGTCTAAAATGCCTAGACCTGCATGTCTTCTACATGTCTCTTGTCTGGCCAAATACCAACTAGATAACTAATTATTTTTCATTATTAACCTGCTTACATTGTACCAGACTGACTTACATTTTAAGGTGCTAATAATGCTTAATACTTATAACTGGTTCATTTTTGTTTTGCATATATATATGAAAGAATGAATCATCTGATGCTGTAAAATTACTTCCTTTTAATATACGATGCTAGTAATTGGCACATTTATTTAAATGGAGATACATCCCTCTCACTGTAGACATTTATGATATTTTATATGTAAAGATGAAAATCCAGCAAAAACGAAAAAGCATATCCTATGGTATTATAAGTGAAAGATACTTTTTGAAACCCATTTATATGGTTCTTTACCAGAAAAAAAAAAAAAGGGAAATACAAGTTTGAGGGATAATACTTTTATTTCAGTAAAATGGGTCACTTATTTTGTGGAAATAAAGCTGTAAGATAATTCTTCTAATTTAGGGTCATGTATTTGACACCTCTGAAATAGTCTACTGGACAGTATTCAATTAACTTGGGTCCTCAAACTTGCTGTCTGATGAACATTGAGAACAAGTAATTTAATACTCTTTTTTTCCTGCAGAGGTTTTAGAAATTTATCACTAATGCTGGAGAGTGGGAATATATGCTCTTCGAAAGCAATGTCTTCTTTTTAAGTGTGGACAAAATTGGCTCAGGTAACATAAGAGCCCAAAGAGCAATACCCTAGAATTCAAAGCTTGACCTGTGCTTGAAAAGTCCCAAGACATAAGTTTATGCTTTTTTTTTTTTTGCGGTACGCGGGCCTCTCACTGTTGTGGCCTCTCCCGTTGCGGAGCACAGGCTCCGGACCCGCAGGCTCAGCGGCCATGGCTTACGGGCCCAGCCGCTCCGCAGCATGTGGGATCTTCCCGGACCGGGGCACAAACCCGCATACCCTGCATCGACGGGCGGACTCTCAACCACTGCGCCACCAGGGAAGCCCTATGCTTCTTTTTATAAGAGTTCAGTGTTGGAATTTCGTCGTAACCTTGTGTATGTTCTCCCTGTCACTGACTGATGTTGAGGATCTCACTTACTGCAGAGAGATGCAATTTATGGATTCTCTTGGTATTCTGATGGTTTTCAATTCTTACTTATTATTTGTGAATTTTATCTTCCTTTAACTTGTCTGTAATCTCTGTTACTCTCTGTATAGTCCTGTTGCCAGTGTAGGGTAGAGAACATCATGTGTGAGTTGGCATTATGATTCTCCACACTGATGGTGTAAGTGATTTTTGTATTCTAGGAGAATCGGATCAGAAAACATGAATTCATTTGATCAAAGCAATAGACGTCCTTTCTCCTAAGTGTCCATCCCCTCCTTACGCCCCATTCCCACACCAGAAGTTGAATGGCCTTAAGCAAAGTGGCGAGGAAGGTGGGAAGAGTGCCTTCCCAGTATCCAGTTATTTCTCTCTTTTATGTGACCTCTAGTTCTACTCAGTTTTCCACAGTTCTTTACACAGAAGTATATTTTACTTTATTTAAATTTTTAAAAAACTGTCAGCATTGCTTATCTTAATTCTTTCCTGAAGGACACCCTAGACAAATAGGACAATGGAAACCCCATTTAATTTTCTTCTGAGGTTGCTATATTTGTACACAGTGACCTTGGAGGATGGCCCAGCTTGACTGAGGAAAGCTTTCTAAGAGGATTTTGTATGGAGAGGGGGCTGGCGTAAAGAGTGGGGAGGGCAAAAGCAACATCGAACTCCCTATTTTCCCTTTTCTCCATTCTTGCCCCCCGTTGATGATCTTTCCTGCCTGCAGAGCAGCCAGACACCCATCCCTACAGCTGTGTTCATGTTTGGGATTGGGCTTGGAGGAGGATGGGAGGTATGAAATGAGAGGAGGTGAGTGAACGGAGGACTTTTTCATATGCAGATTGCTTGAACGCGGTCATGCTAGCCTTTTTTACTGGCGTCTACCAAATTTTCTGGTCAGCAAGTATATCGAGGAAAGCAGTTTAACAAATTAATCTGCAGAACTTTTTTTTCTTTTGGTCACTGCCTCTAGATCAAGCCACGCTGTAGCCTAGAAGCAAGAACATGGAGATACTGCTGATGAGGCCTGGAGATACCCTGGTGGGCTTTCTCTAGTTGCGGCGAGTGGGGGGGGCCACTCTTCATTGCGGTGTGTGGGCTTCTCGTTGCAGTGGCTTCTCTTGTTGTGGAGCACGGGCTCTAGGCACGCGGGCTTCAGTAGTTGTGGCACGTGGGCTCAGCAGTTGTGGCTTGCGGGCTCCAGAGTACAGGCTCAGCAGTTGTGGTGCACGGGCTTAGTTGCTCCACGGCCCGTGGGATCTTCCCAGACCAGGTCTCGAACCTGTGTCTCCTGCATTGGCAGGTGGATTCCTAACCACTGCGCCACCAGGGAAGCCCCCCGGTGGTCTCTTAACTCAGGCTGAATCTACATGAAGCCAGTGAATTAGCTATATAATGTGGTTGCTTTCTTTCGTATTTGTTATTTAAACATAGTGCAAAAACCATCCTGGGTAACATATATTTTAGTGTATGTTAAGAGCATATAGATATTCCAATCCATGCTCTAAAGAGACTCACTCTTAAAGTATTGCTGTCCTCTAAAATGAGGCCAAAAGGTACCCCAATAACAAGTTGCAGAGCACATATTCCTCTCATACTTATTCAGTTAGATTTTTGTTGGGGGGTCATTTAAGGCAACCACAAAATTAGGCAAAGAAGAAAGAGAACTATAGACAGAACAAGTGTTAGGAATTTTACGGTGACTTCAAAAGCCAGAAATCTTGGATGTTTGATTTTTAATGTGTTGAACATTTTATCACTTTGATTTAATGTGCCAATGCTTTGTATTATTTTCATTTAATAGTTTACTGTGATTTCACCGTATAATTCTCTCAATACATCTATTATAAGTTCTCATTCCTAATACAGAATTAAGTCTTTGTCATTACTGTGGCTGTACTCTTGGAGAGGGTCTCCTGATTCACTCACCATGTAGGAAAGGTTTTGTTTTCAGTCTATTGTCTGCTTACAGGAACTGTCCAGGCTCATTGATATCCTAGCAAAACACACCCTGTTGGCTCTTATTGCTTAAATATTCCCACTTCTAAAATTACCACTACACCACTGGGGGGTGAATGAATACACGATTACAATTTCAATTTGACAGTTTTAAAGGAAATGGCATAGGGATTTAATTAGACCCTTTCCATGTGCTTCATTGATTCTCAGATGGGTTTTCATTCTAGCATAAGCAGATGTGGGTTCTAATGTAGAACTTAGATTGTCTTGTACCTTATGGGTTATTCAAACCAGTAAAACAGCCAACAGTTAGTTGCCTGAATATGCAAAATCCAAAAGCAAACCGGTTTGGGAATGTCGAGAGGTAGTTTTCTTTCACTTCCTTTCCTTTATGAAATAGAGGATTGAAGTTATCAGGAAAATAATGATTTTTGTGCCTCCTGATCTTTATGCTATATAATGAAGAAGGAAATGAGGCTACGGTGAAATATTTTCACTTGGGCAATAACAGAAACTTCTTGACATTATTAGAAAAGAAATATTATAATTATTTCTCTTTTTTTTGAGCTAAACAAAATGCCCAACTGGAGAAAGATATGAAAGCCATTGTTAAAATTAGTTACTGGAGATTTTAAGAGGGAAACTTATTATAACCCTTCGAAGATTTTCTTTGAAATGTATTTTTTTCTTAAAATGAGTGTAATATGCATTCTCAGTTTAGAAATCCCAATGTTTCTCCCAACAGATGCATTGTTAAATTTTCTAAAAATTCAGTTTGGATAGAAATTTACAGTAGCAAGAAAATAATTGAAGTCGACCACAGATGTCTGAGAGGGCATGCCACCACCCATTGGCATGGCTGGATAGTACAGAGTGCCATCACAGACTCCATGGCGTATCAGTTGAGAAATACATGTCGGTAACTGTCTAGTTTCCTATTTCATCAGGCACGTCACACCAGGACCCTCATAGAGGCAGGGCTGTGACTCCTTTGTGTAGTCTTGAACCTATTTTCACCGAGCCTTCCGGTCCCCATTCTTCCAGCCTCTGACCTTATGTTTAGTCTTCCTCATGTGGACCCCATTATCATTTGGTCTGCCTTTTCAAATCACTCCTCTTGCCTCAACTTTTCTTCTCCATTTCCTTTGGCCTCACTGTGTTAGGTAACCCTGGGTCCTGTCAAGCTCTAGGCTACTCCCAGCCATGGATAATTCCTCACCCATGGTGCCCCACAGAGTTTGTCCATTAGTTTTATTCCCTGAGGGGAACCTAATGAGAAAGTGGTGTCATTTATTTTCATATAGAAAGTGTCATGTCATATTGTGCTGAGGTGGAAGACACAGAGAGGAGAGAGAAAATTACCAGGCAGAAATGATATATACCTACTAGCAAGTTGTGTATGTAGATATATGTTATATTTATTTAAATGTTTACAGCAGTTAATGCTTAAACTTTTCTCTCTGTTTTTATTTTTTTAAGTCTCTATTGAATTTGTTACAATATTGCTTCTGTTTTATGTCTTGGTTTTTTGGCCGCAAGCCATGTGGGATCTTAGCTCCCCGACCAGAGATCGAACCAGCACCCCCTGCATTGGAAGGGGAAGTCTTAACCACTGGACAGCCAGGGAAATCCCTTCTCTCTCTTTTTTAATTTCACTGGCATGCATGCAGTAATTGAGTTTTATAGAAAAAGTTTAAAATTATAATACTTATAGTAAGATCTCCAAATTTTAACTATTTGCTTCTTAATCTGTCCATTAGAGCTTATGGTGTGCTTTCTGAACTATTAAAGAAATTTTGTCTCTTTGTATTCTGTTTTATAAAAAGTTGGACAACAATTAACAATTCAAAATGAACCTCTTGATTATAACTTGCGACCTGTGTTACATTTATTACCTTTAGATTAAATATATACATGTAAGGATGGGATAAAGTATATATGAATGAATATATGAAATGAATATGTGAAACATTTCATTTGTTATCTGGAAGTCCTGTTTTTCTTTTTTTTACGAGTATTGGTTTTTATCACATCAAAAAAGTTGACATGCAGGTCAGAGTTGTTTCCCGGTAGAAAGTGGGAAGCCATGTATTAAAAGCCACAGAACTGGCTGCTCCTGCCAGGTGTCTCTGAAAAGGGGCTGCTGCATAAGAACTCGTTTAAGTTAAAACAACCCTTCACGTATCAAAGAAATGTGTCAAAATAACCTCAAACAATTAAAATATAATATATATTTATAATTCCAGGCCCTCAGAAGCAATCATGGTAGTTAAGAACAAAGTTTTGAGTCATTATGCTAGAGGCCAACTCAGCACATCTCTAGTGAGATGAAATTTGGTAACTGGCATTACAGCCCTGAGTTAACTGCAGAATCTCTTCCACGCACCGGACTGACGGGCGAGCATCCTCCGTGTGGCTGGCAGGGCCAGGTGAGCGTCCTGGGAGGCGGCAGCTGGGCGTCCTGGCTCCTACCGCGGGGCCTGACTCTGCCGCCCCCGCCCCCGCTCCCCCCTCCCCCGCCCCCCAGCCCACCCGGCTGTCCACCCTGCCTGCGCCCTGCAAGGCCAGCGTCTGGTCGCCTGACCGGCACTGGAAAACAAATCAACACGATTCTGTTTAAATGTAAGTTTCTTCAAGAGCCTGATATCTCAGTTACAAATAATTGAAGCTCCTTTTTAAAAAGAAAATAACTCCCTTGTAATCAACTACTTTATGTGAGGAAAGAAGGTGCCATCACAGCAACTTGTGGCCGTCCAGGGCCCGCGGAGGGCGGCCGCGTCTAGCTGGCAAATGTCTTGCCTGTGTCCTCCTTTCCCTTGTATGTCTTCTTGCCGTGTGTGAACAGGATGTACCGGTACTCGATCATGTGCTCTATCTGCCTCTTCATCGTGATACGGAAGAGCATGACGAAGTACATCACCAGGATGGGACAGAACACTGGGACGTGGAATGCCTCAAAGAAGGTGCAAACCATGGCCACCAGGATGTCCTTGGTCACCGTGTGCCAGGATTTAAACTCTGGGAGCCTTCGAATAGAGGACTGGAACTTCTCATTCTGTTTGGTTGGTAACGAGGGGCCATCGTCTGAATCTTCCATTAAGGAAGGATCCACTTTTGGAGAAAGGAAAGCTATAAGGAGATTTAGATGGTGGATTCCCAAGGCATAGGTCACGATGTACCAACCTGGCAGCAGGTAAACTCGGATCACGTAGATGAAACTCAGGCCCAGCGTCACCACCCATTGCACAACCGTGTATGGAGTAGACTTGTCCAGCCAGGCCCGATAGACCTGTCCGAGACTTGTAAAAAATCTGTACACCACGGAAGGTTTCCCACGGACGGAATCTCCCACACTGTCACCTTCGGAGCTGCTGGCGGTCCACTGCCACCAAGCGCGGTCTCCCGAGGGCCGTGGGAAGGAGGACGCAGGTGGCGGCTACGTGGGCGCTTTGCTCGGTCCGGGAAGAGGCAGCCGAGCACCTGGAAGTTCTGTTTTTCTTTTTTAATAAATTTTATATATTTATTTTTGGCTGTGTTGGGCTTTCGTTGCTGGGCGCGGGCTTTCTCTAGTTGCGGCGAGCGGGGGCTACTCTCCGTTGCGGTGCACGGGCTTCTCACTGTGGTGGCCTCTCCTGTTGCAGAGCACAGGCTCTAGGCACGCAGGCTTCAGTAGTTGTGGCACGCAGGCTCAGTAGTTGTGGCTCGCGGGCTCTAGAGTGCAGGCTCAGTAGTTGTGGCGCACGGGCTTAGTTGCTCCGCGGCATGTGGGATCTTCCTGGACCAGGGCTCGAACCCGTGTCCCCCGCATTGGCAGGCGGATTCTTAACCACTGTGCCACCAAGGAAGCCCCTGTTTTTCTTAATCCTTGATATATCTTATATATTGAGTAGTTCTAAGGTAGAAATTGCTGACATTATGTATTCTACTGTTTTAAACTTTTTTCGTAGAAAATATTTTATTAAAAAATATATGTTATGTCCTATTGTGAGGTTTTGAAACTTATGCATTCATGTGTAGGTATGTTCTACCTTTGTTTGATGGCATCTACTTGAAATAGGTAGAAGGTATGATTCTATTTATATAGCAGTGGTCTTTGCAACTAATGTTACACATAAGGAGGCATTAGGATATGTCATTGGGATAAGCCACTCTGACTTGTCACTAGTAAGGTGTGCCCTCCAAGTATCACAGTTTAGGGAAAAAAAAAGAAGTAACAAAGGCCAAACAGTACAGTAGCACATTCATATTATAAAGCAATGATAACAATCACAGCTACAGAATATTTTACAATATAAAAGGCTTTTTTTCTTTACATTCATCAAGTGAGGTGGGTCACACAACTATTAATCGTCATCAATATAAGTGAGAAGTTGAGGTACAAATATAGTGATTTGTCCAAGACCGTTTGATCAGTAGTGAAATTCTGCAGAGCCTTGAACCTGGCTCTTTGACTCTTAGATGATGGACCATAGGTAATCTAAGAAGATGCAGAAAATGACATTAGAATCATCCAGGAGGCCTTCAGACCTTTGGGTCCTTGAATGACTCACTTGAATTAACTTAAAAGAATGTGCCGGTCCTCCTCCTTTTCCCTCCCCTGTGAGCTTGTGTATTCTGGTCCTACCTCTCCCTCCCCTCCTGTGTCACCTCATACAGACAGAACCATGAACGGGGAGGAACTTGATGAAGTCTCCAGGAACAGGGCTTGACTCCATGGCTAGGCCTCCCTGCAAACGCTTCACAGAACCTAAAAGCCTTAGCCAAATCTAGGGAATTAACCCAAAGATATTGCAAATGAAATCTCTGAAACCTGCATTCTGGCTCTAGGTTTGCCCGCCCTGGTCTCCACTGGGCAACCACTGACCAGGACATTTTAAACCAACTTTTGTGACTATCCACCTCTGGCATTTGATGCTCTCTGAACTAACTGTTTGGAAACTGAGGGAAGGAACCACCCCTGGACTTCATGGAATATTCTGCCTGTGGTATTTGGGCAGAAACAGGGTTGATAATTTTCCTGCATCATGAAAAGTCCTCTCTGAAATAATCATAGAACTATTTTATCACGAGTTTGTGACTGCTAAGCTCTGAAAAGGCCAACATGGAATTTTAGGCCACCTTTATCTTCTTCTGCCAAATTTCTCACCCTGCTGGAAGATGCCTGAAATTCCAATTTATTTCTTCAGTTTAAGATTTTGTTTCCCGTTCACATGCAAACAGAAAGATAGCAAGTTCAAATGCTGTTCGTCACAACTTAGTCTGAATAGATCTCTTCTCCCTCCCTCCCTCCCTCCCTCCTTCCTTCCTTCCTTCCTTCTTTCCTTCCTTCCTCCTTTATTTTCGTGTAGCTCACATTTATTGTGCACATATTGTGTTCTAGATACAGTGCTGAATTAGCAATGTTTAAAGAAAAGTGCTAAAATCCCGACACTTGTGGACTTGCATCCTTGCTTGCCACTTACAGAACTGTAGAGCCACGGAGAAGTAACTCAATCCTCAGGCACCTTTCACTTTCACATCTTAAAATGGCAATGTTAATACTAATGCCTACCAAACACAGTTGCTAAGAATGTATAAGATAGCTTGTGAAACCTTTCCTAAAAAGTATATTTTGATAGCAAGAGAGGGGAGAACCCATGAGGGAGGACACTGGCCACTGAGACGGACAAGGATAGGGAATTAACCAGGCCTGAGGACAAATATCACCAGTTTCATCATTTGCTTGAGAAATCTCTCATAGAAAGCTGTCTTTGGTTATTTCACCTTTGCATCTTTCCATTTCCTGGGCATAATTCATGGTAAAGCTGTGTGGTATCATGAAAAAGCAGTGAACAAGGAAATTTGTGTTCCAGTCCTGACCCTGCACCCATCAGCATGTGATAGGCCATGTTACTTTCCCAGATGTTATCTTCCTCCTCTATAAATTGAGGGAATAAAATGAAATGTATTGCACAGAGCTCTTCCAATTCTCAAAATGCTGCATGATTCTAACTTATTAAAGACTTCCTCGACCACTTAAAATACTGTTTGAATGCAAGCGTTCCCAGGTCCACTACAAAAATCCTATA
The DNA here is from genome assembly GCF_003676395.1 of Aethalodelphis obliquidens. NCBI lineage: Eukaryota > Metazoa > Chordata > Mammalia > Artiodactyla > Delphinidae > Aethalodelphis > Aethalodelphis obliquidens. Next base: position 46,562,497 of record NW_020837948.1, on the reverse strand, counting down.
GACGTTATATCTCTGCATAGTGGCCAGAGAAGTATAGAGAACCACTTGAAATATTGTGGTAGAACTGAGCTGTGCTTTCTCAGAACTTCTCTGAGACCTGGGCTCAATTTGTAGGTTCTGGCAAAGCCTCCCAGAACCACAGTATTTTATCATGTTTATGGAAGGAGATACCCTTCTCCACTGAAAAAAAGCATTACACTGGCAAAAAGAAGTACTGGGTTCTACCCATGGTTTTGGCACTAATTAATTAGGCAACCTTGGGCAAAGCAAATGACTCTGGACTTCATTTTTCTTGTTTGTGAAATGAGCTAAGTGTTCTAGATAATCTTTAAGTCTCCTTGTATTGACAAAATGCTCAATTACAGTCTCAGAACTACTTGATTGACTCATGAGTTAAGAAAAAATTTCAGATTGGAAGCCTCCCCTTAATGTGTCAAAACAGGTCAAACTATAACTTTTCAATGAAAAAAATTTCTTTTGCTAGTACCACTCTTAAATGTAATCATTTATCTTTCATGAAAACAATAATTGTCGTTTTGTAGGTAGGGTGTTAAGGTCTCTAGTGTGCTTTGAATTACTTGGAAACCACACACACACAAACACACACACACACACACACACACACACACACACACACAGTGCACTTATAAATAACAAGTAAATTCTCTCCCCCACAAGGATACCAAATTTAGGCTGGAGAAGCATTCCACATGCTTTTAAACATAGATCTAGTGTCTAATAGCAAAGATCCCTACCACAGTACAGAATTTTTCCTTTTCTGTTTTTCTTCATTTGCTGAGGTTTTACATATCAGGGCAAATATTGGTCCTCTCATAAGGTTTTACTCTTCTTATTCTTGATCTTGTATCTATTTGTTGGAATACCTATTTTCTTGAGTTTAAAGAACCACTGATCATTAGATTCACCATTGATTAAATAATAAGTTTCCAAAAAAAGGAAAAAAATCACAATATTAAAAGTGTACCTTGATTAAAAGTTGCTTCCTGATTTTGAAAACCATAGTTGTGAAAAATGGGTATCTTGAATCAAGGAAGTATGATCAGTCATTCAAGTAAGGAGTAGACATATTTGAACTGTTATCCAGAAGCCCCTGACTTTTCTGGGAAGCCTTTTCTAGTGGATCTTCCCTTTGAACTCTGGATATCCTGGATACTAACAGGCAACACTTCATCATATGCAATGTCTTGACATTTGTATCCCAAGCTTCTGTGATAAGTTCTTCTGATTAAATACAGTTGTATGATCCTACCCTCTGAAAACTACTGGTGGATATATTGAAACAATTGCTCAGTTTCTCATGTTACAGATCCCTAGATCTTGTTGCATTGTGCAAACAAATTTCTTTTCTCCCGCAAGAAGTAAAAGCAGAGATCCTAGAAACAGAGCTGGGTTGCAAAATTATTGAGAGGCAAAAAATAAATTAAGAAGAGTCATGATTTTGCCAATTCACTGGCAGAAACTTATTGATACCCTGTTGGAGAAAAATAAATGCTAATGGTTATAAGTATAAAATTAAACTTTGGAATCTATGTTATCTTAGGTAGAAGGACCAGACAGTGAAACCAAAGATACATTCTGCCATTAGGACCATATTGCAGATTTGAATTCACTGAAAAGTGCAAAATTGGCTTAATCTTATACTTGGTGGTGATTGTTCAAGTTGCTAACCAATAGCTCTATTTTTTAGCTAAAGCCAATAGCTAAATTGTCCTATGAATTCATGATACAAAAGGGAAGTTTTGTTATTCTGTTTTATTTAAATGATATGAAAATTATACTTACAAGCTACCTAGATATGTGAAAAAATTTCTGTAAAGAATTCTAGGTGTCAGTTTAACCTTCATGGGTTTCTAAAATGAATTATCAGCTATATAACAAGATTGAATTTTATACTTGTGGAAAGAGAGGCATATCTCTGGGTAGTATTTATACAACATCTCCTGTTTCCTCACCTCTACTTTGTTTCAAGTATCCCAACGTGGATATGGGTACTCTCCTTACCTCTTTTTGCAGCCTCTGTTCATTTCCTTTCTTTCTCCTGGGCCTCAAACTTTCCCTTGAGATTCAGCTACAAAGCGTTACCTTTTGACAGGGTCCCAGAGGTAAAGTCTGTTGCTCTCTGTTCAAGTTGATTCAACTCCACAGATATTCACTGGATCATCATTATGGCTGGAGTGTTTTAGTAGATGCCTTTTCTTTTTCCTATCCTCTTTAAATTCGACTGCTCCTGTTTTGCTAGGGACTCATTAGAAGGCCACAATTTATCTTTCAGAACTAATCTTATGTGATAATGACTTTACTCATTACCCCCGCTAGATAACTTCTGCCTTTAAATGGTGGTTGCCAATGCCTTTAAAGTTAAGTCTTGAAGTCTTAGTCACCGGGATTAAGCAAGGCCAGTTGAAGGTGCTCAGTGCTTCTCAAATTATACCATGTAGAAATTTCTCTATTCACTCAATAGGAATGAAGAGGTAGATCAGGAGCTAAAGCTGGCTTTGCTTTTATTTTTAAATATAATAAAAATCAATAAGAATGTGCTTTTAAAATGAGCTTTTTTCTATTAATAATTTTATCTTTTCTCTAGTCTTTTGAAATGATTATTTTTACCAAATGACCACAATAAACTTATCACAGATTTTTCTTTTTTTTTTTTTTATTCGGTACGCGGGCCTCTCACTGCTGTGGCCTCACCTGTTGCGGAGCACAGGCTCCGGACGCGCAGGCCCAGCGGCCATGGCTCACGGGCCCAGCCGCTCCGCGGCATGTGGGATCTTCCCGGACCGGGGCTCGCACCCATGTCCCCTGCATCGGCAGGCGGACTCTCAACCACTGCGCCACTAGGGAAACCCTTTACAAATTTTTCAAAAATCACCCTTGGCACAATCAAAAAGTGTCTGGAAATGTTCCAAATTAGGCTTACATTTGTATAACCATATTAATCTTCTCAAGCTGGAAACAGTATATACAGAAACATTTTTCTATAAGTATTTACCAACATGCTGTGTTGAAAATCAGATAGGGTGAAATATTGGCATTTGATTGAATTGATCTAGTTAATATATGTACTATAAAATGTATGTCAGTCCACTTACAGGCGTTTAGTTGACACACAAATTTTAAAATTGAGAATGAGAGATTCATCAATAAGAACTGGAGAAATATAAAATAATTCTCTTTTGAACAATGTTGTCATTTAACTGATTGAAGATTTGTTTAAGGGGAAGAGCTTGAAGAATTCTCTTCCATGCATGAAGTGAGCTGATTGTTTGTTTCAACTGCTACTCTTAAAAAAGACTAGCTAGATAACCCAACAGTTCTTTTCTAAATCATGAATTATTGTATAGATTTGTAAAGTCTAAAATAATACAACTGCTTTCAGAAATCCCAGTGTCTTGCTGTTTAGTGTTCAAACAACAAATGAGACAACGAGAGCTGATTTGTTTTTATTTATTTTCAAAAAGTACCTGGGGAAATCACTGACTTTGTTCGTAGAATTGTTTACCTGTTTTTAAAATTAAATCTGAATTCCTATAGATGGATTTCTTCTCTGAACATAAATATTGCTTATAGCTTGCCCTTAAAAATGATATAAAATATTTTTATAGGCAAAGAAGCAAGTAAGCTGAAAGGAAACCCCAGAAAACTTATCAAAGCATTTTCCTTTCATTGTGAGAACTGAGTTTAACTTACAATTGCCTCAGTAAATCCTTGAAGATTTTCCTAAATCAACATGGTTATGAGTTGTCTTGCTGAGAATAATAACACTTTTTAGTACCCTTATTTTTTTTAAGGCCCTTTACATTTTGTGAGAAATCTTAACTTCTTGGTAAAAGATATATATTTTCATTAGAATAAAAATGGGACTTTCAGATGCCTGTCATTTTCTAAAATGCTTTGAAGTTTGAATTTTTTTATGTATATCAAGAGAGTAACTCTCTCTGAATAGAGTGTACTAATGATAAATTTAGGATTTCAAGAATCAACCTACATTACAGTTACAAAAACTGTACCTGCTATTGACATCACAGTCTGCTTTTGTGCAAATTTCATTTGTGACAACTATTTATTATGCTTATCAAACGGCAGGAAAAAGCTCCAACACTGAAATTTTAAAACTAGAGACAGGCACTGAATATAGATGGGCATTGGACCAATCAGATAATGTGATAAGATAGTGCCAAGAGGTCAAAGCAGTTGTAGAAAATGAAAGGAAGTTAAAGTATTCATGGCTATTCAGCAGCTCATTTTTTAAGAGTGCTATATTTCTGTGGGAAGCTTGAGAAAAGGGAAAGGTAGGCAGAATTCCAAGATGGCCACCAAGATCCCCGTCCCTGTTTTGTGTTAATCCCCTCCAACTTGAGTAGGAAGGAGACTTAGGAAAAAGATGTATGTTACTCTGATGAGTAAGTTACATTATAGGGCAGAAGGGATTATGCAGATGTAGTTAAGGTCACTAATTATTTCACTTTGACCTAATCAAGAGGGAGATAGATAATCCTGGATGAACCTGACCTACTCAGGTGAGCTTCTAAAAGAGGTAAGAGAGATTTGAAGCATTAGATTCTCCTGCTAAGCTTGAAGAAGTAAGCTTTCTATGTGGTGAGAGGGTCTGTGGAGGAGGCTACAGGGCCAGGATGCGAGGGTAGCCGCTAGAAACCGAGAATAGTCCCTAAAAGCCAGCAAGAAAATAGGGTTGTTGGTCATACAACCACAAGAAAACAAATTATACTATCAGTCAGTGAGTTTGGAAGAGGACTCTAGAGTCACAGATGTGATTATAGCGCCTGCCAACACCTCGAGTTTTGCCAGGTGACACCTGAGCACAGGACCCAGCCAACTCCAGTTCAACCTCCTGAGTTAGGAGAACAGTGAGGTAATGAATTTGTATTGTTTTAGGCTACTAAATTTGTGGTAATCTTTCATGTAACACTAGAAAATGAATATAGTTAAGAATGAAGCTTTTAAGCTTCACTTAAAAATTTAGAAGAGCTCTCAGCATGGCAGTGGTGGGCCAGAGTTGAGAATCTCACTGAGATGGGATATAAGCCTTCCAGTTGGCCAGTCCTGTCTCTCCTGATGTCCACCTGACACTGAGATGGAGTATCATCTGCAATCATTGCTCTACTGTTATTCTCACAGAATGTTACAAATGTTATTCTTAAACATTTTTTTTTTTTCTGAACTCACTTCTCTATCAAAGTGGAAAATGAAAGATGGAGTTCCGAGGGCTCCTTGTTTCTCAAGCCCTATCTGCTCTCTTCATTTTTGAACTTGTTGGCATTTGCGATTGTGACCCCTGGAGATTAAAGCAATAATTGATTGAAAGCACCTTGTATAACCCAGACCAGATGCTTAGCAAATGTTAGTTTCCTTCCATCCAGGCTTTCTGGTAGTTGTTTTGAAACGTTTGGACACAGAATAAAGTGACTGTAATACTCCTGGTGATTGTAAGTGGACTACCACAACAAAATGTTGGAATCAAGCAGGAAAGACTAAGATTAGATTTCGAGTAAGGTCGAGAATATAAAGAGGGAAGACAGTATGATAACCATGTAGGTGACCCCAATTTTTCCTTTCCATCTCTACTAAAATCAATGAAATTTCTCCCCAGAGCCAGGAAGGGGAGAATATCATCCCCTGTTGCAGTGTCCGCTTTCAGTTGCCTATATATTCCTGGCCTCTGGGTGAGGTTAACTGTGCAAAGGAAAGTCACACTTTCAGAACAGTTAGATATTTTTTCTTGCTAAACTACACTGAAGACACTAATTCCGTTTTTTCCCTGGCTATAGATGGGTGAATTAGCAAGAAACCACCCCTGCATTGTCTTCTAGTCTTCAAATGAAGCCTAATTAAAGAAATATATAGTTTTTATTGAGCTGCAAGAAAAAGGGACATGGGGCACAATTAAGTTTGCATCAATAATTAAAGCCATAAAATTATTAATGTAGCAAATATTACACATTAGTAAGAAATATATTTTGTCACCAACTGCTGCATAAAATCCCTCTTTCATAATCTATAATCCAAAAGGAGAAATAGAGAAGGAATATACAGAAAACATTAGGCTTCAGCGTCAAGTTTATTGCTGCTGCAAGGAAGATGTTTGCCGTATTTCAACACTACCATTTCTAAGATTCAATTGTTCTGAATCGATTTTTAAAAAGTGAGAAAAAGATATAATTGTGATAATAATAGCTTGTATGTAACATGAAGTTTTATTAGGGTAATGGAAATATTTATCAATCTTCCCAATATTTTCCTCTGATAAGGACTACAAGTTCAATATGCAGAGAGGGAAGGGTCTTCTTCTTGCCTTTGCTCCGTGTCTCTTGTCCGGCTGAACTTGAATCTTTCTGCTCCCACCCTCTTTGGAGAGAGAGGGTTGGTGTCAAAGCCAGCTTTCTGATGCATGGATCACCTATTGAGAAAACTCTTTCTTTTAGTCATTAAATGTCCACTGGAAAGCATTAAGGAATGAGTTTGTATCTCCTCCCCACCCCCAGGCATCCCATCCTGTACTTCTTCTAGGAAAGCCCTATCATCTGCTTCCGCAATCAGCTGTTTTCCTGCATGTATCCCATAAGCATACATATCATAGGCGCCAATACCTATTTAAGGAGTAAATGAATGAGGTAGCACGGAGTTGTTTTGTTCAAATCAAGATTAAGATTGCGTGATTTATAAGCATCTCCATCAGGTTCCATTAGTAAATATAATTTTCAAAAAGTTAGTTAATACCTACTATGAACAAGTTGTTGGTGATACAAGGTGAAGGAGGTTACGTTTTCTCTCTTATAATCCAAGAGGGAAAAGATAATGCATAAGTAGACTGTACAGACTGCCACTAACAAAATGAAATGGGGGTTTCAAAAGTGGAAAATGAATATGTAATTTGAAGACTTAGGAAGGCTTCATGGAGAAAGTGACCGTTAGGATGTGTGGTAATGAATGGAAGAGATTTAAAAAGGGCGAAAAATTCTGGGTAGCCGAGTGATTAGATGTGCAAAGAAAGAGCATGAGCAAACAGAGGGAAAGTTCAGCACGTGTTTGGGGATAGCTTGTGTTTCCACTTGGCTGAAGCAGTTCCCAAGCAAGACTTGAGAAATGAAGCTTTCAGAGGTGGATTAGAGCTCTGTTGAGGTGGGCTTTGAGTGATAGCCCTGGGAGGTTAATGATCAAGCTCTGTGTATCATCACTCTATACAGAATGTTCTGTGTTTTCACAGTTGGCACTATGTTCATTTAGTTTTGTGCCCTGTTTAAGTGAATTGCAGTCTCATTGGTGACTAGTTCTTCTTGATTGGGTTCTCTGGCTCCGATTTCTTTTGTGTCTTTCATGGTTCTTTGCTTATGGTAAATGGTAAGTACCAATGCAGTATCCACTGATTTTTTTTTTTAATTTGATTACTGAATTGTTTGGCTGATCAACTCCAAGTTATCGATGTTTTAGAAACCATCTTGATTTTCTCAAGAGCATTGGGGAGTCAGTATGCCCATTTTACATTGGATCAAAACAAGGTGCAGAGGCTAAGATATTTGCTTACTTTCTTCCAATGAGACCAGAACCCACATATGCTTGTTTCAGATCCTGGGCTCTTTCCTTTGTACCAGATTGTTGTAATTTCTAGAACATGGAAGCTTTAACGCTTTGTAAGATGTTAAAGGAAGGAAAAAAGATGCATTTCTGGGATAAGAGAGAAGTCAAAGAGTAGTCCTCTTCCTACACTGAACTAAATTTCACTTGGAGGCAAGTGCTCAGTGGGACCCAGTTAATCTTTCTCACAAATTTTAATTTTGCCTACAATTTTTTATGTCTCATTTCATCCAGGATTCGCAGGCAAAAATATATTAGAAGTCTTTTTATTCAAGCAATACTGGGCCATCGTAATAACAGCTATTATTTACCAAGCACTTACTATATGCTAGTCACTGTATAGCTGCTTTACACATATTACCTTTATTCCTATTGGAATTCTGTGAGCCCATTTTACAGAGGAGTGATTGAACTAACTTCCAAATCTAGCTCTGCCTTCAGATTCTGAGATCTTTCCTCCTGTCTCTAAAACTACTGGTTTCTAACCAGGAATATGCTTAGTGGGTCTATTCTGCTATTTCTTTCTGAATACATGATTCAGGTCAAGCTCTAGCGCTAGGCAAGAAGTCTTCTTCAAAAGTAGTTCCATCTGTTGCCTGATTCTAGTCTAACTACTTAGAAGCTATTAAGAGACAACAATGTAAGGTATGTTTTTTTATCTTGAAGGGACTTATACTTCAGTTAAATCAATCAAATACAAAAACAGAGGGATGACAAGTCAATGGTACATATTCATCAAAAACTATGCATTCTAGAAGGCTGGTAGAGGGAGAAAGGAGATGAGGGTAGAGTTCAGCCCTGAAAATTGGGTAAAATGTGAATAGAAAGAAGAAATGTATACTTGGTGGGGGTGATAGAAAGCACCATGAGAAAAGGCGCTGGCTTTTGAATGTGTTTGTTTATTAAAATGCTTCCCATTCATCTCTGAATTCTCTCTTGGTTCTTCCTAATGACCTATCACAAAACTATTTTTGAGCCACTTCACATGGCCATGGTATGGAAAATTGTATAGTCAGAGTAAGACTTAGAAGCATTTAAATGCACTTTAACGTCAGAAATCAAGCAAAGCACGAATAAGCCTAAAGGTAAAAGTGATAGGTACGGGCAATGCAAGGAAGGACTTTCTCCAGACAGTCATTATAACCTAAAACACTAACCTCCATCTGGTTTGGACTACTAATTTAATATGTGGGTGGAGGTGTGAAATTTAAAATCTTTTGAAGAGAGTAGGGCAGTATTTAACCTCAAGAGAGTGTGATTTCTGTTGCATAATTTGAAAAAAAAATGTGGTAACAAATGTGGTAACACCACAAACACATACATCACCTCTGATTCGAATGTTGCTTGATGATATTATCATGGATTTTTTTTCTGCCCTGATACAGATATCTAATGCTAATCACCTGCGATAAATCTGCTATGAAAGTGTTGAATTGCTTCAAAAATTTTCGCTTCTATCAGCTGGTTTTCTCTAAGGCAGCGGAGCATCCAGAGACATTAGACTCACCAATCCTGAAAAACCCCACCCTGCCCCCTTTTCTTAGCTGCTTGTATATTGTGCCTCTGAATCCTTTCTACTAATTTGTCCTACATTATTTACTTCAGCATTTAAAACAATGCCAGCGGGGTTAGGATTTCAACTTATTGTTCATTCAGGGTTGAGAACCATTGATTTAGAGTCTTCGTATTCAAAAAGATGGATGTAGTGGGTTTTAGTCATAATATAAATATCATAATGGAAAAGCTCATCAGGTTGAACTAGGCTCAACCCTTTTAGGGAGAATGAGAGATGTCCCCAGTGGGATACCAATTCTGTGCTAAAAGGTAGAAGGCTTTCAGGAACTTGCCTAAAGACTTTTAAGAAATTAGAACTTGAGTCTTCTGTCTCCAAATCCTGTGTCCTTTCTACTAGGTTATTTAATATCTGTAATTGTGTATGATTTGCTCAAATATCACAGCCTTGGGAGAGGTTTTCTTTGACTGTTCAATCGAAAATAATCTTTCTCTAGCAAATTACCCTGTTTCATATTATTTTTTTTTCATAATAATACACTATTTGAAATCATAGAAAGGAGTTCCATGGGAGCAGGGACCTTCGCCATCTTGTTCACTGCCACATCTCCAGCATCTAGAACAGTGATTTGTATACAGTTGTTGAATGAATGAATCAGTGAGAATTTTGCATTCCTACAAATATGTCAATTTCATCATGTGCCCTATGTCTAGATAGAGGTGGAACAAGGACACTTTTAATAGGATAGGAGGTTTCTCAGAGCAGCAGCTGCATTTGAGGCAGAAAATCAATTTCTACACTGGATGACATTTTCAAAAGAGGTGTATCTGGTAGCATGGAATCTTCTATCTGACAGGGCTTATGTCAAAATACTAGGATGTCTAGATGAGTGGCCCACATTCTGTAGAGAGGGTGTGCCATTCAAAGATGCCCTGAACTGTGCATGCAGTTTAGCCCTTGTTCTAACAGACTTTCTGGCTGCACAAATAAGAGAGTGACAGCGACTTTGTGAGTATACTTACGTTCAGCAAGAAAGTTTGCATGAAAATGCAAATATGCACAGACATTTTATAAGCTTTGTGGGGAACAAATATGGGATGCAGATTCCCCAAGTTAGCTAGTATTTGTAATATTTTTGGTAATAGGGTGGAGGGTACCTGTCTGATATGTTCTCAAATATTTAAAACACAGCCATTGTTTAAGACTTGAAATTCACAATAAGATGGAGACAATATCAGGAAAAGTGTAGACTATTTATCACAGTTTATACAAAGCATGTTAAGTAAATGAACCCAACCAGTTGTCATGTACACACCACTGTGCTAAGGAATGCTTTCCTCCTGGTATTTGTTAGTGAGGAAAATCATTACCAAAGCGATTCAGCTAATTCATTCCCATGTTTGGAATTAAGCATTTTTAACAGTTATCTACTTCCCATTGTCTGCCTGGGACAAGCCTTGTCTTGTCAGTAAAGTACTTAGCTCTCTGCTGCCAGAATTGAGATAGGGTCATCAGAATCCTCTTGTAAACTCAGGAAGATAAAGACAGGGAAGCTGGCTCCTGCCCAGGAGTCAGGTTGGTGGGGGGTTGGAGGGGCTGGGAGCTGGGGGTCATGGAGGAGGGAGTGGGGAGAACAAAAGGGCAGATTTGTAGGCAGAATGAGGCAACTGCTTACTTTGTGCCGTTCAGCAACCCAGGAAGTATTTGTATTTCTTTCATTCCGCTTCTTCCTCTCCCACTTCTCATGCAAACACACACACACACACACACACACACACACACACACACACACACACA